>NW_008330570.1:3517751-3537572 GCF_000622305.1 Nannospalax galili
TTTAAACTATTTATTTATTATTTTTATTTTATGTGTATGAGCGTATTGCCTACATGTGTGTAAGTGCATCCATGTCCTGCAATCCTCTCGGTTTGGAACTGGAGTTATGAATAGTTGTTAGCTGCCATGTTGGTGCTGGGAATTGAACCCAGGATCTCTGCAAGAGCAACCACAGCCAGTGCTCTAACTGCTTAGCCATCTCTCCAGCCTCAATATTTTTAAAAATTATGGAACTATATATAGAGAAATCCAATTTAGAGCAAAAAGGAAGAAGAATACAATCAGAAAAGAATGTTCTTGTATCTTAAATATTACTCTTCCTAAAGTTGGGCAATCTTTGCCTACTGCTGTACACACATACATGTACAAATTAATAAAAACATGTTCATCACTCATTTTTCTGTTTATTTAATTAATAAATATTAATTCAAGCCGGATGTGGTGCACAGCTACGATCCCAGCACTCAGGAGGGGGAGCTGGAAGGTTCACGACTTAGAGTCCACAGTGGGCTACCCAGCAAGTATGAGGGCCAGCACAGTGAGGCTCTGTCTCAAAAAAGATCAAAAGGAGGACTTTTGTATTTATGACTCGATTGTAGCCAACAGCTGGGGATTTTCACTGTTCTTGATTTATGTTTAACCCAGCTGAGGAAAAATACTTGCATTTATTTTTTTTTTAGCCTAAGTTGCCAGTTTCCTTTCAGAGCAAAGGAGAAAACCAGCTTTGCCACCAGTTGTGTTCTGATTTATCTTCTTTGCATCACAAAAATTTCCTGAACTTTCATTTCTCATGTTGTCTCAGACTCTCTCTACTTAGACTTTTGTCCTTATTTTTGCACCAAACCTTTCCCCTCCTAAATACCAATGACTTCCGTTAGAAATCTGGGTCACTATTTCCCAGACTATGTCTTGTTTGATATATCAGTTTTAGTTGGTGCAATTTATCACATCATCTTTCTGAAGTGTTTCACTTGGCCTCTGGGACCCCTCTGAGCAATGCTGCTAATTTTCTGTCTCCATTTCCAGTCTCCTTGGCTGATTCCTCCATGGTTTGCAACCTTTGGAGTGCTTCAGATTTTTCCTACCATTCTTTTTCTGTGTGTGTTCATCTCAGATGCCCTGATCCTTTCAACAGCCATTCTAATGGTGAAAGCAACTGAAGATTTCTCTCTATATCAGACCTTTCAGAAATTCCAGAATTATAACCAAATGCCCATTTAATGTATACACTTAGTCTTACAGGCACTTCAAACACGCCATTTCTATAACCAACTTTCAATTCTGTCCATTCTCCCTTTGTTGCTTCTTTATGGTCCCATTCAGGACTAAAACTGAAGATGTTAGCTATCACGTTTGATTCAGTTTTCCCACTTCTTCAGCATTCATGACATGGGTCTTGACCAGCATCTACCGTCAAATACATCCCCTTTTACCACATCTGTAGCTACCACTGTGGTCCCAATTTCTGCAATGTTACAGTCTCTAACAAAAATTTCTTTACTCGCTTTACCCCCACAGTTGACCTCTTTGGTCTGTTTCCTTTCCAGGAAGCCCTCTGAAAAATAAAATGCTGTATTTCATTTACATAAACTTTCTTTAAAACAATGGATTACATGCTGTCTATTTGATTCTCTGGTAAACTCTTCAGTATCAGTGGTCACGTCTCCCTCTTCCCTCTGCTCTCCCTTCAATGGCTGGCTTTGGAACCTCTGTTCCAGATAATCCTTCCATCTGTGATAATCTTCTCCCACATGTGTCTTCCCTTCACTCTGGTTCCATCATTCATCCTGGAATGTTATGCAGGCTTTCCTTACCCACCTTGTTTAACAACACACTTCCACAAACATCTTCCCACTCTGTTATTTTTTTTTTTCAAGATATTTGCCATTCCTTGACTTAACAAAAAGTGTCTTTGCTGTTTATTAGTTTATGATCAAGGTTTCTTTTAGGATATAAATGCAAGGCAAGCAAAGGGGTTTTTTTTTTTTATTCACTGATATAAATTCAAGAACCAGTATATATTTTCTTAGACTACTACATGCCAACCTTTTTAACCCAAGTTATTTTTATTACAAATGATTTGACAAAGGGTAGATGTAAACTTTTTTCCCAATTAGTTTTTTTTTTTTTTTTTGGTAGTTTCATCCTGAATTAATTAAAATGTTGCTGGAGTTATAACAAAGCACCCCCATTACTGACCCTTATGAAGCCTTATGGAGATTAAAAAGGATGATTCAGCAAAGCTAACTTGTCACAAGTAAGGGAGGTTTTCAATAAGCTTATTTGATTTTAACTTCAGAAATACTGAATAGATTGGTGAATTATAATCAGCTAAGCTCTCACTTTGCCATCTGGTAGCCTCTGGCATATTGTGTCATTTCTAAGATGTCCTGACACTGGTCCTCATTTCCTTGTCACCCAGTCTGTGTTGGGCCCAAGGGGCTGCAGGATGATGACTCTTTCACTCTTTCTTAATCCTTATGGTCTTGGGTTGTTCCTCTATGAGGAGTCTCTACATGCACACTAAATCACTCTTCAAGACTCTGCTTCTCCCCCACAGAGCCTCTGCTTCTGCCTCTGCAGTCTGAGTTTCTTGTCAGGAACTGTCCCTCTCATTGTGAAGTCTTCAATAATGGTATTTGTTTCCAGATTTTGTACATGTATTTACCTATGTTTTAAGGTCTCCAAAACTGAGGTCAGCTCCATAGAGCTGTACATGTTCACCATCAGGAAAGATTTTCTTCAGTCTTTGAAGTCTCAAATCATGTATGTATGGGAACAGGATATTTGTCAATGGATCAAGCACATTATTGCTTTGTAGTATTAATTTTCTCCATACTCAGAAAGGTATGTGGCCTTGTGCTTATACACACAAAGAAGACTTTGTAATTTCTTATTTGAATTGGTTATCTTTTAATTTCATTTTCATAGGTGTATTAGTCACTTTTCTGAAACACTGACCCAAGCAATTTATAGAAGGAAGAGTTTATTTGACCTTACATTTCCAGGGGAATTACAGTCTGTCATGGCAGGAAGACATGGTGGCTGGAGGCGGCTGGAGCAGGAGCAGCAGAAGCTAAGCTCTCACAGACACAGGAAGCAAGAGAGATCTGGCAAGGAGATCTGGCAAAGCTTAAGAGCTCTGTAAGGCCACCCCCAGTGACATGCTTCCTCCAGGATAACCACACCTTCTAAAACCTCCCAAAACAGCGCCATCATCTGGGGACAAAATGTCCAAACGCTTGGAGCCTGTGGGGGACATTTTCATTCAAACTACCACAATAGGCTAGTGAATATTTTTAACTTTGTAGCATTGTTTCTTAAGTGGCTTCTGGCTTCTGTTCACAGGTAGCTTCCAAGGGTGAAATCTCCTGATTCTGGTTATTTTTTTTTTTTTCTTTTTCTCGTTACTTTTGTAGTCTTGGGGGAATGAAAAAGCACCCCTGTTCCTTGCTACGCCTGGCTCACTCTGACTTTCATCCCCTAGAATGGGGTTCCAATAACTCAGGAATCTTCTGGTTGCCATTATAGCAATGAAGATGGCATAAACTACTCTCAGTCAAAACATATAAGGAAACAAATACATGAAATCTGGGCTTAATGTCAGAAATATTAAAAGAGGAAAAAAAAGAAAGACAAGCTAACAAAACCCTCGAATAAAGTCAATGGATTATCTAACAAGATGGAAAATCTGCTGTGTTAAATCTCGAGTCCCCATGAATGACACCCTCTGAAAATATACGTGCCTTCCTCACATGACACAGTGGGTTTACAAAGCAGTTTCCTATGATCTCAAATTCCCTCACAGGAGCCCTATAAGTAAGAAGCCAAAATTGTCTCAATTTTTATATTACCTCTATCAAACAATTATTTCTGTCTCCAAAAATAAAATCTCTTTTCCCATCAGAATTTTTTTCTGCCCCTTAGAAACCTTTCCTTGTGAAGTCTTAGAAGCCAGGAGTATACCCATTGTGCTGTCTGAAAGCCTTCAACTGATTGGCCTGCTTCTTAGACCCTCTCCTGCTGTGTGCTTCTTTTCAGCAGCAAATAAGTGTCAGACAATTAGAGATGGGACTGGAGATGTGTAAATTGTACTGTCGCCTCAACAAATTAGTAATTTTGTGATAATACACTGCCCTTGTAACATGGTTAGAGTTAGCCCAGTTACCTGCCTCTATTTGTGCTAAAAGGCCATGGGCAAGATTGATGAAGATCCTGTGCGGTGATTCATTCTCCTCCTTGACATGCTCCCTCACCCTCCTCTCCCCAGAAATGAGACATTAACCAGCTTTGGGAGCTGAACAAAGCCTCTGTGCCCTCAGTGCACACTGATGCCTTCCTGACTGTCACAGCCTTAAAGATATCTCACTGCCTGAGCTGAACAGGTACAGAAAAGCAAGGGAAACTACAAAGGGGCGAAACTTCCCACAGTTCTTGATCCAGTCTTCTTTCATTTGATGGCCACTCCCTTAATGGGAGTGTTTTTGAATTCAAAACTCTCAATCACTGCCCTCACCTGAAGTGTTCTACATATTTACTGAAGACATCCTGGTGTTTGTCCTTCCTTAGTACACAGACATGGACATAGTTGCTTCATGTAGCTGTTGCTTCTAGGCTCTGATCGTCTCATAAGAATTGTGTATTTCTAAAAGGTCTTCCCATAAATAGGTGACTGTCTGCTCACTGGCTTCAGGACCACTCTGCCTATATTTCTAAGGAGCGTGAAGGTGGAAGTAGAACCATGTGCTTGTGAAAGTTTCAGTTAAGCCACAAAACACAGTCTGTTCTTCTTATGTAGGGACAAGGTAGTCTTATGAGAGGGATTAATCACAGTATTACTGTATGTTACCTGTGTGGTTTCCTTTGTGGTAACTGTGGACCTCATGTTTATGTTAAATCTACCACAAGTTGGCTTCACCCAAATTTCTGTGTGGTCTTGCAACTCGAATAAAAAATATAGTAAGTGGGAATAATAGGATGCATGTGATATGAAAGAACAAGGCATGGGGGACCTAGGGAGATAAAGGTTTAGCTGAGATGGGGAAAAAATGCGGGAAAAAGGAAGGGTAAGAGTGTATGAAGTTTTAATAAGAAGAAAATATAATACTAGCTAATTAAATTTCAAATAAGCAGGAGAACATATAATGATTTTATATAACTGTGATAACATGCAGCAGAAGCAGCTAAGGCAGTGTGGTGATAATATAGAGGTGACTAGAATGTATATAGAAGTGAACAGAGTAAAGAGACTGGCTCAGACATAGGTTGGGAAAGAGAACACAGTGTGGGGAAGTAAGGAGGAAGACTTTCAGGGAAGGACGGACTGAGACCTGCTGAGCAGATTGGTAAAGAAGCAAGTCCCAAACCAATGGCCCCAATTTTATAGTCACAGGGGACAGAGAAACAAGAGACAGAAGACTCTAAGTGCCAGAAATGTAAAACAGAAATTAAACCCATGGAGATTAGACAGTAGAATCAAGAGTCCAGTAGATGCATGTTTAAACATGCATGTCCTGGCATGAACGAGAAGGCTGTAAACTCTGTGAGAAGGGGGCAAACACTGTGTGGCCAGATGGAGGCGGTCCAGCAGACAAGCAAAACCAGAGGCCAAGACTAGATAAAAGATAACAACTTAAAAAAAAAAAAGTTAGACAGAAAGTTTCTAATTTTGATGAGCTGAAACTATGAAGAAAAGGAGAGGATATTAGGGAAAAGAAAATACGTGTCTGAAAAAAGGTCAGGCTGTAAAAGTAATAGGTGCTGAGGTAGGAAAATGCCACAGCCAGGGTAAACAAGATTATAGATCTGGAAAAGCATCAAGAACATAGCCCCAGTGCACAGAAGAATACAAATTAAGAGGCATGAGGCATCTAGAAAGGTCCAAAACACTCTTAATAGTTCAAAATAATTAGAGCAAGTGAAAACTGGAGAGAATAAATACTTTAAAATAATCGCAAAGCTTCTTTAGGTTCTTTAGAGCGTCACTGAGATTAGAATAAGCTAGTTAATAAACGTGGTCGGAAAAAATTGCTGAAGTACAAAATAACTCTTTTCCTCTCATCATACTGCACATACCAGGGAAACATCTTATACGGTCATGGTAAAGCCTGGATTCAGCCAAAGGTGAATCATTAGGTTCCAAGTATTTAATACCTGACATACCACGAATCCCCACATTAGCTTTAGAACATGACAGACGAATGACTCTCTCTCATTTATTTTCTTTCTCCTCCCTTTTCCTTTCTCTCCCTCTCTTTTTCTTTCCTTCTCTTCCTTGCATCCCTCCTTCCATATCTCCCTTCACGTCTAAATCTGAAAAGCAAAATTTTAAGGAAAGAAAGTAAAATAACAAACAATACATAAAATTTATTATAATTATGCATAAAGTACATCCCAAACCTCTAGGAATGTTACTGATATTGGTTATATATATGATATGTGTGTTCATGATTGCTTGCATGTGCATGCACATATGTACCATGAATGTGTGTTTGTGCATATGTATGCACATGCTCCTGTGTGTGTGTGTGTGTGTGTGTGTGTGTGGCAGTGGGGATGGTGATATTGTGGCTGACGAAGACGTGGTAGTGTGAGAGGAAGTAGCTAAAATTTTTGAGATGCTACAGATACCTCTAGATTTTCCTTCAGCTTCTATTTCTGTTCAAGACATAGATTTCTGGTTTTGAACAAAGTGGAAATAATTAACTTAATCCCCTTCAGTTGCTCACTGGCATTTATGTTGTTGATGCAAGAAGAACAGCAGAAAAAGTCTGACCAAAAAAGGTAGTTGCAGGAACTCTTGGTGGTGGATGACCATGTAACAGGGAAAACAAACAAACAAACAGACAAACAAACAAAAAGTCCTCGTTGCTGGAGAAGCTTGGGAAGGAGGGAAAGGCACCTAGGATGTAAAATTCTGGTATTCTAGAGACAGATTTCATTGGCTTCCTCAGCTTTAGCAAAACCATTTCTTCTGTTCTTAAATGAGAACCATTGTCATTTTCTGCATTGCAGGATAATTAGCTAAGAGGGATGAAAAACTGTTGGAATGCTGTGTTGTTACTGGGGTGACTTATGTTTTATAGTAGCTCTGGAGAATGATTACCAAGCTTGTGAGTCATATCGGGGAAAGTTTCCCACATAGGAAAGCCCTTGATTTCTAACCACACTGAACTCAGTGCAGAGAAATCATTAAAATTTTGGGGGGTGGCTTCTTCTACTCATGTCGTTATTAAATTTTAAAAAAGTGAAAAAAAAATGAAAGTCAAAAGTCATGATCCTCTTAAAAAAAATTAGGGGTTTTGATCTGAAGCACTGTCACTTTGTCTGAAGACATTGAGTATAGGGAGTATTGAAGGTCCAAGATATACCCTCAAATCTGTTGCTAGACAAACTAAGGAAGTAGCTTTAGCTCTTTAGTCTCCAAACAACCTTCAGAAGCTTGTGCTAATTTTCAGCATAATGGTATCAACCCTTTGGCCTTTAGCAAGGAAATTTTAAGATAAAATCTTCTACTATTAAGTAATACCTGTAAATGGGCTAGGGAATGAGCAAAGTGCTTGGTGCCCACATATTAGGACTGGAATTTGATCCTCAACACCCATATAAATAGATAATAAACACAAACAAATAAATGCCTGACATAGTGGCACATGCTTATAATCCTAGTGGTGAAGAAGGAATGACAGATCTCTGGGACTCACTGGTGAGTTAGCCTAACCTAATCTACCAGTACAAGGTTCCAATCAGAGACCCTATGTAAAAGACAAGGCAAATGCTTCCTTAGGAATACCACCAAGGAGATTTGATCTCTGGTTTCTGCATCCTCATGCATAAGTACATATATGGATGAGCACCTACACACATTTGCCTTGCATACACATGAGCACACACCCTTCATACAGCAATACCTATGGAAACTAACACATTTATTTCATGCTATTTAGTATTTACTCTGTATAATTAAAGTCGGGGTCTTTTAGCTTTATTTGAATAACAGAAGCTGTTTCACTCTAAGAGGAAAAGGACAATACAAGCATAGTCTAATCAAGTATTAGCTGTTAAAATACAGGCAAAATACATGATGTCCTAGTTTTGGAATACAATAAAGACATCAAGAAAAGTTGAAGGAAATGAAAATTGACTAAGATGTGGGAAGGCATATTAAAAAGGGATAGTACATTTTTTTGCCCACAATAGAACATTATTAAAAATGAAAATTTCCTTTCTCTATCTTTTATTTTTCTCTAATCCTGTTATTTCAAGTCCTGCAGAGACTGTCATTCAATCATAAATGCTGCTCAAAGATCATATGGCTAATGTTGCCATTTTTTAAATGCAGAAATTGCTTCAGGCTGGATATAATTGAGCCATTGCTATAAAACAAAACAACAGAGAACATGTGCAGAGAAGGACTTTTCAATTTTATTTGTGTGCTGTATTTGAAGTGAAGGCATTAGCAACTTCTGATGGCTTTGTTACCATTTTTCCTCTTTTAGAAAATCAACATAAACATGGGCAGTAGGATTAGAGGATTAATGGTGCCCTCATTGCCTGGTCTACTTAAAAAAGTCTGTTTTCAGACAGCATACTGTCCATAAGGATTTCTGATGATCTTCTCTGTTATGATTAGCAAGTACTTTGAAGAACTATGAAACTGGACTCAGTAGGTGTTTTAAAGGTTTATTAAATATCGATGGAGATCTAATTCCGAAGATTTTTCTGTAGTAAGGAACTCAGTCATTTACAGCATTCCATTGTTAACTGATCTTGTTTGCATCTTTCAAGTATGTGCCACTTGACAGGAAAAAAAAAATTATCAGAAAGACAAGTTACAGCAAAGGGTTGATAGCACCATTCTCGTTCTCTGTTGCTCTTATTCCTTTGTATGTGTGCTTTTTACCACAGGCCTGGCCTTTTTACAGGTCTAGGGAATAGTCATTATCACCTTCATGTGGGGGCGAGGTACAGTGGACATCCTGTGGGGAAGATAACGAGTTTGGGGTTTTATTGTAGGGATTGCATTCCAGCTTCCATTTATTTTCTATAGGTCACTCATATTGCAAGTAATTCTTGAGCAAACCATTCCCCATCTGTTCAGATCTTGTTATAACAAAATCAGCCATGACAGATTATGGTACATAAAACAGAATAAACTTTGCCCAGCTGGATATACGAAGTGAGGAGAGAAAGGATACACAAGGCCCTCTGGCTACAGAAAGCAGCAATCAAGGAAAGAAAATTCCCCATCAGGAAGAGCAAAAGGGATGGAAAGGTTACAGGGAGAGAGAAAGGCTGGTTGTTAGGAAAACCATTTGTAATGGCTGTTGATAAATGCAAATGGAAAATAAGAGCTTTGTCCTGAGATGTGTCTTCTCGGATGTAGCTCTATGCTCTCTTATCCAGTGAATGTCTGCCCTGAACCCAAGGTCCTCCGTGAGGGATAGCCCATGCTAGGAAACACAGATGGGGCAATGTGACTGCCATCACCACAAGATGCATGTGGCAAAACCTCATCACCCGGAGCAGAATAATCTCTCCACTATACACTCATGAAAAGGCCATATTGGTCATCATCAGTCTAAGAATCCTAGGGAACGTGTTTTTGAAGAACTCCACTCAAAGTTACAGCAAGTGTGGGTTCACTTTTGCAAGCCTTGTTCTGGGGAATAGGACTTGTTTGTACTTCTTTGCCCTGAGTAGCTTGTTCTTACAAAAATGGTAACAGTCATTATGGAAGTCGACCAAAGTTGGTATTTCCAATACTCTTGTTATTGAAGAAATCAGAGAGTGGGCCACTCAGGTGCCCTGTTCCTAGGATAGGCTGCCATATCTGGCTACTGATAAATAATAATATAGTGCCCCTTTCCTGTCCTGAAGTCATGAGCTGTTGATCTCCATAGAACTGCTTAGGCAAGAAAAGCTGTGGGTCCTCATTTTTTTCCTCTTTTTTTTTGGCAGGCTCTTGTGGATACACAGATCTTCCTCTCTCAATAGCTCCCTCCCAGATCCCTAAACTTTTCCACACCTCTCACTGAGTTTAGTTATTGTTTCCAAGACCACTCAAAACAGCTACCAGTCAATTCAAAACACAACAAAAACCCATAGAGACTGAAAGTCACTGGGGTGTCCTGGCCTCTCCCTTCCACTTGGCTTTCTTCAAATCCAGGTCAATGACAAACAGAGGAAAAGGATCATTAGGTCTGTGTCTTCCCAGCAGTTGGGCTAAGGGCTGTGTGGTCATGCTGAAACTCATTTAAGCAGTCTGAGATATTTCTTTGGAGAAGCACATTATGCCTAGGAAACAAAACTGAATTTCAAGATTTTGACCTAAAGAAGGCTGATCATTCTCTAAAATATTAGGTGTATATGTTATTTTTTACAAAATAATATGCACATCACATGCCTGGGTATGTGACTATGATGAGTATCTATGCAAATATGTTCTTAATTATTTGAATTTTCCTGCTTATTACTTTCAATTATAGAACATTCATATAAGGTACTTGCAACATTTTAAAATATCAATATTCACGCAGTTATTATTGATTATATGGGCATCTGATAGAATTATTTTTTCTATTCTGCCTTGTGTGTACTTTTTGAGAAATTAAAAAGTTCTGATGTTAAATCATTCAATGTTTAAATGTGTGAGTTCTTATTCTTAAAAACACATTTTTTATTCACCATTCTAGTATGTTTTTGAGAAGCATACTTATATTTTCTTGGATTATTTTATACTAAAAATAGACTGAATAACAATACATAATTTCTTGTTATATTGTGTGAGGTTTCGTTTAAAATTTGATGTTTCACTCAAATTACAAGACTTCATAAACACTTAATAACAACAACACTTAACCAATGACCTTTCTTTTTCCTAATGATTTGTGTCTTCCCTTTTGTGGATGTGAAGCTATGAATCAAAGCAAGGCATATACATAAGGGCACCACCCTGATGCTGTATCTCTTCAATAAACAGACATTATTGGTGAGATTATGGCTTGGGGATTTTGTGACTGTCCTGTAAGGATTACTGATATCTTTCTTTAAACTTCCAAAATGCATTTTCAGTTGTTACCAAATTGTATTATATTTTAATATCTCAAAAAAATTTTCATGACCATCCCTTTGTGAAATGCTAACCACTGGCTGTCTACTTAGAGAAATGTTAGAATAATTTGAAGATTCATAACAAGTTATTACTGAGATTTTTGATTTAACGAACTTTATACCTAATAATCAAGACTTTCTCAAAATATTATTCTTTATAACATTGTGCTAATAAAGTGTAACCAAAAGCATATATTCTACTATGTGCTCAGGGGCTCAACTGAACTACGGTCTGTTGCATTAATTTGTGAGATCTGGAACAACAGCACTGTCTTCGTTTGTTCTTCATTGCTGTGACAAAACACTCTGACCAGTACCAACTTGGGGAGGAAAGGGTTTATTTGTCTTACATCTCCCAGGTCGCACGCAGTTCATCAGGGAGCCCAAGGTAGCAACTCAGGGCAGGAACCTGCAGGCAGGAGCTGGAGCACAGGCCATGGAGGAACGCTGCTTACAGGCTTGCTCCCTTGGCCCCTGCTCAGCCTGCTTTCTTATGCAACACAGGCCCACCTGCCCAGGGGTGGCACCACCCACAGTGGGCTGGGCCCTCCCACATCACTCATCAAGAAGATGCCCCTCAGACATGGCCACAGGCCAGTCCAATAGAAGCAATTCCCCGACTGATGCTCCCTCAACCCAGGTGTGTCAAGTTGACACTAAAGCTATCCGTCACAAGCACCATTTTCTCTTTCCCTCAGAAGAGATAACAGACTGTATGTGCCAGTGTGATTATTGGGTCAAATGTCCAATACAAAGAACCTTGCAAGGAAGAAAAATTACTTGTATATGACAACAAAGCATAAAGGAGACTAGGAGAAGGAAGGAGCCTGTGGCAGTGGGGAGTGGTAAGGGAGCCAACACCAATAACCCATGAATAGTTGCAGTGTAAACTGGAAGAACAATTATGGTGTCACTACTGTGGAAACCAAGGAGAAAGAGAGAAGGAAAAGCAAGAAACCTATTGTTTATAACTATAACAGGAAATAATTAGATAACATGTAAAGAAAGAAATCTGATGACACAAAGCTATAACTAATTGTATGAGGATAATACTTAGAATAATCCTATTCACAATAGCCAGAAAAGACTAACAACCTAGAGAGCCAGAAACTGAATGGATAATGAAAATGCGGTACATGTATACAACTAAAAATTATTCACTGTAAAAAAAATCAAATTATGAAACTTGCAGGCAAATGTTCGGAGCTGGATATCATTTTGAGTGAGGTAACAGACCAAGAAAGAGTAATGCAGCATCTTCTGTCTCATAGGTGGGTGTTAGATTTCTAAAAATATTTTTACTGAGTTTTTGTGCATTTCATGTAATAGATCTTAATCAGATTTAGACACCCCCCCCATAGCACCACTCCCCCGCACCAACTGAATTTCTTGCATTCTGTCATATATTTTAAGACCTTCCCGTCAAGCTATTGTACCTAGATGTCCCTCAGTTGATGTTCATCCACTGGAATCTAATCAGCCTCTCTAGAGTCACTCCCTTAAAGAAGATCAACTCTCCCTTACCCAGCAGTAAGTTGTCAAGAGTTCTTCAGCTAGGGTTGTTGCCTGTTGCCCATTTCCCTCATTCTATGCTGGGTTTTTGTCTGATTGAACCAGCATGGGTCTTGTGCATACTGTCACCATTGTTGCAAGCTCAAATGAGCAAGTTTCCAGTGGCCTGAAAATCTGTTTCCTTATATTCACACACCAACCTTGGCTCTTACAACCTTTCCATCCTCAGTTCTGCAATGGTCCCTGAGTCATGGGTGGTTGAGGTTTAATGTAGTCCTATCCAGGGACACTCGCTCTACAGTCTCTCATTCTCTAAAACTTGACCAGTTGTGGCCTTCTATGGAGATAGCACTTTGTTGTATAAGGAAGCTTCACTGGTGAGAGTTGAGGGATATATCAGTATCCTCTCTACCCCCTGTTCTTCTATGTTCCATGAGCCTTAGGTATAGAGATTCCACTGTAGATGTGTCCATTAGGGCTACATCTCTCAGACATGTATTATCTGTGTGTGACCAGTTGTCAAATTCTGTAATAGCCTCCTGCTGTTGCAAAAAGAAGCATATTTGATGAGTGCTATAAGGCATACTTGTCATGTAAGTACCATGTGCTAACCGATTGCACCACTGGAGCTCCAAAGTATACTTGCCTATAAATATAAGGATTCATATTTAGCATACAGTAAGAAATTTCATTTGTTTAGATATATGCCAGAAACAGGGTTTTCTCTAGGATATGACCTCTCCAGCCATGTGTACTTGGTTATGTTTACAGTGCCACCCATGAGTTCCCTCCCACTAGAGGGAACTAGATTTGAGTCTTTAGATACATGTGTCAAAATTGGGGCACCATAGAACTCAGGAGACTTGTAACAGATCATGTGGTGTGATGAAAGTTGGGTGACAGAATAAAGGTGATGTGAATAGGAAAGGGAATAATGGAATAGGAAGGGACAAATGGTGTGGAGGATGGGAGGTTAGCATATAGGTGGGTTCTTGGGGAGGGATAACTAACACTAAGACCTTTGAATAAGCCATGTAGAAACATACTACTGTAGAAACAGCCTGAAATATATATAAAAATGGGTTAATAATGTGGAGGCAATGCTGGTATTAGATGTCACAGGGCTAGCAGTAAAAAAGCCCAGTGTCAGATATGGGTTACCTCTTTTTGAGCTGTTAATGGGGTCCCATAGATCCCCCAAATATTATAGGCTATTGTCATTGCTCTTGGTTACCATCTGGTACTTAAGGTAAGACCTGATTACTGAAGATACTGTGTGCTTTAATCACAGGATGTGGAAAAATGTAACTGGTAGCAGTCTGGAAGCTCCATCCTACTGGCTAAATTTGGCAATACTAGAAGGTCCTATACATGCAACCAATGGAGAAAAGTAATCAATAGTCTTCCCCAGCTATGACTCCTCTGAGTTTCAGCGATTTTCCTGGCTAGAAATA
Source organism: Nannospalax galili (assembly GCF_000622305.1). Taxonomy (NCBI): domain Eukaryota; kingdom Metazoa; phylum Chordata; class Mammalia; order Rodentia; family Spalacidae; genus Nannospalax; species Nannospalax galili. Next base: position 3,531,830 of record NW_008330570.1, read on the forward strand.
CGCATTTGTGCAATAGTGGCACAAGTGTTCTCAGAGTAAGAAACTGTTTTATGACTGGATTTAAGGGTCCTCCATAAGACAGAACTCATGCCTAGTACTGTTAACTGAGCCCAAACCCAGTAATTATCTGGGTCATAGGCCCCAGGAGAGAACCTACTACTATTATTTGCAAGATGAACATAGTATTAAATTGCCCCATAAATTCTTATCTTTGTAATCATAGGTTAGTGCATCTCTCAACCATAATCAGAAACTAGCTTCTTTCTGCAGTAGATAGTGATTTACTCAGAGACTCACAACTGGTCAACATACAGAGAATAAGGGACTGGAGTGCTTAGCTCTAAATAAGATATCAAGATCATAGCCCTTGCCCCCAGACTCAAGGATCATCACAGAAGAGGGGGTGGAAAGATGGAAAGAGCCAGATGTAGAGGCTAAGGGTGGTAAAGCAGTATTGGCTGGATATGACAGACACATCACATGCAGGACCCGACAGCAGCTGTGATTGCAGGCATAAGATCTACACAAGACCAAGTCAAGTAAAATTCCAGCACAGATGGAGGAGGAGCTCATGAAGTCCCACCCTAGCTGAGGAGCTATTGGCAACTGATGGCTGCTGGAAGGAGAGTCAGTTTTCATCATGGATACAGCCTGAAAAGCTGTTCAAGGTCTGGCAGATGGCCCCACACCCGTGCACAGGCAGACAGCATTGCGAGTGACTCAGTGAGTTGTTTTTTTGTGGCTTTTTTTTTTCTTTTTTTTTTAAGCTGGAAGGGAAAGTGGTAGTGGAGATGGGGCGGGATTAGAGGGTGGCTTTGATGAAACCATATTATATGGCTGTATGAGATTCTCAAACTGTGAAAAATTTTAAAAAATAATTAAAAAAATCTACATTTAAGTATATCTGATAAAAATAGCAACAAATTAAGAATGACTCATTGGAACACAGGTTTGAGAGCCTGTTTGCTTGCCCTAAGGCTGAGATAGTGCAACAGGAGATGATGAATGGATATATGGTTATCTCCTTAATAAAGCCTGAATAGTCAAGCAGCATAGAGCACAATTAAGGCGTTAAAATAGGAAAACACTAGAAACAATAGATGTGAAATTTTAGTAAATTTTATATATGTGTGTGTGAGTGTGTATGTGTGTGAAAAAGACCAAATATATATATGAAGTACCACCCTTCCTGCTATTATACATATACATATATATATATGTATATGTATAAAGCAGGAAAACAACATGAAGAAAATATGTTATTAAATGATAGCTACCATATCAATCTGGCTGGCTTTCAAGCACCTTTGTTCTGTGGAAGAGCCTGGGATATGAATGGCATGCCATTATATATTAAGGAGATGAGCTATTGGCAGGAGGTTCAAACAAACTGTAAATATTAGAACAGGTGTCAAAGGCAAAAGACATATTCCCAGTCCTGTTATATGATCAGAGTGGAATGCTAATGTAACCTGAATTACTCTAGAATTTTCTGAACTTTTTAGCTGAAGTTGTATAAAGCCAATTTCTCTTGACTACAATGGGTCTGATCATTCTCACAACCCAAGACAGAAATAAAACACAGTCCTGCATAGCATGCCATCCTTTCCTCCCAAGCTCTGTCTTGATATGTTTTTCTGTAACTTACCCTTTATTAGTTCTCTTTTGACCCTTATCTGTCACTTATCTTACACCTTACTAGTGTTTTCTACAATGCTACAATGTAGAAAGAAGCATTTCCCTTGGTTAAAAATTTCTTTGGTAAAGAGAAGGCTGAAACAATCAAAATAAGTGGAAATCAATACAAAGAAGACATTGAAATTCTGATCCATTTGCCATGTCACCTGCATAGGGCAGTCAGTGGTGGCAAAGTGGAAGTAAGATTTGTTGGTAAATAGAAAAATGAAGTTTACCAGGTCATAGGTCCTTCTTGAGTTGAGAAGTCCCTGGTGTAGCAATCTGACTTGTCTCAGTGTTTCTCTATGTGGGATGTAATGTGACCTATTGGATGCCTTACTAGAACCTGGCCTCAGTGTTCTCTCAGAGCTTCCTTCCTTCCTTCCTTCCTTCCTTCCTTCCTTCCTTCCTTCCTTCCTTCCTTCCTTCCTTCCTTCCTCCCTCCCTCCCTCCCTCCTCTGTCACCTTTCCTCCCTCCCTTCCTTTTATTCTTCCTATCTTTCAGTAGAGAAAGAAACATCTGGTATATTCTTCTCTTTTCATTGGGACACTACTAGTCTCTTCTTGAGGGCCCAAAGCTCGTGATCTTTTCAAAATCTACTTACATCCTAGAGGCCCACTCCCAATATTGGAGGTTAAAGACTCCAACACAATGCCTAGCCTTTACATTATTATAAATTTGTTACTATTCTTTAAATCAAAATAATTCACATTGTGCTCAGATTTTCTCTTTCTGTAAATCTTTTTTAAAAAATATTTTATTTATTATTTTCATTTTATGTGTGTGAGTATATTGCCTGCATGTATGTGAGCGCACCTGTGTCGTGCATTGTGGCAGGAGCTCAGAAGTGAGCTTCGGGTTCCCCTGGAACTGGAGTTAAGGAAGGTTTGTAGCCCCCATGTGAGTGCTGGGAATTGAATCCGGGTTCTCTGCAAGAGCAGTCAGTGCTCTTAACCACTGAGCCATCTCTCCAGCCCCTGTTTCTATAAATCTTAGAAGTTTTGGAATAGGTCATTCTGCATATTACATGACAGCAACTGGAAAGCTGGCCACTTTAAATGGAGTATATGCTGTGTGTCTTATTCTTATGTATCTAATAAACTTCTCTCTCATTCCTTTATATTCTTGGCTGACTTGGAAATTAAACATACAAACCAGGTACTCAGTAATTTTTAAACTGATGGATACAGTAAAAGAAGGCCTCTTTATCTAGTTTTATGGAAATCTCGAGAGGTACATTGAATTTCTAGAGACTAAGCCTTAGCATTATGAATATTCGGTCTTTGTTTTGTTTGTAAATTCTTTCTCTGTAACTCATTGTATGCCATAGTCAAAAAGACTGGCTAGTGTCAGTTTCTTTATGTGTGAAATGAGGCTATAAATACCACCTCAAATTTTATAAATGATTAGGTGAAGTAATACACATATATATTTTGGACTATTCATTTCAATCTCATAAGTATCTAATAATGGTCTTTATCATATTTGTGTCTTTGTTCCATTAAAACTATATCTCCAAGCTCAGTGGATTTAAAACAACCATTTATTAAACTCATAATTATGTGGCTTGATGGGAGAATTTTTTTTGTATGTAATAGCCCAATCCAGCCTTCTTAGACTCGTTCATGTATCCATAGTCAATCGTCAGGAACATAACGTGTTGGGTGGCCACTGGATGATTTAACATGGCCCCATATATCCGTCTGTCAGCAAACTGCCAGCAAAGGCAGGGCATGATGGGAAATAAATCTCTCACCATCTAGAGGTATGCCCACCCTGCCTTACATATAGTTTGAGGTCTTCAAGAGCAGCAAGATAGAGCAAGAGTCCCTGTGAAAGGTGTCTTCTCAAGTTTGATGATACTTATCTACTTCTGTCTCATTGACCCAAGGATATAATTCAAGCCAAAACCAAATGAACAGAGATGTTCCCTCTACCTTTTGGTGAAAGGAGCTTAGCGTTCTCATGTGAAGGTCATATTAAATGCTGGGGTGAACTTTTGCCCATTTTTACAAAATTCTGTATTAATTATGGTTTTATTGTTATTAGTTATAAAAGAATGCCTGAACATCTAGCTATTTAACTTTCCTGTGTCATGCTTTCTTTAGTTCTCTATTCAAATAGGGAAAACACTGCAACTCTTTATGCTAACACATCCCTGGCCCTGTGGGGCATGACTTCATACATTTCTTCAACCTCTCCCACTCTTTACGGCAGACTGCTTTAAGTCCTGCCTACTCTGATCTCCTGGTGTGTACTTTTCATATGTTATACAAAGAACAGCTAGGATTTCAAGAAATATGCATGCAAAGCAATATGTTTTATGCACAAATCTGGGGGCTGTTAAGGGTAGGAGTATATCATACCTATATTTGAAATTCTGTTACTTGACAAAGTGTCTAGAGGTAGGTAGAGTCTCAAAACAGTGCTTAAGGAATGAAGAAACTAAACACAGGAATGTACAAAGTACACGAGCTTAAGAGACAGCATTGAAGAATTCACTATTATAGGCCCTACAACAGGTGTGAAAATTCTAATCCAGGTCATGTTTGTGTGGCCAGATACCTTTGACTTCAGATAACCCATTCTTTATTGTTCCAAATGTGTTTCATCACACAGGAAACCCTCTCTCCTTTCCTCTCAGTGAGAATAAATGCTCTCTCAAAAGTGGGCCATTCCCTGTTATGAGTTGATGGGATAGGATCAAGCATTTTCGAGATCTTGAAACTAAGTTTTGTTCAGAAGTGCATAAATGCTGTTAGTCATGTATCTGGAGAATTGGATGTATCCAGAGTGTACCAGGGGACAGACTGCTCTGTGTGAACGATTTATGATCTGTCAGGTGGGAACTTTTATAGTGCTGTGCTAAGAGACAAAGAAATTTTAGGAGCTGCTAAAAGCAAAACAAAATATATTTTCATGCTTAATGAGGAGAGGCGATAGAATTGAGTTGGCATATCAGGCTAGATGTATGTGTTTGAGAGAAACTGAAATGCTGTGAGTATTATATGTTTTGATTCTGCTAAATTTGTTTTGGGCAGAATGGATATTTATGTCCTTGCACATTGAGCAACAATTTTAGCATCTATCAGTCTAATAAAGAGTTTTATTTGGAGATGATGCCCCTACAAAATTTCTGTGTGAGGTCTACATGAATTCTTTTTTTCCCATTCAAGGTATTATTTTCTAGGAAAAGTAAAACTAGTGAAGAAATCTATTCTTTATTATCTTGGCTAAGGAAACTGTCTTTACCTAATCTGAAAATCATTTTTATTTAGCTGATTAGAACATATTTCCGTAGGAATGATCTTAAATAATATTGTTGTTTTATGCAAATTACTGATACAACCAATGACCTATGAAGACTATCTGAAACAGAATATACTTCATAATAATCAGTCGTACCAGTACCTAAATAGGCTTGGCAGTCCTGAAACAGAATGGAAGAATCCCAGTAGAAAATTAAAAAATATTTTGTTATTTTAATTTTATGTGTATCATGTGTATTGCCTGTACTCGTCCAAGTACACCTGTGTCATGCATTGTTCACAGAGGTCACAAGAGAGTGTAGGATATCCTGGAACTTCAGTTACAGATAGATGTTAGCTCCTCTGTAGGTGTTTGGAATCACACCCATGTCCTCTGCAAAAGCGACCAATGTCCTTAAACACTGAGCCATCTCTACAGGCCCTAGAAAAATATATCTTAACCAGTGACATAAGAATGATGAAATAAAGACCATAGGGTTTGGGTGATAGATCAAGATTCAAGTCGGTCAAACGTGTCAATCATAAGTAATAAACTTTTCTGACAGTCTAGGGAGTTTTTTTGAAATTTTAATGAAAAGGTCAACAAACTATACTTTCAGTTATTTTATTCTGGTGTTACAGAGTGCTCTCAACTTTGTTGTCAACTAGTGGAAGAAATGACTGATTTAGAAGAATTCCATTTGGTATTTCTGTGAAGCTAAAGGCAGCCAAGTCAACAAGATTACACAATTGATACTATTGTATCAATTGATACTCCACATTTATTGTGGAGAATGGACATTTTTAATATTTCTAG
>NW_008330570.1:3537663-3551194 GCF_000622305.1 Nannospalax galili
CATATATCTATGGACTTAAATTCCTCTTGAATAAAGCACATTAGAATTTGAAAAGTGCTTAAAATTTTATGTACTAGAGTCTGGTGCTGAATACTTGCTCAATAAACTCTTATTCTAAGAATCCCATTTTTCCTCTTGAGTGTAAATGTTTTGAAGCCATCTGCTGATGACTGTCAAAATCCAGATGGAAATGTCTCTGCCCTTTAAAGTAAACAGCTGCAAAATTCAGTCTGCAAAAGTACCAGTTATGATGTATAGAGTATATCCAGGTGTATATAGAGATAGATTGATAAAGTGGTTGATTGATCTATTAATAGATAAATGATAGAAACATAGGTAATAAAGAGATGTGTGTGTGTGTGTGTGTGTGTGTGTGTGTGTGTATGTGTGTGTTTGAATTCCACTTCTGTGGATATTGATCAATAGATCTACAGAAGTTTGGAAACATAATGATATTTTTCTCATATTTTTACTGATGACACTAAAAGTTGGTATGCAATTACTTTGAGGATCATTGCTATAGACTTTAAATTACATTCCCTGATGTGAGAAGACATATTTTACATTGGGTTGAAGAATCTAGATTTTTCTAGACGTTCAAGAGCCATAACATGTTTGAACCAAGTAGAAGAAGGGGGTATGTACCAATTGAGGTAGGAGGGCTACAAGACAGACAGCATAGAGAGAAGGGCAGTCTTAGACACTAAGCTGCTGGCATTGAGTTTCACCTACATCAGGAATTAATTGAATTTGTGTTTTCTGCTTCTTTAAGGCACAATACAGTTAGCAATAGTACCTACCATCCAAGGTAGTTCAGCTAATTAGAAGGACTAAGAAAAAGAAAGACAACAGAGAGGAAGCAAGGAGGAAAACAGAGAGGGAGGAAGAGAGAAAGGGTAGAAGAGAAGACTCAGCAGAGTGTTTGGCACATGAATATTCATGGCACATGAAAGGAACTTATATGCACACATTAGCAAACTTGAAGTATAAACACAGGCAGAGTACTAGAAACATCAATCTAGTGTTTAGGAAGAAGAGGTTTGGTGTAAGAAAGAAAAGCATTAGGAAACCCTTCAGAGAATGTTTCCCACAGTGGGATTTTGTTGACCTGAGAAGGAAATAGAACAGGCCAGGGAAAGTCCTGGGAAAAGTCACACAGAATTCACTTTCATCTATTTTGAAAAATCTAATCATCTGTTTTTCCTTTGAAAACCTACTCAGTTTTAGAGAATTTAAACTAAATGATGGGATGATGTTGCCTAATTTGGCAAATCTGGGCTCATGGATACTGGCTTATAGAGAGCTGAAGTCATTCAGAATTAAATCTATGATGTCTGTATTTGTATACAGGCTCAAAATCCAAGTCTGATATACAGTTCCGGTTCCCTTGCACAGTAGAAGAAAGAGTCTGAGTCCAGCCTCCACAAAAGCAATACAGGTGTGTTCCTCTTTGTAAAGAATTCTACTTCTGAGATTACAAAGGGATCTAAGTTGAAAAATGCATTAGGACACAGAGGAGGATTTGTGCTGGGGGTTCGAACCAGCGACCCCTGGTGAGGTGAGGATTGGGAATGAGTAAGCACACCGTTCGCCAGCCCACGCTGTCCCCATTACCCGGGGACACTCAGATGCAACAGGGAGTCTTAGTCAGGCAGAGACTCATTTATTGCAAGTGTTCCAAAGCTTATAAAGGCACTTGGAACGTGCCCCTCCTCCCCCCGAGGGTGTGTCTTAAGGATGGTCACGTGCTGATCATGTGCTCCTCAGCAGTGTGGAAGTATTCTTCAGACTTTCAAAGCAAGCCAGGCTGCGCCCCCAATAACTTCCTTTCAGACCTATGCAAGGTGGGGCCTTTAGGTCCCCACATATCCCCCTTTTTATTTTTATTTTAAGGCCAGACTGACTTTATTTCATAGGTTACCCACCTCATAGATGGCTCTCTGAGGGGAGATGGCTATCTCCTTCCTCTAATCTTATGCATTTCTGCCTGTCTTAGGTTGTGTCACCTTTGATCAAGTCTTGCCTCTCATTGGAGCATTCACTTGGCCATGTGCATGTCCTGTCTTAGGACTGCTTGTCATGGGACATCTTACCCGTCCTTAATTAAAAATGCATCATGATTAATGGCAGCCACGTGGGTAATGACAGCACGTGACAGTCGTAGTCTCTGCCTAACAGTTAGCCAAGCATGGGCAACCGGAGGGTGTCCTGGGGGAGTCTGTAATCAGCCATAATCATGAGGAGGTGGGCCGTGGCAGTGCCAAGGGTCCTCTGTTGCTGAATTATGTGGTAAAGACACTTAAAGATAAGCATTATCAAGAGAAACAAAGCAAATCATGGCATAGGACAAGTTGAAATACCTCTGGGACCATGTACCTTTTAGCCAATCAGACAGTTGTCAAAGAGGCTGCAATGAAGTCAAGGAACTGAGTCCTTTACCTCAGATGGATACAAATAAAGAGAGGAATTTTTTCTCATGAACTATTTTCCATGGACCGTCATGCTAGTCAGTCGGATCCTGGCCTACCCACTTAAGGTTTTTCACAGGCACCCATTTGGGGTTTGAATCTCCTATAGGATAGACACACCCAAAGCCTCGACCCGTGGTTAGTAATGGATCTGGTCCTTTCCATTGCCCAGTGATGGAATCTTTCCATCTTACCTGTACCTCAGGTCTCTGCTCCTGTCATCCCCAATGCTTCTCAAACTGGGATTCCAACTTAGTTTTTTGAAAAATAAGAACATTAGTAGTGAATATGGCCATACCCAACTGTTGGTGGGGGCTTATTCCCTCTTTTTGTTTTTGTAATTGAATTTTTTGGTTTTGATGGTTGTGTTCTATAATGCCTTGACTTTGGGGATTGTAGGGAATTCCTGTATTGTGTTGAATTCCCCAAAGTGAGAAGAAATCTTGTAAATTTTTACTCAGAAAACATGGTCCATTATCACTTTTAATTCTTTGGGGCAATCCCATCGTAGCAAAGCACTGGAGAAAATGAGACTGAGCATGTTTAGGCTTGTCTCCTGTATGAGCGGTAGCCCAACAGGCATGTGAGAATGTGACAATGGATATAAAAATATACTCAAGCTTTCCAAAAGGAGCATGGTGTGTGACATCTGTTTGCCATAAGGAATTGGGCTTGAGTCCCCTGGGGTTTACCCCTGGCTATTGCAGAAGCAGTACCTGCTGCCTCTGCATTGCCTTGGGATAAAAGCCCAGGCAATCCTTGGTGCCCCCTAAGATGTTGTAAGAAGATAGGGGTTTCTCTCTCTCTAAGGAGCATATGAGTCTGAATACTGTCAGAAAATGATGGGCATGAGTTCCTTGAATTGAGCTGCTTTTATGGTTTTTCCACATCTGCCCTAGTCAGCTTTGTAGGCTTTTACTAAGGGTTCCCTCAGCCTGAGATTTAGTGAGTGCTGCTGCCAGAGGGGCTGTAGCACTCGGGGGCGGCATGGTTACCTGGCCACCCACCGAACTGAACAGGCAGGGCCCCTCCCTGAGCCATCTTCCCCTGGGCCTTTTCAGCTGTCCTGGAGCCCATTGCAGCACACAGCCAAAGGTCTTTGTTTGTTTGTTTGTTTGTTTGTTTGTTTGTTTGTTTGTTTTAAATGTGCCTGGCGGCTGCTGCTTAATCCTGCCTGGCTTTCATTTGAGCCCCTAACTCCCGCTGGTTGTGGTCATGTGAGCCCGGCTCCTGCCTGGTCGCCAGCTGAGGGTGGCCTGTGCCCACGTGTTAGTTCAAGGCGGGTTGGGTGGACAGCTTTTGCCACTGATCCCGTGTGCTCTGCTCTGCCCCGCCCTTCTGCCCAGGAGACTCTGAAGCTGGCCAGGGCATGCCAGAGGTGCAGCTTGTAACTTTGGCTGCTTTTGGGTTCACTTCTGTTGCATTTCTGCCTTCTTCCTCAAACCCTTCCCACGATTCCCATGTATCCCCAGTAAAAGCATTAGCCCCAAGTTAGCAGGGAGCCAAATGAGTTGCCTCTGCCCAAACCTTTTGAGCTATGGGATCTGACAAATCCAATCCCCTGCTTTTAAGCATATCTCTCAGTGCTTTAAGCACTGGGTCTTCAAACTTAAAAATTGCGTTACCCATTTTTTAGGGTCTTGCTTACCCTGAACCTCCTCGATTGGCCCCAATCCGTTTTCTCTTCTTCTTACTTCTTTCTTTTCTACTTTTCACCTTCCTTTGAGCCCCACGTTGGGAGCCAGATGCCGGGGGGTTGAACCAGCAACCCCTGGCTAGGTGAGGATTGGGGATGAGTAAGCACGCCGTTCACCAGCCCACGCCACCCCCATTACCCGGGGACACTCAGACGCAATGGGGAGTCTTAGGCAGAGACTCATTTATTGCAAGTGTTCCAAAGCTTATAAAGGCACTTGGAACTCCCACCCCCCAGGGTGTATCTTAAGGATGGTCATGCACTGATCATGCACTTCTCAGCAGTGCGGAAGTATTCTTCAGACTTTCAAAGCAAGCCAGACCATGCCCCCAGTAACTTCCTTTCAGACCTATGCAATGTGGGGCCTTTAGGTCCCCACAGATTTGCACTTGAAAATGAGAGAGCACATTGTTTTACACAACCTTTTCACTAAAGCAATACATATCATGAAAGTATTTCTTTTTTAATATGCTGCAGTAGCAGAAATAAAATTCTCCATTGTCCCATTCTGATAGATTATGATTGATCACATTTTCACTATGTCAGGTCTTTTGGAAAAAAGAAAATCACTATACAGCTATCTATGAGTTTCTGCTGCATATTTGATCTGTAGCTCATTTTAATTACAAAACATTGTTTCATGACCAAATTTTTTTTCCTTAAAATTAGTTAAATCCTAATTTGTATTGGTGTGATCTAATGGATATGGAAGTTTTCTGCTTCTGAGAAAGGATTATTTCTCATTCTTTTCCACTAGTAATAATTATTTGTACACTTGTTTTCTGGAAAAACCATTCCAATTTATATATCAAGCAACATTCTAGGCAAATGTCTGATTTCTGTTATTTTTAACAACACAGAATTTAGGTAATTTTTTAAAATGTTATCAGTCAAGACTCTTCCTTCCTACTTGGCTCTCAGAATGGCTTACCAGTGAAGTAGAATTAGTTTGAACCGATTTGACGCTCTAGAATTTAGAAATGAAAATTTGCTGACAGTTCTATGATCTGCCTTTTATTCTCTACTTCTATTCTTGATGGTTGTACTTAAAAATGAGTCTGTCACTGTCTGTCTGTGTCTGCCCCATTTCTGTTTCTTGGAGCAATGTACAGGCCCAATCATCCAGACACCCCTTGATTCCACACATAATCAAGAGGAAAATTTAAAACCCCAGGAAAAAAGCTTTTCACAGAACAGGAATTGCATCCTCAATCTTTACATGCTAGAATCAGCCTTCAATTTTCTCCATGGGTATCTGTTTTATGTGTTATTTTGGTTTGCTTCTAACCCTGTTTTCTCCTGCAGAAAAAAAAAGGAAGTTTCTATTACTGGACCCTTGATTCGATGTGCAGTTAAATGCTACATCACAGCTGAGTTTTGATATTTCACAGTGGATGAGAAAAGTATTAACAAAGTTTGTGTTTTCCTCCACATATAATAACCACTAATTCACGGGAGTTAGGGGTTTCACTATCTCACTCTGTACTTCCCAGACACTCAATTTCCAACATTTTTCATCAGGATTTTATCCAACTATACTATTTTTTAGGATAAATATCTGGTTTGCTTGTTTGAGAGAATGCCAGTTTGTGATTTTTCTCAAATGATTCAAACTTCTGACCCTTTAGACAGTGAAAGGCCCTGAATACCAGAGGACAGTAGTCAACACGTTTTGTTTTTCCTATTAAGTTTCAAGTATCAGCATACAGCTGTGAAGTAACTACAATGGTCTAGTCTCTGAGTTAAATAATTCCCAACAAAATGTCATCTGAAGAGCCAGAGAAACCCAGCTGCTACTTGTAAATTGGACTCATAGAAGGCAGAGGGAAGAACAGCACTTTGAAAGTTTGGAGAGGATGTTTTGTTCTATGTGATGCAAATCAGCAAAAGATATCGAGAGAGCCAGGAAGAGTGTCTGTTTTGTTTAAGAAGATGAGATCTATACTTTTTTCTTTTTATGTGTTTGATGTATGTGTGTGTTGTGTCTTAGTGCAGTGTGTGTGTGTGTGTGTGTGTGTGTGTGTGCCTTCCATCTTGTTTGAGACAGGTTCTCATGTACCATTCACCACCTTGCACACCAGACCTGGCTAGCTGTCCTTTGAATTCCTGGGATTCTTCCCCTCCCATCTCACAGTAGGCAGGAAGGGATTACTGACCCGTCACAATGTCCTTGGGTTCCCAAAGTGCCAACTCCAGTCTTCCCATTTGCATGACAAGCACCTTATAAAGTGAGCCCTCTCCCCAGCCCATGTGGAATCTTTTTTATTATTCTAATATATTATTTTCTCCTTTATTTTTCTATAGGCATATTTATTGTCATGAAATGATACAAAGTTTCTCAAGAGCAGGTTGGTGCCTGGTAGATCAAGATTGTAAACCCAACTACTGCATCACAGAAACAGATTTATTTTACTTTTTAAAATTTAAAAGTTTGGGGGCTGGAGATACAGTTCAGCATTTTAGAGCACTGGACTCAGGTTTGAGTCCCCACACCCACACTGAACTACCAATCATCGAACTCCATTTCCAGTGGATCCAACACCATTTTCTGACCCCTGTATGTATTGCATACATGGATGCACTTACACAGCTGCAAGCAAAGCATTCATACATAAAATAAAATTAAATAAATAATTTTTTAAAATTTGAGTTTCCCCTTGGGCTAAAATAAAATATCACAATATTATATAAGATTATTATCGGGGCTAAAGAAATGGCTCAGTGTTTAAGAGCACTGGTTATACTTGCAGAAGATTCAATTCCCAGCACCCACATAGCTGCTAACAACCATCTGTAACTCACATTCCAAGGGAATCTGACACTTTCTTCTGACCTCCACAGGCATTGCACAACATGGGTGCACTTACACACATGCAGGCAATACAAACTCATACCCATAAAATAAAAATGACAAATAATCTATTTTTAAAAGATTATTACTGGGGCTGGAGAGACGGCTCAGCAGTTAAGAGCACTGACTGCTCTTGCAGAGGACCTGGGTTCTCTTCCTAGCACCTGCATGGCAGCTATGAACTTTCCTTAACTCCAGTTCCAGGAGAATCCAAAGCCCTGATTTCTGTGGCATTGTACTACAGGGGTGCACTCACATACATGCAGGTAATACAACTCATACACATAAAACAATAAAAATAATAAATAAAATATTCTAAAAAATGTTCTCCCTTTCTAAATTTCTCCCCTCTCCTCACTTTAACCACTTTTCATCTCTTAAAAAAAAGATTATTACTGTGGTTACATATAATATATACACACCCTACAGTACAATATGGAACACAATAAATATTGACACAGTGGTAGCTATTCTAAAAGAAACTTTTTATTGAATTCCACACCATTAAAATTGGATTGACCACAGAATCAATATTTTATAACTTCTTTTAAGTTTGAATTGAGCTAGAACAGACTATTTTAATATATCTTACTGATTTATCTGTTCTTTCACATATTTAAGCCTTCATATTTTGAAAAAATGAAGCCTGTCACAGAAATGGAGAAAATAAGTGTGTGTGGGGGGTTGGAACAAGTTGCATCATCTTGGCACATAGTATGCACTATATACATATTTGTTGAGTGTATTAACAAATATGTATGTCCCATGCCACTCAGGTGGTGAAAGAAATTATATATTTCAGTCTTGGGTCTCAAGTATGGTACAGAGGCAGGATATCATGACAGGAATTTCAAGTTTCAAAATATGTACTAGAAGTTTTATTCAGCTAAATGTAAAATATATGACAAACTGAATTTCCTTGCTTAAAGTTTAATCTTCTGAAAAAAAGAAATTTATAGTCCTGTCTTTCAAATAATAAGTGGTTTCTGTATTGATAGCCAACCTCACCTAGGGGAAAGAAATCATGATGTCACAAATTCATACAGTCAGGGAGAAAGGGAAATGACATGGAGGATCTATCTACACATTCAAAAATCTAAAGAAAATTGAATACAGGATTCTATTCGGGGGGATGTTAAATGTAGAGGTAACATGGTCCTACTGTGTGCACCTCAGAAATTAATTCTGAATTCACATAGGTGAATGTTGCTACCAAAAAACATTGATGAAGATTCTATAGGATTCTTACCAATAAAACCTGAATCATAGTAAAAATGACCAGAATAAGGGAGGAGATAATAGCACATAACAAATATAAACATAGTATAACAATGGGGACTTATATGAAGAATAACAGGAACATCAAAGCTCACAGACAGTTAAAAGTACGAACAAAAATAAGCCCCTCCTACTCAAAATACTCAAAAACTTGTCTAAGAAAGGATGATGACCTATGCACTTTCTTACCTCAGTAGCCTGCCTGGTCATAGGGCTGTCTTGTATTTGCTGACACTTACCTTGCCTCTTCAATACACAGATTTGTCTTCATACACCATGGCACTGGTGCCATTTCCTTATAAACTACCCCAAGGACCTTTTCTACTGCTCACTTGGGTTCTTTTGCAGCAGCATTTTCAACTGCCCTCCTCTTTGTCTCCAGCCTTCCCTGCTAAATCTGCTACAAATCTTGAAGCTGTTGTATTTCTCAGTGCTCTATCCCAGGCCCTCTATCTTCTTACCTTACAAAGTGGCTTCTTGATCTGACTAGGACTATTTTTTTACTTTATGATGGTGCAAAAGTTAAATGTATTCAAGGGAACCATACTTAAAATTTTAGAATTTGCTCTTTCCCCAAGCTGGTGATAAATTGTACAGTATTTACAAATTTAATGCAAGAACACATTAAAGATTATCCACCATGATCAAGTTGGCTTCATTCCAGAGATGCAGGGATGTTTCAACATTTGTAAATCAATAAATGGAATCCACTGCATACACAGACTCAAGGACAGAAAGCACATGATTAGAAAATGCCTTTGATAAATCCAACGTCCATTCATGATAAAAGTCCTAAGAACCTAGGCATACAGGGGACATACATCAACATAGTAAAGACAATTTACCAGAAGCCCACAGTCAACATCGTAGTAAATGAAAAAAACCTGAAAGCATTCCCCTTAAACTCAGGAGAAAGACAAGGATACCCATTCTGGCTATTCCTGCTCAATATACTACTTGAAGTCTTATCTAGAGCAGTACAACCAAAGGAGGTAAAGTGGATACAAATTGGAAAGGAAGAAGTCAAAGTACATGCTTTTGAAAACCTATTATTTTTCCTAACAATCAACTTTATGAATATAAGTGATATGCTTAGATTGTGCTATTTTGGCCTTTAAAACACAATTCATTGACTTTCTCCCAGTGAAAGAAATATATATCCATCTAATATCACTCTGTACACAACTTCATCTTTTCATCATTAACACATGATAGTATCTCAATTTTAGCAATTTTCACTTACTAAAAAGGGATTTTCTTTTGAGACATCTAGTGTAATATAACTGTGTTTTTGATAACTATTTTTATGTTATTACATATTAATCTACTTATTTCTATTTGGCTTTTTCATGATATATGTTTCTGTGTATGTGTATGTTTGTATTTGTGTGTATTTTGTGGTATGTGAAATTCATCTCTAACTCTCAAATGACCATATGTATTTCCTCTTGACATATTAAAGTCAATGAGGAATTTTCCCAATTCAACTAAATAATTAGTCTTGGAGAAGTTGCCATCTTCCTGCTTCTATTTGGGTGCTTTTCTCTAGATTTTCTGTCCCGAGCATGTTCTCAGATCTCTCTTGAACACAATCTTAGAATTTTCTAAGCCTCTATTTTGGGTTGAATTTTCTTTTCCATACATCATTCTGTCCTGATTTATCATGGGTTTATGTTTTGTTTTGTTTGTTTGTTTTTTTGGCATTTTCCTGGGGAAATTTTTGGATAATACCTCTTGAATCTGTCCACAGTGAACCACGAGTCATTTCAGAATAGAGTTCACTAAAGAACTAGTCAAAGTTTGATATTATGGTGACATTGGGAAGATGAAAGGAAGAAGGCTTTTTTGTGGATTGGATATTGCCAGGAAAAGGAACAAATCCTGTGGGAAATCTTAAACATTCCTTTCTAGAATGAAAAAACAAACAAACAAACAAAAAAAAACCCCCAAAGCCTTGAAAAAAAAAAAACAAAACCTTAATTGGCAAAGAGTAACAGTTACTCATGTTTGTTAGCAAAGGGGCCACTTGTGCTTTGACAATATTCCTGTTGTTGCCTGTGCCCTGTGTGATTCTGAAGCTGTCATATTTTTGGCCTTGTTTTTCATAGTTACGGAATGGCCTTTGTGATGTTAATTTCTTACGATGTTGTTTAATGTGGGCAAGAGAATAGCAAGGCCAACTTCTAGCAATACCAAGGCCAGCTGCCGTGCCAGACCGGCTCTGGCCTGTCTGAGGCTGCCTTTCTGTTGCTCACCTTTAATTCTTTGGCTTCCCACTCAGTGCAATTCGTATTGTTAGGCTGTTGAATGAGGTGGGTTAACCCTTTTATTATGGTTGGCTCTTCTGTTTTGTTTTCTCTTTCCTACTTTCCATCTTTGCTCTTTTATCTGTTTCTCTCTGTGAGCTTTCCTAAATTTAACTTGCATCTTTTCCAGTGAATTTAATCTTCAAGTACTTTCTGTAGTTCTCCAGACAGTTCTCCTCATGGCATTCTGTTCTTGTTTGTGCATAGAATACCTTATTTCATCGTTGTGATGATAGTAGAATGTGAAGATGATCATTGTTTTGTTTTCTTTCTATTTGCTTTTGTTTCAGGTATTTATCTTTCTGCATTTTCTTTCCTCAAATATCCTTTCTTTCTCCATTTCTCCCCCCCTTCTGTTGAATCTGATTTATTTTTCCACATTAGCAGTGGACTATGGCAAACCTCTGAGTGCATGTTTTTTCTTTGTGTATTAGTGTAGCCCTAATGTGATGTATTTGAGGGAGCCAATGACATTATTCTCTATAATTCTATTTAGTTAAGTTAGCAATTTATTTTGTCAGAAGGTACATATTGAATCTGCCTGTGAATAAAGCGGGAGCAAATAAGAAGAGAAAACGTAACGACCCAAACAACATGCACACCTTTGCTCACCCACTTTTCTACACAGCACTCCAGCCTGGAACTGGGCTTGGTCTCTGACATTCAGAGTCACATTATAAGGGAAAGGAGGGCAGCCATCAATTGTCCTTGGTCAATGAGATGGGAGAGTTTCTCAGAGAAAGAGAATTCTCATGTAGATGCTTAGTCAGCATTTCTTAGTTTCAATTAAGATTCATTTTTGGAAGTTATGAAGCACTAACATTTTTACTCTGGGTTCCTGGGTATCTAGTCATGTTGGACCTATGCACTCTTATTCAGGTGTATTGCTTGTTAACATATTCTCTGCTTCTTAATTTTTTTGAGAAAAAGTTGCACTCTGTAGGCCAGGCTTGAATTCACTGGACAGCCCAGACTGACTTCTAACTCTTGACAAGCCTCCTACCTCAGACACCTACATAAGTTTATAGGCGTGAGACCCATGCCCAGTTTACTTTCTAATGTTTTTGTTTCTCTTGTTATTATTTAATTTTCCTTATGCTTTGGAACTAATGAGTTTGGAGTCACTGAAAGCAATCCAAGGAACCGAAACTTTCATGCTTAACCAGAAGACTCATTTAATACTTTAGAAATAAGAAAAATAGATTTTGAGAGTTGAGATGTCAGTGATATGGACATTGAGATTTTGATATTACAAAACACTGTGTCAGTGGACAGAAACAGATGGAGCACACAGTTTTATTAAGTATGACTCATATTGGTCCAACCGCTTTTCTTATATTAATATGTTAACTAACGTTTCAAATCAATGAAATTCATTAGATGAAATAAAATGTATCATAAAATGAGTATTTGAAGGCATGCATATTGACTTAATGTTTGGAAGTGGAATATGTATTGGGCCAGACCATAGACTATGGATTAACACGTAATATGATTATATTATGATTCTCCTGTGTGTGTGTTTGGATGGTTTTCTTAAGCATTTACATACCATGTTTTTCATCTGTAAAAATGGAAATAATCCCATCTATTAACTAATAATGTTGGTAGGTTTTTCATATACATGTATTTGTGCTGTGTGAATATTTGTGTATGTGTGAGTGCACATGTGTGCAAATGTATGTGTGTGCATGTGGAGGCCAGAGATTGATATCAGGTATCTTCCACCATTGCTCCACATTCTACTCATCGATTCAGAGTCACTTATTGATTCCAGAACCTATCAACTCAGCAGAATTAACCAGGCATCTTCCCTAGGGGGATCCCCTCTCTCTACCACCTAACCATCTGAGCTGCAGGTAAACTATGGCTTTTATTTATGTCGGTCCTAGAGATCTGAACTCTGGTTCTCATGTTTGTGTAGCAAATGGTTTATCCACTGAATGATTCCCTAACCCCCTTGATAGGTAGTTTTAATATTCTTTGATTGACTGCCATCAGCTTAGCCTTTTGTCTTACCTCTTTAGTTGTCCATTGTGTCACACTGGAGAAAAGTTGAGGTTACAGTCCCCTAATCAGTTTATAATGTGCTTTAAATGAGATTCTTCCACTGGGAAACACTGGTTTGATATTTAAATGCAGGCATAAAGGAAAGATTTTTATTTGGTGGTCACTGCAGAAACAGTTAGGAAAGAAAAAAAATAGATGTGGTATAGAGTATCCTATCAGAGTCAACCTCCTCAAAGTAGTATAAAGCCAACTGAGATCACCATCCCATCATCTCTGAACAACCCATTCAAATCCATCTTCTAGCATCCTCCTGAGAGTAAGATGTGAGTGCCTAGGGTTGCAGACTGTGTGAAATTTCATAGTAGTGACTCTGATCTCCACATACTGATCCTTTCTAAGTCTGCTTTCACTTCTATTACCTTGCATTACCTTTATTCTACCTATTTGTACTAATGTACATGTTAAGAAAAGGCATCGTGGGTAAAGGTACATGTTCTGCAAGACTGGAACCTGAGTACTGTCTCTGGAAACTACTTAAAAATGGGAAAATGAACAGAGAAATGACTCTAGAAACTCCAATTTCCACACGGATGCCATGTCATACATAACCCCCGTACACATCTCGCAATCCCCCCACACAAACATGCGTGAGCACACATACAGTAATATTAAATTTTTAAAAACTGTAAAAACAATATAAAATGATTTAAACTGAAGATATTCCCATGTAATCAAATATAAGCAAATAGAAAATTTTCTTATGTAGAATATAGGCTAGATTCTCCTTTTCCAATAGATGCAGATGCTAAGCACAGGGTCTAGCAAAATGTAGGGCCTTAGTACATTGTTAATCAATACAACATTGTTTAAATAGTATATGAGATAAATTCATAACTTTTGAATTTTTCTCAAGTGCATATAT
>NW_008330570.1:3551291-3653369 GCF_000622305.1 Nannospalax galili
TTGGTCATTATTTATGGTGACCTAAGTTAGCATGTTGGCTAGAAAGTCCAAAATATCATGACATACCAATGCAATGGTTCAAGCCATATATTCAATTATGGAAATATATATCTGACATAGAACCTGATAAAAGTGGATGGAATGCAAAGAATATGGGTAGTCCTTTTGGCTCAGTTGTAGAAAGTTTTAATAAAGGTTAAAACTCAGTGTTGTAAGCAGTCTGCCATCTTTCTTTGTGTTTGCCCTGGATATATGTCTCATTTGAGCAAATGACCTTGTAATACTCAGCTTCTGTATTTCTCACAGCACTTAATACTGAGCCAACCATGTAAAATATCTTTACAATGACTTATTAAATTAATTTTCTTAAATCCCTTCTGGACTGTCCATTTGCCTTCATTAATTATGTTAGACCTAGAAGAGATGACCTCTACTTGCTAGCCTGGATGAATTACTTTTTAGACTTGTAGATTCTTTGAACAATATTTTTTTCAGAGGATGAGATAAATGAGTTGAACCTATTCTTTCTATAGATGTGAATAAGGATGTTGTTATCAATTGTGATTTTTTTCCCTCCATCTCCTTTCTGGAAGCCTATAAACACAGTCCTTCTCCTGCCTCTTAGAATGGTTTCTAGCTGCAAAATAATGAATGTGGAGTGAGAGTAGAGAAATGCTTTGGCCTCTTCAGATGGAAAAATACGCAAATAAATATCAGAGTATTAACTATTATAATTCAGAATACAAATATGTTGTGTCAAACTGTTTTTAAATGACAGATTTTCATTTTTAATTACATTAAGTATTTCTTCTGAGGTTTCAGATATTTTAAGCTTTATGAACATTAATACCATTGTGGTTGTATTTGTTTGCCCCTTTTAAATAGGGAATCAGGGGTGTAGTTGTAACAGAATATTGATGTGGAAGAAATACTTAGGAAGAATGCAGCTGATTTCCTCCTTTTGTTTCAAAGATCAAAAATCTAGCACAGTGCAGAAATGAGGCAAATCTGTTACGATGGGATAATTGTGGCTGTATTCCAGTCCCATCATTCATTAACGGCAGGATAAATATGAATCCTGGATTTTGCTAATCTGATAGTCTTGGCTCTGTTTTAGATAAACAATGTAAATTATTTCCAGAAGAGCTGTGCAGAAAAATGTGTGCAGAATCCAGCACTCATAAAACTTAAAAATTTCTTGCTGGCCCAGGGGACACTAACTACCTATGTGCCTTCATGAGCCCAGGGGAAGACATCAGACAGGTTCTCTCCCTCTCCATGTCCTCACCCCCAACTCTGGTTGCACCTGGATGAAAGAGTGTCTGCCAGCATTTCTTTAGCAGGCTTCTGGCTGTCAAAACAAGCTAAAGCTTCATGGGGATGCTCGCACTTGCCTGCTGAGGAGAAAACACTGTGTTAAGTGTTTTACATATATTATCCTATTATATCCTTACAAAGCCTTTTGAGAGGGGTCTCCATTAAGCAAATGATAAAAGTGAGTCTCCAAGAGGGTTAGACTTTTAATAATCTACATCTTTTAATTGGTAAGATTGGGATTTGAGCCCCTGTTGCTTGGCACCAAAGTGGGCGCTGCTGTATATTGCTTTTCAGGCCTGCTTTCTTGATATGGTATCATTAACCCCCCAATCCCACCTTAGCCCATTCCATTCTTTTGATGCCTGTGCTAGACAGTTCAGGTTGCTAAAACAAAAATAACTTGATCTGAGTAATTTAAAGAAAGTAAATTTGGTGATGGAGAGATGTCTCAGTGGTTAAGAGCACTGGCTACTCTTGAAGAGGATCTGGGTTCAATTCCAGCATCCACAGAATGGCTAACAGCTGTTCATAACTCCAGTTCCAGGGAAGTTCAACACCCTCTTCTAACCTCTGTGTTCTAACCTCTGCACGACTTGGGTGCACTTACACACATGCAGGAAATAGAGTCATCCACACAAAATAAAAATAATACAATATTTTCTAAGAAAGAAAAAAATTATTATTTGATTCTGAAGGTCGACGGCACCAAGATCAGGGGAGCAGCTTGGCTAGGTTCTGGGAGAACTTCTTCTGGTACATAAATGGCCATGTTCATATCCTCTCACAGGGTGAAGGGCACAAACATGAACTTCACTTGTCCCTTCTTTTGACAACATTAATCCTGTTCATCAAGACTCACCACCATAACTTAATCACCTCCAAAGTTGCCACCTCTAACACCATGACATTAAAGATTAAACTTCAGTCTCTAGATTTTGGTGGAACACAAACATCTCTTCCTTAACAGTGCCTGATATTAATTGGTACATAATTCTATGTGTATTCTATATGTTGGAAACAAAGGCTTCTCACTGTATCATGTGCTGAGTGCTTTGTGCTTCTATGATAATTTTGGCACTTCATTAAACTAATGCTAATGGTAGAACAAGGTGCATGAAAGCTGGGCTATTATTCATCTGTTGAGTTCAGTGGCAAGTCTGAAGTTCCTGGACACACACCTGCCAGGAAGAAGGTGCTGCATAAATACCTGTTGAACAAATGCATTCCCCAGCTTGAGATGGCTTCCAGTGCCAACTGTGGGCTGCACACCATTCTTTTTGTTTTGTCACAGGAAAGTAAGGTTGTACTTTGAAGGAATAAATGAACCTTTTAGAATGCACAGAGAAAAAGATAATAGAAGTTTCTGCAAACCACAGCTAAATAGATATGAAGTTTCCAGCTGCTCTTTCAGAGTGGCTCTCCACTGGTTATAAACTATAGACATTTCTGTCTCCAATCCACTAAAAGCATCCATTTTTCTTCAGAATAAGTTTTAGTCCATTAATCAAACCCCTACCAGTGGTGGTTGGTGTTTGTGTGATAGGAAGAAAAGGATGTCTTGGTCTAAGCAACCAGAATGCTAACTCTGCCCAAAGAAACAACTCCTTTTTGGAAAGAATGTTTGTTCATTCCTAATTAAAGTCTCTCCTGTGAGGATGGAATTTAGACACACATTTTCTACAAGATTCCAGTAGTTGCTTTGCTTTTTCATGTGTGTTTAAAAACAAGACAGGGGAGAGTAAATTAAACATGATAGAGAATAAATGTGTAAAAGAAGAAGAAAAAAGACTGCTTAAGCAGAGTAGAGAAGACAAGAAACCAAGGAAAAGAAGGACACAGATTGAAAAGAATAGTAACTCCATTACACTTAGAAGGAGATGATTAGAACTTGCCTATTACAATTAAATGTATGATGTGGAAGCCTGAGAGATGGCTCCATTGGTAAATTGCTTACCCTAAGCATGAGGACCAGAGTTCACATCACCAGAACACATGGAAAAATCTAGGCACAGTGTCCTTTTGCTGTTTACCCGTCACCTCAGCCCGGAGAGGGGAAAGAGACAGGCAGATTCCAGAAGCTCACTAACCAGACAGCTTAGTCAATTCTGTCAAATTGAGTTCAGTGACAGACCTTGTCTCAGAAAATAAAATGGAGGATGATTGAAGAAAGGCACTTGACACCTGCCTTTGGCTTCTACACTCATGCATGTATATATAACTATACCGAGTACAGACACCACACACATACACACACACACACACACACACACACACACACATGCACGCAACACACACAAATTATAGTATATTTTGAGGAAAAGAACATTATGGAATTAGAAAGAGGAAAGGTTTATTTTTGCTCAAAGACTTGATATTTAGTCATGGTTGGTTGGCTCCACTGCTTTGCAGCTGTGGTGAGACAACACATTGTGTTTGAGCTGCATGCTTGAGGAAACATTTTCATATCTCACCAGGAGCAACATGAAAAGAGGAGGAGACCCAGGTTTCGCCAACCCCCAATGGACTAAGCCTCGCAGGGGGTCCTAACTCTTAAAGGTCCCAACAGCCCCAACAGTGCCATAGCCTTTAGTACCTGGACTGTTAGAATTCCTTCTAAATCAAAACTATAGCAATCGTGATCTAGGCATAGTTGATATTCTTTAAGGTAGAGCAGATTGAAGGGAAGAAGCAAAAGCTATATCAACATCTTAAATGTTTCAGCACTCTCCCTGATTTGTATTAATCAAAGTAACCCCTATCTGCTTATGCATAGAGAGAATGTATGAGCTCTGCTGTTATTAATACAGCAGGGGAAAAACTAGATTTTCCTCCAAACTATGGTATCCAGGTTTTTGTAATAAAACAGGTAGTTTGATCATTTATACAATCATTACTTTTAAGGGAGCAATTCAATCATCAATTAAAGAGCTGATGTACATAAACACATACCATGCTCCCTTAACACTCACATTGAGAAGTTACTTTTTAATTGTGTTGCTTATAATTTCAACTTCAAAGCCAGTATAGCTTTCAAATTAATAGCTCATAGCCCATTTGATACACTGATATTTAATTAATGAGTTCATAACTCTAGTGGCACATTGCCTTTCTGACAGCTCTTCCAGCTTGTTCGTTTCCATATTGCTGACTGCTGTCTGCTAGCCATTCTTAAAGAGGTCATTTTGCCTCTGGCTGGATGATGAGACAGAAAGGCTCACCCAGAGATAAAGGTACTCATCCCTGCTTTGCCAGGACCTTGGGAATAGCTGGAATTTCATACAACCTTGACTCCATTTTTATTTATTTATTTATTTAATTTTTGTGTCTGAGTGTTTTCTTGTATGTATGTAAGTGCATCTGTATATTCAATGACCATGGAGGCCAGAAGAGGGCACTAGATCCCCTGGAATTGGAGTTATGGATGGTTGTTAGCCACCATGTGAGTGCTGGGAACTGAGCCCTGAAGACAGTGCTTTTATCTGCTGAGTCATCTCTCCAGCCCCATTGTTTTAGCTTTTAATATTTAGAAATCAAGAACCATCCACTCTATCATTATCAAAAGTACCACTGATTAAATACTTTCCCCCTTCACAGGACTTGAATATGACTATGGCAAGTGGATATATGGTCACACCTCTGTTCTTCCCAGATCTTCCTGTAGTCCACTATACTTTTTTCTACAATGACCCTCTCAGTCACCTGGCGAAAGTTGGCAAACTGTGGGACTTGAACTAAGAATATTTTGGTTTGAAGATTTTTGTGTACTTATATGAAATTTTCAAGAATAAAGAAAAAATTAGAAATGTTACTCTGGAATTAAAATCAGAAATTTAATGTTAAAGGAGAAAACAGAGGAAAAGGAGAATAAAGAAGAGATTTAAGAACTATTCAAGTCCTTTGCAGAAAATCTTTGCTGATCAATGAAAGATAATGAATGCTTGCCATAAATTTCTATGAATGAGGACGTACAGCTAGACAATGTTCCATTCTGACTCAGAGAAAACATGATCTCTACATTGGTGATGACAGTGGCCAGGCTCCTCTACAAGAGGCCAGCTCTGTCATTAGGCTGTTTACTATTAAGAAGCAGGAAGCCAACCACAGGGCCGTTTGAGATTCATGATTCTGCTTTTTAGTTCCTTCAGATTACCTACCATTGTGGCCCCTTTAAGTAGAGTTCTTTGACACTGGATCTCTCTCTCTTTTATTGCTCCTCAGATCTCATGTTATAATTCCTGGCATTGAATGGATCATTTGAAATCAACTTTTTGAATTTAAATTTCTGCCCTTTTAGAAGACACTTACAGAGGCAATAATTCTGGGAACAGTCACATCCTTCTGTAAAGTGCTCCCGTGTCACCCACAAGAAGCCAGCACTTCAGAGAACACGACTCAGAACAAGGACTGAGAAGGTTAAGAGACTGAACCTTAGTAATAGCCAATTCTTCCTTCTAAAGCTTATTCATTAATTAAAATATTTGCCAGTATCTCACTATGTAGCCTAGGCTGGCCTCCAATTAGTGATCCTCCTGCCTCATCCTCCTGAGTGCTTGGATTATAGATGTCTAGTACTACTTCCAGCTTGTGATTTACTTTACTCAGATTCTTTTCAGGGATACATTTTCCTAATGCAAGGAAAGAATATCACTAACCAGATAGAAGAAAGGAAGCATGCATAGTTTGTAAACTGCAGTGTACAGCTGGGGGCTGGCCCTTGCCAGAGCTTCATAGATTGCTATAAAGTTAGAATTAATTAATGATGATTGAAACAACTGTGAGATATTAATAGTATTTGGATTAAGATAAAGATAATTATAATAAACTTAGTTGCTGCAAATGCTGATTACATTAATGATTTTAACTTTAATAATTGCTTCGAAAGTATGCTATAATTGATTTTCGATAGGTGGACTAATAATGATCAGGAGGAAAATAATAATAGCTACCATTGAGGGAGAGTCTGCTGTGCCTCAGGAACTGTGCTATGGTCTACATATATATATAATTTTAATGGATTAAAATATTTTGATGATGTTACTTAATAAGCCCAAGGAACATCTTTGAGTTATGGGGGAGTATATGCCTAAAAAGTCACCAAAGGTGAGAATTAGCTCAGGGAGGATTTCATTAGTGTTCTTGGTTTGACGACTTTGCATTATGAAGATATTTCTGTGAAGTGTCCTAAGAAAATGGGGAGACATTTACAGTGACAGACACTGACTGTCCTGTGGATGCTGCACAAGCAATACTCACAGCCTCTCTGGGCTGTCCTGGCCCAGAACTGCCAGAGGAAACTGTAGCACCAGTTATTTCTGCTTTGTCCTGAGTCTAGCAGATTGGAGTCTATCACTACCTTCTTAAAATATCAAGTAGAGTACTGGCATATACATTATATTTAAACATTTATGAAAAGTAAACATGCTAAAATGGGATTCTATTTTATTGATTGATTATCCTTGAACATAAAT
Organism: Nannospalax galili; assembly: GCF_000622305.1. Taxonomy (NCBI): domain Eukaryota; kingdom Metazoa; phylum Chordata; class Mammalia; order Rodentia; family Spalacidae; genus Nannospalax; species Nannospalax galili. Next base: position 3,558,077 of record NW_008330570.1, read on the forward strand.
ATGAAAATAATACATCAAAAAATCAACAAACAATAATAATGGCTATTATTATTAAGGTATTCCCAGTATTGGACAAACACTTATATACCATAGCATTTGAGCGAGTTGGCAATGTCACCTCATTTTATTTGTATATAGGGATATTGAGGCTTAAGGAAAGTGCTTTATTTCCCCATTGCTGCACAAACAATGTGCAGTGTAGCTGAACTTTAGCTGCATAACTAGTCATCATCTATTAGCGACTGAACTATTAATTGTTTAAATAGTTAATTTGATTTATGCTCCACTACTGGTCATTCACAGCTGAACTGAGATGATCCTCTCTCTCTATTCTCTCATTCCCCCTCCCCCCCTCTCAGCATGTGTGTATGTGTGTGTGTGCGCACGCATGAATGCCTTTGCATTCGGAGGCCCCTTGTCTCAGGCAGCTCCTCTGACAGCATCATTCAATGTTATGCTTTAATTAGCACATGCTTGATGATGTTCATAACATGCAGTAATTTCTTGTTTTCTGCTCTGATTCTTGTCAACATGCACCAGTATCTTTTCTTTTTCTACTCTGTTTTGGAAAAGGAAATCCATTCATCTGATTTTCAGTTCCTCTTTGCTTTTGTTTTTTCTTTTTGCATTTGCACACAGCCAGCTGCTCTAAAATTTTGGAGATTCTGAAACCCTTCTGTCTATTGAGTTAAACATCTTTCTCCTCCATTTACTCTGTGAGCCAGCAATTTTTCCTAATCGAAAGATATATAAAAAGCTAATGGGTCTAAGATATGCTATGTGACTATAGAACTGCTAGTTGTTTTTTGTTTTTTCCCAAAAATATTTTTCACACCCTGGATATGAATTGGGGAAGCCATTAAAGTCATCAAATGCATTGGAGTCATCATATATATTAACATAAAGTCTAACCAGTAAAACAAAGGTTGGTTATTTCTTAAGCCCTCTGGAAGTTAATTTTCCAAATTAGCCTTTTTCCTGTTCAAAGACACATTTTGCAAGCATCCAAGCTGCTGCCTTGTCACCGAATTGGGTCAAGATGGCCCGATGTGTGCACACATTAATTCAGACGCAGATAAAGTCCAAAGGAAGTCCTAAGCAAGATTACTGGACAGTTGCATTATGTGTTATGATCTTTTGGAATGCATCATTTTTTTCTGTTGTTGTTTTCTTTCTGGTTTATGGGATGGTAGCTTGCAGTTGGCAAAGCAAATCAGAGGAGCACCCAAAGTTAAATGTGTGAATAAAATACAAGAAACACATAGTAATGACTAATAAGATGTAAATGCCAAGAAATTTTCTTGTCTTTTAAATTAGACATCTGTGCCCTATTTTTACATGCTCATCACCATAAGCGCTTTAGCATGTTTTCCCCAATCTGTCAGCACAGACACAGTCTGCAGGCCTTGAAGCTTTAACACCTTCACTGCTACAGAAATGCCCTGGCAGCCACTCCTGTGGAACATCTGCTGAAAGCAAAAGATGTGCGAGGCAGGCACAGCCAGTGAGTGTTTTGTCAGAAAGGCTGGCATGGTGCCACTTCTCTGCTGAAAGGAAGAAGTATGTCTCTGGGTCAGGTCTGCAGGAAGATCGGCATTGGGGACACAACATCTCCCTGATAGACCTCCCTGTCATATGGGTTTGCTGGTTCAGAACTTGGCCTTGTGTCTGCACAGGAGGAGAAGAGCAGATGAAGGGCTGTCTTGAAACTGAACTGCCTCAAGCCCACACATGTTTGCACAGCTTGCAAAGTGACAAGAGCGTAGGCTGGTCCTATCTACAGAGAAGCAGTTGGGCTGAAGGGCTTCACATGTGACCAGGGAGATGCTGACATTCAAGTCCTAGGAAGCTTCCCATGAAAATATCAGAGTTGAGGGCCTAATTTGCTGACTGAGGAGATCCTGTTCAAAATCAGTGATACTTCCTAAAATGTGGTTCACCTGCTGTGACATTAGAACCTACTTTTTTTTTTTTCTCTCTGGAAAGAATTTGTCTTTTAATACTGAGAGATGGAATTAAAAGTCAGATCCCTCAGGGTGGGAAAAGAGATGACAACCAGACACTGAAATAAAATATCTGATAAATTGTTCTAGAAAGTAGCATGAGAAATAGATGTGTGAGAGGAACCCAACAGAGAGGGGCCAAGCTGAGGGTATCAAAGTCCAGCTTTCCTGGATACATTTTTAAACATCAAGTCAAATATATGTTCTATATAAAACATACCTGCTCATTATCACACATAGTACAAAATCTCCACTGATTTCTTTTTAAAATATTTTATTTATTATTTATATCTTACGTGTATGAGTGTATTGCCTGCATGTGTATAAGTGCACCCATGTTGTACAATCCATGGAGGTCAGAAGACGGTGTTGGAGCCCCTGGTCTGGAGTTATGGATGGTTGTTAGCCCCCATGTGATGCTGGGAATCAAACATGGGTCCTCTGCAAGAGTTGTCAGTGCTCTGAACTGCTGAGCCATCACTCCAGCCCCTCTACTGATTTCTTAATCTAGCCAACATCCCCGAGACATTATTTCCACCTTATAGATGAAGAAACTGAAGCTCAGAAAGACTGAATTAAGAGAAGTACATGGTTTATATTTGCATTTAAATGGAATGTAGAGTCATAGAGTTGTGAGATACGCACCTGTTTCCAAAGGTATTATTTCATGATGTTGAACAAGATACTTTAGCTGTCTGCACTTCCATTCCTGTACAGAGGCTATACACAGTGGTGGAAAATACAGACTTTACAGGCCCTCATGAACCATGAAAGGTTAAATGACTTGTCCAATTCTACACAACTGGCAAGGGTTGATCTTCAAAGCACACAGCACAATTCTCAACCCATGGTATTTGCTAAATAAGGGTTCACGGTGGTTAGAAGTGGCAGAATCAGGATGTGAACTCTGGTCTCCCAGGCCTGGGTGTTCTGTCTGATAGCACCTGTTATACTATCATCTTCACGAAGGATGAATGCCCAGGACCAAGGAGCTTTTTAAAAGCAAAATCCTGGCTAACGGCTACATTAAGCTAGAGCCAGGGAAAATGACTCACACTGGCCACTACCCTCTGTTCAGGAGATAAGTCTGAATTTGGAAATATAGCTCAACATAACTTAGGGCAATAAAGCAGTCATTTCCATATACAGCAGGCTTAGCCTAGTGATCTGTGCTTATTGAGATTATCACTCACATGCTGGTTCAGAGGTCCTCCTATGAGTGCTTGGCCCACTCAGGCCAATGTCTTCTGAGCTCCTGAAGCACATACAACACATGATGTGAACATTCATTCACTTATTTGTTTTTCCAAATTAATGCTCAGGATTCTGTTGTATGCCAAGCACCTAAGCTCTGAAGACTGAAGACAGACAAGGATCATAGAGAAGAACTTGTTGATTTCAGAGAAAGCACACTTTAATGTGTATGGGATGGGAGCAGATAAACATATAACAAGAAATTAGGTAAAAGATTGTTTCCTATTGGTTTACAAACAAAATTGCACATCCTGATTATCTTAAAGAAAAGATTTGTTTTGTCCGTGTTCTAGAGGCAAGAAGTAAAAGTGAGAGTCCCTGAGCCAGAATCAAGCTATCAATCAGGCCGGACCACCTCCAGAATCTCTAATGGAGGCTGGGTAGCTTCCTGTTCCAGCCTCTTGTGGATGCTGGCATGCGAGCTTCCTGGCTTGTACCATCAACCTCCACATTCTCTGTGTGTCTAGCCTTCCTCAGCCTCCACCTCTTATGATGTTACTGATTGCCACAGATGTCGACCCCAGTAATCCAGGAAACTCTCCTCATCTGAAAAACCTATATTTGCAAAGACATTTTTAATTGAAATAAATAACATTAGCAAATTCAGGTGTTCAGCCTCTATTAACATTGGAGGATATTATACAGCTTGCTAGAAAAAGAATGTCAGGCAGTAATATGTATCATACATAGGAAATTGTCAAGCTATGAAGGACAAAGAATGATGGTGTGAGGCTGGTGCTTATTTTTTTTCATAAGGTAGACATGGAAGACACTACTCATGCAGTGAACTTTAAGCACAGACCTAAATGAAGAGGATTAAGGCAATGGGGACAGTATATGCAAAGAACCTGAAGAACATCAAGGCGGCCTACATGAGCGCCATGGAATGAGCTTATGGTACATACCACGTGGGGCTTCAGGGGTCAATGCACGGACTATTACAGTGAAATGGGAAGTTATAGAGGAAAAAAGAATGTAAAGAAGGACAGAGTCAGGTTTAAATTGTCTCTTTTTTAGGTTTTTTGTGATAGAGCTTCTCTGTAGTCACAACTGGCTTGGAACTCACTATGTAAACCAGGATGGCCTTGATCTCACAGAGATTCACCTGCTTCTGCCTACCAAGTAATGGGATTAAATATCACTTTGGTTGCTTTTTAGAGACTGTACCTAAGAACAGGAATAGAAGAATTCTGAGTTTGAGGCCAATATGGACTTCATGACATGACTTTGGCTCAAAATATTATATAAATTAGTAGAATGGAATAGGAAAATTGGAGGCTATTCTCCTAAATCTGTGAGATGTGATGGGAACTGCTTTGATTTAGGAAAAACAGGATTTGTAGGTAGCTCACAAATTCAGCATGTTTGAAATAGTGGAGACAAGGAACGTTGCCAGGTTTTTAGGTTAAACAACCATAAAAGCAAAATTGTCATTCAACTTTTATGAAACAGACTTGTGCGTAGATAGTTAGGTGGTTTAGGGGAGAAAAATATTCAGTTTTATGATGCTTTTGGGAATCCAAATTAAGATTAGGGTGATGAAAGTTGGATAGAGGAGTAAGAGTTGGCATCACAAGGTATTAAATCTGTGAAGCAGATGAAACTCAGTTGTGAGTATTGGTGTTACTTATTTATTCATTTTAAGACAGAAATCATACTTCCTTTGCTAAGTTGGGGACATCTACAATGGGAAATTGTACTCTTAACAAACACAAAGTAAAAGCTATTCACCTTGACAAAGAAAACATAAACCTGGCAGTTTCTTTGAAAAGATGATAGACGAATGGGGATAACAACATAAATAGTTGGCCAGATGCTTGTGAGTTGCTGGGAGAGCAGTGATGAAGCTCTGGGGCACAATGAAGAACAGTGGAAGCCTACTAGCTGCCCAGTTTTAGACCGGGTGGAGAAGCTCACCACCACCCTGTGTCTACCCCATGGATACAGTGAAAACTCTGGACTGAGTTCGGAAGGCAACTCCCCAAATGCTCCACTTATATGTGTTACAAGTTGCAGAAAACGTGTCCTGCATCTCACTGATGCTCTATTAATTTTTTTTCTCAGTTATTTTCTTTCCCCTTGATTTCTCCTGGGATGGCTTTTATTGCCATATCATCAAGTAAATGGATCATTTCATTCTGAAGTTAACCTCATTCACTTCCTGTAGTATAATTTTAAATGCTACAAGTTTCAATTTAGTTGTTTTCTTTTCCACATCTCTAATACACCCCTATAAACACAATGAATGCACCTATAGCAAGTATTTTTGTACCCATGTTTACCCATTCTATCATTTCTGGGTCTGTGCTTGAAAATATCTGTTGATTCTAAATGGGCAAATCATAGTGGTAGGCATTTGTGCATACAGAACGGTCTTGTAATATATGGATTAGAATACATGGAATATCTAATTCAGGCTTAACATACCATAACCTCAAATACTTACCATTTTGGGGGTAAAACATCTGAAATTTTGGTGACTTTGAAATATACAAGTCTTTATTATATGGAGAAAACAAAAATATTTTAATTTTTTTATTTAAAAGAAATTGTGTGAGTGCTTTGCCTGTGTGTATTGTTGTGTAAAATTGCTCCTGGGGAGACATGAACAACTGTCTACTCACCTCAGTTTGAGAACCAATAACAGACTAAAGTAAGGATAGCACCAAAATCCCATGTGGTGAACCAATGAGTTTTATTGGGGTTATTTACAGGAGTATAGGTGAGGGGTTACTTACAGGAGCAGAAATGACCCATAGACAACAGCATCATTGAGAGTCCACCCTGGAATGGGTTACAAGAAACCTAGAGCTCACTGCACAGCCTGCAGGCAGTTCAGTAGGTTGGAGAATGTCCTTTCCAGGTGGCTCCATCAGTTGCAAGCTCTTTCAGGCAGCTCAGTTGGTCTCTGTTTCTTCTAGGTATCATGGCTGATTTGAGGGCACCTGTCAGCTTTTCTTAGGACCTAATTATACTTGGGGAGGTGGAGTCAAATGAACCTGGTCGATTTCAGGGATTTCCTGAAGCTGTCCTTTACTTCTCAGGAATTTCTTTACAAAATGGAATGTTTCCCTCCTCTTAAAACATCTTGTTGTTTACCTTCCTTTAGAGAATCCTGGTATGTACTCCATCTCCCTCTAAAAATAATGGTTTTATCTCTGAGGAAATTTCTCTATAACATGCACATAAATGCATCACATGCATGCCTGGTACTGTGGGGGCCAGAAAAGTGTGTTGGATCCCCTGGAACTGGAGTTATGGATGGATGGTCGTAGCCACCATGTGGATGCTGGGAACCAAACCAGGGTCCTCTGTAAGAACAAGTGCTCCTATGTGCTGAGCCCTCTCTTCAGCGCCAGCAAGATGTCTTAGAGGAAAAAATAACATTCCTTTTCTCTGAGGCTCTGTATTTTTTTTTCAGTCATGTCCTTCTCTGGAGGCTCCAGCTTCTGTCCTTTACCTTCTGTTCTCTGCTTTTTGGAGGTTTACTGTTTTTAGATCTCTTAAATTATTGAAAATGTATGGTGCCTTTCTTTCTGTCCAGGATTTATTTTACTTAACAAAATATACTAATTCCATCCTTATTGCAAATGAAAAATTCCTTTTAAAAGATGAATAGTGTTATATTTTTAATCTATCCTACATTTTTGATATCCATTCCTCCATTGGAGGACACACATCTCCTCCACTATGGGAGATTGCTAACCTTAGCTGACTTCCCTACTTAGGCTATTGTCTGCAACCACTTTCAGTGATAATCTGCATCAAACACAGTGTTCATTTTATTTATTGCTGTTACTCTGTAACCAATTCAAATCTCTCTATGTGTTTGTTGTTTGCCTGTGTGTGTGTGTGTGTGTGTGTGTGTGTGTATTACAGATCTCTCTATATAGATATATATGATGGTTAAACCACTCTTCTCACTACATAATAAAACATCACTGACCTAGGTTTAGATCACATATTTAAATATGACACCTAGAGCTATTAAACTTCTAGAGGATAACAATAGTTAAATCTTGTGACTGTCAATTAGGCAAATAATTCTTAGATGGGTCACTAAATGGATAACTACTCAAAGAAAACACTATTAATCGAATTTCATCAGGTTTTGCTTGCTGTAGGAAACAATTAAGGATTTTAAAAGATAGGACACAAACTTGAAAATGTTTGCTGATTATGTATTTGATGAAGATTTGTACCTAGGATGTCAAAAGCATCTTAAAACTCAATAACAGGAAAACAAAATAAGTTTTTGAACAGACACTTCACTGAAGAAGAATCAATTTCAAACAACCCTAAGGGATGAAGTTGAAGAGCATTAGTCTCTAGTGAATTTGCAAATTAAATTCACACTGATTTATTTTAAAACATCTACAGGTTAAGAGTCACATGAAAAGAAATAACCTAACTAAAAAGCTGGTATGGCTAAGTGCTGAGGAAAATGCAGAAGAAGAAGAATTCTTATTCAGCCTGGTGAGAATGCTAGCTCAAAAACACTGTTCAGATTTATCACGCATGATATAAGTTTGTGTTCATCTTTATTTCTAATGCTCCTGCTCAGATACCCTTCAGATGCTGATGCATAAATATTCTGGACTATAACCATACAGATATACACTGTGAAGCAGTGGAGAGGCATGAAAAGTTGTTATATGAGACATTGGAGATGGCCCAAAATGCTATAAATGCTGAGGATTATACTTTAAGACATTCTGAAGGAGCGAAACAATATAAAACAAACAAAGACAATAAGGAAAAGAAAATCAGTAACATTTGGATGTAGGAATATAAAAAACTTGTTTTATTCATCAGGAATAAAATATTTCTTGTTTCCGTCACTTCTATGCATACTCAAAGCACTCACTAGAAGATATTCTCCTGAAAGTAAGATGATTGTTGTAAGGGACAAGAAGGTAGTGTGCAATGAAATTAGCAAATGTGTCCATGGCTCACAGTGATTTGGCTGCCTAGGTATCCTAAACAAACCAAACATATAGATAACTAGTAGAGCGAATAAAATAATCTAGATTGGTTGCTCTACGGGGCTAATATATTGAAGAAGAGTTCAATTGAGTTTTTATACACCAGAAAGAAGTGGATAAAATAATGTAAGCTAACACAACACACACACACACACACACACACACGTACACACACACAGAGAAACAAATGAGAGGAGAGACAGAGAGGGAGCAAAATAAGCTGATTTGAAGTAAATATAATTATAGATAATTAAAAATATCTATTAAAGCATTTCCTGTCAATATTATTCAATAAATCGCAACCCCATGTCAATGAATTAAACACTCCATAAAAAGTGCCTGTTCTTTCCCAAATAATTGATAACCCAGCACAATTTGAAACAAAATGTCAAAGAATCATTTTTAAGTTGGGTAAGTTTAGTCTACTATTTAAGAAATACTACAGGTGAAAATTAGAAAATGTATCTACGTAAGAATAAAATGGGAAACCTTGCTACATCACATACTAACATTGTATATAGCATGACAATTAAAGGAATGCTGTGACCCTAAACAGTTAAATGCATACAAAACAGATGAAAATTTATCTGAAGTGGCAGAGGTGATGAACCAGCCCTAACTTCAAACTAGTATTCTCTGGTTCATTGTTGTGAAAACCTTTTTAATCCATTTAAAGAATTATATATAATTTGTGGCTGGAGAAATGGCTTAGGTGTTAAGAGCACTGGCTGCTCTTGCAGAGGACCTGGGTTTGGTTCCCAGCACCCACATGGCAGCTAACAACTGTCCATAACCCCAGTTCCAGTGGATCTGATGCCCTCTTCTGACTTCCACGGGTATTGCACAACATAGGTGCTCTTACATGCAAGCAACACACACACACACACGCACACACACAAAGATAAAAAGTAATGAATAAAATATGTTTAAGAATTACATATAATTTAACTTGTTCATAGAAAATAAGTGTTATTTTTATAAAATGCATGGCTTAATTGTTCATTTGAAAAAAATTTAATCAGCAGAATTTAAAAAGTGAAGTTGAATTGCTCTACATAGATTTTAATGTTTACTTATTTACTTTTTCAAATCTAACATGATCTGTGTGACATCTTATGTAATATTTAATATTATTTTCAGGTAGAATTTACAAATCTCTGAAAATAAAACATTTTAAGGAATTCCTTAAAGGAAGAAAAGGATGTTATAAAAAATGATGTTTTTATATCTATAGTATATTTAAATATAATTTTTGGCCATAAACATAATTATGGTAGGAGATAAGTCTTAACTTTAAAATGATTGATTCTTCTATTTTATTTTTGTTTAATCTTTGAGGGCCAAGAAAGGTTGCTCAGTGAGTAAAAGTCCCTGCCAACAAGTGTGAAAACCTAAATTTGATTCCCTTGAGATTCACATAATGGAAAGGAGGGAACCAACCAACTCCTGCAAGTTGTCTTATGAACTCCTTATGAAGACCATTTCATGAGCACTATGGCATGAATACAGCCACACATAAACACACACACACACACACATACACACAGGTACACATGAACACACAGATATATACATGTGTACAAAAATTATGAAATTCTTATATAGTGTTTGTTTTTATCTATTTTTTCTCAATGAATATTTTTATTGAAGTTTTGTGAATTTCATACATCTTAATTATATTTAAATTCTCTTCCCCCATGAACATTCCCCATAGTCTCCCACAGGACTTCACGCATTCCATCATATATATTAAGGCATGAGTCAAGTTTGTGGATCCAGATGTTTCTCAGTGCAAGCTAATTCACTAGTCTATTCAGCCTCACCAAGCAATAACCAGCTGCCAACAGTTCCTCAGCTAAGGTTGAGGTCTACTGTTCGCTTCTATAGTTCTATGCTGGGTTTTTGTCTGATTGAGTTTGCATGAGTCTTGTGCATCTGTCACAACTGTTAAAAGTTCATATGAGCAAGTTTCCAGAGGCCTGTACTAAGATTCTTTCCTTATGGTCATGGACTAACTCTGGCTCTTCCAATTCTTTGGTCCCCTCTTCTGCAATGGTCCCTGAGTCATGGATGGGTGAGTTTTAACATAGGAGTCCTATCCAGGGACACACTCTCTGCAGTTTCTTATTCTCTTCACTTTGGCCAGTTGTGGCACTCTGGGTGTTTCACAATCTCTTGCCCAAGGAAGCTTCTCTTGTGAGAACTGAAGAATGATAAGTATTTTCTCTATCTCCTGTTCCACTAGGTATAGTGAACCTTAGGTGTGGAGGTTCCATTGTAGATGTGTCACTTAGGGCTGGCATATCTCAGACACTTATTCTCTGTGTGTGTGTGACCAGTTGTGGAACTCTGGTGAACTGATATGTTTATTATGTTCATCCATCTAATCTGCAAGCATGGTAAAGTATATTTACATTTTATTGTATTAACATCAAAGTACTTTACTGTTTGAATGTTGGTAAGTAGGATTGCATATTTAGTGTCAAAGTCCATGAGCTGATTGTTATAGAGAAATGCAACAGATTTTTATATTGTTATAGCGTAAGACTTTGCTAAACACCCTTCCTTTTTGGTAGATATTTGAGCTACTAAACATAGAAAAGTTTATCTTGTAAGGACAGAGATGATTTTTCTAACGTTTTCTCTTTCTGCTCTGTGTCTTTCTTTCCTTTCTTAATGTTCTTACCAGAACTTCCAACACAGTGCTGAACAGAAGGTAGAAGGTAGCCCTTGGTTTTCTTTCTCCTCTTAGGTAGAAGCATTTCGTTCATTCGTCATTGTAGCCCAAATTCCCTCTGGGTCTCCTGCGCTATCAGACAAACCATATAATATAGTTTATGTGCATTTATTAATTTCAAAAAAATGAGAACCCAGTGCCTGGCCCCACGCCTCCAGGCCACGCCATGACTACCGTAGTCCCCGCTAGCATTCGCTCATGCCTCAGGGGCCAGCAATCTCTCCCTAGGTCCACAAGAGTCAGTCCATTCTGTCTTTGAGACTCTGCAGCTGGCTGTGCATTCCCCATACCACCTGTGCTACTCTCAGCTCCTGGCTTCCGTCCCAAGATGGCTCCCATCAGCCCTGTCATAGTCCACACTCCACATCAGGCCCTGCCTGTTGGAGGAACTAGCCAGTCGGTAGACTATCATTAAATTCAACAATAGTTCTAAGGCCTTTTGTGCGTATCTTATACAATGGAGGAAGGCATTGAAAGAGGACTAAGTTCATAAAGTATCTTTATTTTCTTCTTGATGTCCGTTGTGTAAAATGGTGTTCCCTCTTTTGTTGCTGATTTTGGTGACATGTCTCCTTCCTGTTGTAGTTCCAGATCTATTTCAATGTCCAGTTCAAATAATAATCTCTTTGATTCACTGATTTTCTTTTTTATCCACTTTAAATTTCATTATCTTCATTTCTTTTTTCCTATTCACCAGGTTTATTTAGTTTTCTACACTAGGTTCCTGTTTTGACACTTCTCATTTTAGAATAGATGTTTTCAGTACCTCATGTTTATGTCTTTGAACTGCCTTTAACTCTATTTCAACAGTTTTAGTAAATTCAATTTGAATATTTATTCTTCTTGAGATCTTAAGCCACAAAGTTGGTATTATTTCGCTACTGACTTTCTTTTTTATTCTAATGTTACTAGAGAACAGACTGTATGATTTTAATTATCGCAAATTCTCTAGGTTTGAGCTATGGTCCATATGGGTATATTTTCTGTGAGCATTTGAAAAGAAGTTATATTTTCTTGTTGTAGAGTTGGATAGTGCTCAAATGTTGATAAAATCCCATTGGCTGGTGGTATTGAATATTCCTGTGTCCTTGACAATTTTATGTCAGCGATTCTCTCAGTTATTAACAGAAGAATGTTAGTCCTATTACCATTTTGTCTTTTTCTAGCCCTCCTTTTGGTAGCGTTAAATTTGGCTTCCCATACTTGCATCCTTATTGGGCCATTTATGCAAGTCCTTTTATGTAGCTCTGCTCTGTCATGATGCATTTGTCCTTTTATCATTCTGAAATTTCCCTCTCCTTCTCCAGTAATTTGCTTCTCTCTGAATCAATTATATCTGATATTAATGTAGCCAGTACTGATTTCATTTCATTGTTTGCATGACATATATATTTTCCATATTCTCACCTTCAGCTTGTCTATGTATTTATATTTGAAGTAATTTTGCTTATAGATAGCATGTGGTTGAATTGAGTACTTAACATGTACTTTGCTAATCATCTTTCCTTGCTGTTCAGTAACGTAGCTAGTGCTATGTTGGACTTCAGGTTGCTGCCCTTTTGTTGTCTGTTCTCTTTTGTTTTGTCTCTCTTTATGTGGTCTACTTGGGTTTTTTCCTCATGATCAAATACTGGTCTTTACACATGATAAACAGCTCTATTGATGAGCTACATTGCCGGTATTTGAACATTTTTTTAAAGAATTATATATGGCTTACCTCTTTCATTTCTTTGTGTATCTTTCTGTAGACCTTTGTAATTGCCTCTATGATGCATGATCTATAACTACAGCATCTATCTGTCTATCTATCTGTCATCTATCTGTATCTATCTATCATCTATCTATCTATCTATCTATCTATCTATCTATCTATCTATCATCTATCATCATCTATCAACCTACCTATCTTCATCATCATCATAATCATCATCATCAATCTATCTAATCACCTATCACAGTCAAACTTTGGTTTGTATCTGTTTGTGTCTCCAGGTCTTCAGTTTCTTACCCTCATGTCTAGACTGTGTAAGAAAAAATGATAAACAACCCTCACTACTTCCTTCCATTCTGAAGTATCTGCTTTTCTCCACCTTTTAAGGTTTTCTTCTATTTATTATACCCACAGTGCTCAGAGATTTACTTAATGGAAGCAATAAGGAAGAAAACAGGTACTTCTCCTCAGCAGAAGTCAAACATATTCATTTTATTTTGAATATAACTTATAATGTAAAATGCAAAAGTCTGGAAAGTATAACTATGTCACAAGTGCTACTCAACTGGAAACTATACCAGCTTCCTATTGCTACCATAGCACATCTCCACAGACAAAGTGTCTTACAAAAATGTAGTGGCACTCCTAGCTAAGAGAGCTTTTGGCAATTAATGACTGCTGGGCAGGGAGAGTCAGGGATGTGGCCCCTGAGAAACTACTCATGCTCCAGTGGATGGTGCTACACCCATGCACATAGAGCTGGTGCTGAGTGGACTCGATGAGTTTTAAAAACTCATTAACCAGACTCCGATGAAATATGGAACATTAATAGAGATTAATTTGCAAACTTATACTTTAAAAAGCTCAAAAATGTATGAGAATTGACATTTCTGTTCTTTCTTTTTCTTTTTTGGTATTTTTGAGACAGGGTCCCCTGCAGCCCCAGCTGGCCTGGAACTCGCTATGTAGACCAAGCTGGCCTTGAACTCACAGAAGTTGTCCTGCCTTTGCCTCCTGATTGCTGGGATTAAAGGCATGCACCACCACAACGAGCCAAGAATTGACATTTCTTAATTTTGAATGCATGTCACTGTGCATGTTACACATATCTGAGGTCTGTAAGAATCTGGAAAGAATGGACCTTTTTCCTCAGAAAGAGATCTGAACAAAACTAGGAAACAAATCCAAGTGACAGACTACGCTTGTTCACAAAAGAGAATTGGAGGAGGCACTGAGGCTTCTAGATTTTACCTCCTTCTAGAAGGAAGAATTGGAGTGAAATGCAGCCAAAGAGCAGTTAGGAACGGATGTGTTGTATAGGTTATGAGTTAGTCTATTCAAGAGGAACAGGAAGAACTTTGCAAAGACAGAATAGTATGCACAAAAGCAACTAATTTCAAAGTGGTAAGCTCTAAACAGCTTTAGGAGATTTAACAATGTGGAGTAAAAAATTTGAGGCATGACGCTATAGAAGTACTTATGGGTAAACTACAGAAAGAAAGATTTTAATTACTTTATAGTATATATAACATACAGACTCACCAAAGCTCCTTGGATTTTCAAAATGAAGATCAGATATATTCTTTTGGGTAATTTTTGTTTATTTGCTTGTTTGTTATTTTTAAGAGAATCAGTCATGGGGCTGGAGAGATGGCCCAGTGGTTAAGAGACTGCTCTTGCAGAGCATCCGGATTAGATTTCCAGCACCCACATGGAGGCTACAAACCGTCCTTAACTGCAGTTCCAGGGGAATCCAAAGCCCTCTTCTGACCTCCACAGCATTGCATTCTATGAGTGCACTCACATACATGCAGGCAATACGCTCATACACATAAAATAAAAAATAATGAATAAAATATTAAAAAAAAGAATATCAGGCATGAAGTAATTTTCCCTGCTAGGTTCAGTTTAGCCAAGATAATACATATCTACATCATTATCATAACAGAACTCTCAAAGGTGCCCTTCATTCACTATAGAAAGTAGCTGGTTTTGACCTGAAATTTATAAGCATATTTGGACCATTGTACTATTTTATTTAAAAAAAGAAATATATGATTAGGGAAACAATGTCTAATGCTGGCTGTGGTTGGCAGATCATTTTCTGGAGTGGTTTAGGCTACAGCTCTGAATTTATGCTTATGAGGGTATATAATTCTAGAACCATTGCTCATCAGAGGTTGGGGAACTTACTGTACCACCTCATACTACAATTTCTTCACTTAAAAATATCTATAATAATACTGACCTGACAATATTATGGTAGAATTAAACAGCAAGTATCACGAGACAACTATAAGTGTACCTGTCATAAGAAAAGCAGTGAACAGGTTCAACTATCATTTATGGTCTGCTGTATTGAATAGAAGAACAGTAATGTTAGTCAGTATTTGATACAATGTGCTCTAGGCCTCCTGAAGAAGACACCAAATTTCACTGAAAAAACAAATAATAAATCTAATATCAATAAATTTATACTTTATGAACAATTCTGTCATTTTAAATTTACATCCTTAGGGCTTCCAACTACTGTGCATGAATAGTAAGCCCATGAGGAGGAAAGAAAGAAAGAAAGGAAGGAAGGAAGGAAGGAAGGAAGGAAGGAAGGAAAGAAGGAAGGAGGGAGGGAGGGAGGGAGGGAGAAAAGAAGGAAGGAAGGAGGAAGGAAGGAAAGAAGGAGGAAGGAAAGAAGGAAGGAAGGAGGAAGGAAGGAACAAATGAAAGAAGGGAGGGAGAGAGAGGGAGGGAAAAGAGAAAGCAGGAAGGAAGAACAACAGAGAAAGAAAGTGATTCTTACTAATTTTTTGGTGAGAAGAGATGCTTAGGAGGGTATCTGTAATCTGAATTCTCTCTTTTCTCGGGCCTGATAATCAGAATTGTAATATATCAAATCCTCTTAAATTATCTGATGTCAGTGTCATAATAAGTAATTTTGACCTTAATAGTACATTTGACAGTATCTAGAGACAGTTTTGGACTGTCAAAACTAGTAAAATGTCACTGGCATCCAGTGAGGATGTTACGAATGTTCTTTAACGTACTAGCATACACAGGGAAGATGTCAACCAAAGCTAATTATCCTAAATATCCACAGACTGAAAAACCCTATCTGGATATGGCTAGAATACAGCTTTTTGACCCTCACCATCTCTATTGATAACTGCTGATTTCAGGTTTGGGTCAAGTTCCCTTTCAACCACTCAGTGTTTCTGTTTTCTTCTCTTAGAGATTTATTTTCCAAAGGTCTACAAACTGGATTGTCTCCAAGCTGTATATTCTGAGCAAAGAAGAAGTGGGAGGAAGTCAGTGGTTTTGCAGCACAACCTTAATGATGTGGGACACAATTTGCTGAAACCCCTAGAGTCTCAAAAGACTATTTTCCAGATCTCTTCCATATAGCTGTTCAGTGGTTTGTGTGGTTTGAGCCTCGTTTGTCAATAGAGCTAATCTGCCCACTTTATTAGGTGTTTCTTCTTTTCCCTTTTACTCTCTTTGCTTCATCACTCCTGCCTTGAAATAAACTACCTGTGCCTAAACTCGGGTCTCAGGCTCTGTTTTGGATGAACCCAAACTTGGTCAATAAATTTTCATTTAAATAAAAAGTACCAGCTTTCTGATCTGATGGAACAAAGATTTGAAAGCTACTCCAAATTTACAGTGGGGCACACTGGAAAATTCTATTTAATTAAATCAAATAGTAAACACTGAATAGGCTTCAGTGGGTCACTTTTGCTGTACTTACTCATATCTCTGAATATAACATGAAAAATGAACACCCACGTGCCCTAGGTACTGAGACAGAACTGGAACACTCACTAATTTAGAACTTGTCTTTGTCATCCTTACTTATTCTGATCTTACTTTCCTTTGCTCTGAGTAGAGTGTGAGGGATGCGATAAAGAAAAAGAACTGGCTATTATAATAATCAGGAAAGAGAAGAGAAAATCGGTATTCATTTACAGTATTACCTCCTGTTCAGATGTCAAAGATGTTCTTTAAATCACTGCACAGATTTATAGACTCTGCCATTCAGTAGAAAGCATTAATGAACCCTATTGAAGATGTTATATTATGAAAAATAATTCAGAGAAGTGAGATAGTCATATAAGTCCTGAAAATCGAGACAGACTCACACTTGAAGTCTCATCCTATAAATTTATGCATAATTTTTCTGGGGGTTGACAAGAGCTGCCTTGGCAGATGGAGTTAGCTGGGGACCTGGCAGTATCGTGATCATGACATCTGAAAGCTTTCAGAGTTCAACACAATCAGTCATACGAGTGCCTACATGCAATATTATTCTGCCTGGATTTCTTCATGCATTATATATAGGTTAAAAGAGGTTGCTGTAAATAGTAGGTTCATAGAAAGGACAGATTGAACATTTGAACTCCTCACAAAGGTTAAAGAAAAGTGAAAGAAAGAAAGACAATTTTCAGTTTTCTTGGACTCCCTGTTTCCCTCCTTCCCCCAAGGTAGGAGATAGCAAAAGCAACATTAGTTCAACATTAAAATTCATTAAGCCTTTTTCTTGATTCCAGGCTGACAGGTGCCCTGCATGACAGAGAAGTCATGAGGCTGAATGAGTGGATTTCTAAACAAATTGGGTCAGACGTTGCTTTTGCTTGACTTACTTAAGATTGATTGATGACTAAGTGGTTTAAAATTAGTCCTTTCCTAGTGGAGAAAACTTAGTGCAGGGCTTTTCAGGTGGTTTTAAATCTTTAGAATATTGAACAACAACAACAAAAAACAATGGTAATGAGAAACAGACATTTCTGAAGAGTCTTGAACAAGAATGAGATGAAGTCTCTTCCATCAAATATGCTCAAATTAAGGGGCTTGTATGTATATTCAATGATGGAAATTCATTAGGTACTTAGAATTACATAAGGTGATAAGTGATATTTTTTCTGAGCAGCATAGATGAGTATGCGTACATACTTCCTTTGCAACTAAAGACAGTAATTTATGGACCAAACAGCTTATGTAGAGCTGGATGGACTCTCTCTGGTAGCTTTGATAATATTTGAAAATTAGCTGTAGGAATAATAATGGGGAAAGTGGAATCTGGGAAGAGGCATAAATGGCACATCAGGCTGTTAGATTAGGCAAGAAAAATAGAATGTGGAGAAGGAATCCTAGCATGTTTGATTCATGACCCAACTAAGCATGGCAAAAATGTCCTTTAAATAGTCACCACTGCTCTGCTCCTGTGGAAATCTGTGTATGACTAAATTGTATTAAGTACAGCAAATGAAAATTATAAATATGATGACATATTTGTTGGTCTTCACCTCTAATACACATAGATGAACAAAAGCACACATGTGAGAAAAGGGAAGGCTATGTATGTAGAGCTCCCAGAAGCTTAGGTAAATGCATTGCATGTGAAAAGAAAGCAAAAGTGGGAGGGATCATGGTTGGCAGAGAGATGAGGTTCTTAAGTGGAAGTTGGAGGATCTGCATCTTTGACAAGTGATTACCTGGGACCTACTAAAAATTGACAAAAGTAGCTATGCCGTAGGTAAATTCATGTGGTTAAGTGTTGAAGATGGATTCAACCAGGGAGATCAAAGGTTGGGAGTTCAAACTAGCTTTCATAAAGTCCCTGCCTTTGTGGTATAGTAGGGAAAAGGGACTGGCTCAGCAGTGGAGGTGAACTAGAGGAAAGTGAATGATTTCAGTCCAAGTCCATAACAATGTGTTCTCATGAGTGTGAGGACTTAATGCTCAGAGCCTTTGGCTACCTTCAGTTACAAGAAATATCATATGAGCAACGGCATTTAAAAAAAAACAAGAGGAGGGCTGGAGAGATGGCTCAGTGGTTAAGAACACCGGTTGTTCTTGCAGAAGACCTGGGTTCAAATCTCAGCACCTACATGGCAGCTAACAACTGTCTGTAACTCCAGTTCCAGGGGATCTGACAGCCTCTTCTGTCCTCTGCAGGCATTGCATGACATGGGTACACTTACATTGCAGGCAATACATGAATACACATAAAATAAAAATAATAAAATATTTTTTTAAAAAACAAGAGGAGCCAGAGTGTAAATGAAGAGCCAGAATTCAGGGCTTCATCTTTCCTCAGCACCCAGATACCATGTAAATCCCTGCAGTTGAGATGCAGTCTCTGCCATACTAACAGTGATCACATCTTTGTCACCCTTTCTGAAATCACACCTTAAAGCTGAAATTTGGTGGAGTAATAGGAAAATGAAAACTGTATTTTTTTGCAAACCTGAGGCATTAGAGTGAATAGCAGTCATAAAACACTGGCCCAAGTGTGCCATTGCAAATCAATATTGTCTCTGACTTTAGAGAACCCATATTGGTCTGTACCATACTCTCAGTCTGACTTCAAATTACTGAAGATATTTTCACAGTGGTAAAGTCCCAGTCCACAAATGCTGTGTCGATCTTTAAACTAAAAGCCAGGAGTGGTGGTGTTTACCTGTACTCTAATCCCAGTCCTTGGGAGGCAGAGACAGGTAGGTCTCTGTGAGTTCGAGACAGTTTAGTCTATATAGCAAGTTCCAGGGTAGCGAAGGTTGCATAGTGAGACCTTGTCTCTAGAAAAAACAAACAAACAAACAAAAAACAATATACAATTATTCAAAACAGTATGATACTCTGTTTTGCCAATGTTGTTGGTTAAGGAGGTCTGAAAGAACTATTGCCATTGTTTCTGACATCCTGCTTGAATGTGAAGGCAAGACTTTCTTGCTTAAGGTGTCCCATACTCTGGTCACAGGACTTAGAGAAGTCAAATTGCACTTACCTCCCTGAAAGCTAGCATGTGCAGAGAACAAGTAACCATCAAGTGGCCAGCCCCCATGGGACATCTATAACTAACTCCTACACTCAAAAGCTCAGGGAACATCGTGGAAGATGAAGTAGAAAGATGGTAAGAACCAGAGAACCAGGAGGAATGCTGCAAGATAGGGTCTTCTGGGTAGGACAGTGTGTCCCAAGGGATATTTCCCCTAAGGGGCGGGGTCTGCTGCAGAGAGTTGACTGTGGAGGGTTAGCTGTGTGTGGGGGGGAGCATTGGGGCCATCTTGGACAGAAGTGACAGAGCAGAAAAAATGGCCCTGGTGTCTAGCCTGCATGGACATGAGGGGGGCATTTACTGACGTGGGGTGAGACTGTGGGCCCAGGAGGTGTGGGTGAAAGCTAACAGAGACTGTGGGCCGGGAGTGGAAGCCATCTGGAATGGGGGGGGGGTCACTGAGCCACAGAGCGGAATGGGGCGCCGGGTATGGGTGCTGGGTGTTCACCTTTGTAAGTTACTCTATTTCCCCTACCCAGGATATAAACTATGAAAAATTCAGATAAAGATGTGTTATATGGCTTGTCTAATAGCTCCAGGAGCAAGGGACTCTAAGAGAACTTGGGCAACAAATTGGTCCAGCCAGCATGATGTTGGCTGAAAAAGACAAACTGTGGGAGTTTGGGAAAAGCAAGGGAACTAATGGCAGTGCTGATGTGGATCTCACAATGGATTATAAAATATGTAACTAAAAAGGAGCCAGCCACGCAGAAGCATAGGCCACAGCTGTGTTGTAAATATGGTAAACTGCACAATTGCAGGTATATGAAGATTTGTTTAAGGTTTTAGAAAGGCTAGAAAACCTGTTGCAGACCTTGGACACAGCAGAGAACACAGAGAGCCACAGAGAGCAGCATGGCCACTTTGCATAATAAAAGATGTGCCCAAGGCAGGGGAAGCTGAAAAGGCTAGAGAGGTACAGGCAGATCCAGTTGCAGAGCTTGACAGAGAAAAAAAATAGGACATTTTAACTTGAGTAAGGTGCAAGGACTCTGGAAAAAAGACAGACAACAATGAAAAAGGAAATGACCTAAAAATAAAAGTAGCTAAAGCTGCCCCTCAGATTCAACATTTGATACAAAGAAGAAAAAAGTAGCTAACAGTACTCTAGATAGGAAATACTCCACACTGGAACTATTAAAACTAGGAAAAACTTACAAACAAGCAATCAAAGAGCCCTTTTCCATGTGGCTTCTGAGGGTATGGGACACGGGAACAAGTAATATCGGTCTAAATCCTTTAGAAGTTTTACAGCTGAGTTATATAACCACCCATCCTTCCTTGTGACACAGGCTGTTCAACCTAGGCCAATGCAAGGGTGAGCAGTCCTTAATGGGATGACTGGTGGAAGGTATGAAAGATACATGGTCATCACCAAGGGGAACTCCCATAATTAACAGGGGCTGAAGGACTATAAAGGAGGGACAGGCATTACTGAGAGAACTAGGTATGAGAAAAGCAATATGTGATACCCAGTTCACTGGGCCAGATAAGACTGTGTTCACCAGAAATTTGAAGGAAAGCTTAATTTAACTGGGACCTCGAGAATAGTATGGAGCTTTAATGGTTTTGCTTAGCCCTTTAATGGGACAGGATCTTTGCAAAGTGAGATA
Organism: Nannospalax galili; assembly: GCF_000622305.1. Lineage (NCBI taxonomy): Eukaryota > Metazoa > Chordata > Mammalia > Rodentia > Spalacidae > Nannospalax > Nannospalax galili. The sequence continues at coordinate 3,579,212 of NW_008330570.1, forward strand.
GGCTTTAGCAGATCTAAATGATTCTGACCAGCATGTAAAATGTGTAGAATAACAGAACACCCTACAAGAGATATAAAAAAGACGAGACAGAAGAAACGGTCCATTTGGGTTACTCGAAGACAAATGCGGCAAGACTTATGTCGAGACCAAATTTGTAAAGAAAAAAACTGATAGAAAACCAAATTAAGTACTAAGGACTTTCTAGATGGCTTTAAAACCAGAACAACAGTTTACAAAAGGCATTAAGAGGATAAAAACTCTCCCAGGAGTGATTAAGAATCCCCAAAGATTAAATAAGTTGTGTTTCTCTTCTGATAAAGGCTTTACTAGGGGTGGAAGCAGCTTTTCCCACCAAGCCCTCCCCCCAGCAGCCATGTGTGGTTCATGGAGAAATGACAGATATGGCTACAGTCAGGAGGCAGACCCAGGGCCTCTCTGAGTCAGGGAACCAACAGGTGCAGCAGGGACAGGAGAAGCCCTTCACCTCCGTAGCCCAGTGCAGGTCAGGCAACTGGAGCCAACACCTGTAAGTGTATCAAGAATAAAAGAATACAAAGAGACTCCATTAAAATCCTCCAAGTGTGAAATGATTCCAAAGGGATAACTAAAGTTAGAAAAGAACTAACCAAATTAATGCCTTGTACCCATGCTCTGGTACATAACAAGGATTTATGGAGAAAACAGTTAAGACAAATGGATAAAACCTTTCTATGTTGTGTTAGACCTTGTCTATGATTGATTTATTATATGATGTTAACCTTTCTTTGAGTGTTTCACAGATGTGAAATCATTTGAAAGATACCTGAAGAAGCAAAGGCTGGCTATAGCTGTATGGTGCTTGGGAGTTTTATGGTTGGGTTAGATAAAAACAGAGAGTCCTAAATTATACAACTGTTAAGAAAATCTACAGTACCAAGGGTGGGTTGCCCCCCCCCATGAGCTGTTAGTCAGAGAGAGATCCTAGACATCCTCAAAGTCACCAAGGCTATTGCCACTAATGTCAGTTGTGCACTAGAAAGGTCAGTAAGGATGTGGTGCTGAAAACACTGCATGATGTGAGCATGGGAGAAGAGATGGAGCTGAGACTAAGCCAAAAACCTCCATGCCACAGGATGGATAGGCCAGAAGGCACTATGCAGATTGTTGGGGAAGAATGGATCCCCTATGATCTACTCAACAATGGACACTGTGTGCTGCTCACTATGGACATGACAAGCAATGACTGCATGTGCAATAATGGCTCGTCTAACATATGTACAACTCACAAATTTCTGGTTGGATAAGGCTCACTCCTAGGGGTGGAACACACATCTGGTGCTGTAGACAAGGCCAATACCCTGTGTCAAGAAAGGTTACTGTCCCTAGTGGGAAAGCCACTACAAGTATACTGTTTTTAATGAATACAGTACACCTACTGGGAAAATTTTTAAGCATTTGTATTTATATTCATGTTTGTTTAAATGTGTCTACTTCCTTCCATTTGTCTTATAGTAGAAGAAACACCATTGAGATAGATCAATGGCCATGGCTTGAAGACAAATAATGGGGAGGCCCAAGAAGTCACTATCTTGCCATGATACAAGAGAGATTGCCCTACATCTTTCACCCCCTCCAAGGCCTAGGGATATTAGCGGAAGATAGGTGGAAAGATTGTAAGAGCTGGAGGAAGGGGTGGAATGTGTCCCAAGGGATACTTTATCCTCTGAGGGGTGGGGCCTGCTGCTGAGAAGTGACTGAAGGGAGTTAGCCATGAAGGGAGGAGCATTTGGGCCATCTTGGACAGAAGTTGTGGAGTGGGAAAAAAATAGCCCTGGTATCTCTCACACGTGGATGTGAGGGGGGCATTTACTGACCTGGTGTGAGACTCCAGGCCCACGAGGCATGGGCAAAACTAACGGAGACTGTAGGTGGGGAGTAGAAGTGATCTGGAATGGCAGGAAATTTAGCCAAAGAGTGGAATGTGGCACTGGATGTGGGGCATCAGGTGTTCGCCTTTGTAAGTTACTCTATTTCCCCTACCTAGGATATAAACTATGAAAAATTCAGATAAAGATGTGTTATATGGTTTGTCTAATAGAGCCAGGAGCAAGGGACCCTAAGAGAACTCAGGCAACAGACTGAGAGGTTGCACCTATGAATTCTCCAAATATGGTTGCCTGTAAACAATCTGGACAAGACTGGTAAGTGCACAAAACAAAACCATGTTGAAAGTCAAAATAGCAACATGGATGGGGGAAAATTATACAAGGTCCTGCCAGTAGAGGAAGTATTCCAGGCAGCCACTGACTGCTGAGGGAGGGAGTTTCTTTACAGATAAGCTCCTTGATCAGTTGCACAACTCGAAGTAGTCATACAAGTAGCACTAATTGTACTCATTAGATGTGTGTGTGTGTGTGTGTGTGTGTCCATGTATGTTTTGGTCTCAATCATAATTATAAAAGAAGATGACATAAATTTGAGGGGAGTTATTGGGACACAAAAGAAGTTGAAGGGGGAGGAGAAGGGTGAAATTATACAAATATAGTGAACTTATGAATAAAATTCTCAAAGAATGATTCACAAACAAAAATGAGCATCATGCTCTAAAAGAAATATTTTGCAATCTGGCATTACACACACACACACACACACACACACACACACACACTTAGGACTCCTTAAGATTAGGACACTATGGAATACCACTTCAGACTTATTTGGAATGGGTTTAGAATTCTGTATTTATAATATTCCAAAGCATATTCAAACATATAACATCAGCATGGTAAATAAATAGTGCTCACTTTATAATTTTATGCTCCTATAGGTACAGCAATCCTATATTATATGTAGCCTTGGATTTAAGGAATGAGAGTGACAGTAATTTGTTCAACATAGTCTGTTACAGTGAATTATTCTTGGATATTTATGTGATCCTTAAAATAGTTTATGCTTTTGGTGGGGGGTTGAGTTGATGTCTTAGTCAATAAAGTGTTTGCCATTAAGTACAAGGATCTGAGTTCAGATACTCAGCACCTACATAAAAAGTGGTATTATGCACTTGGAATACCAGCACTGGGAAGGTAGATTGCCAGCCAGCCAATCTAGTTGTTTCGTGAGCACCAGATTCACTGAGGAACCTTATCTCAAAAACAAGGTTGGGTACTGGAGAAATAGCTCAGGGGTTAAGATCACATACTGATCTTGCAGACGACCTGAGTTTGGTTTTCAGCATCCATATGGCAGCCCACAATGGTCCACAGCTCTAGTTCCAGGGGATCTAATGCCTTCTTCTGACTTTGGTGGGCATTGCACTCACCAGTATACTAAAAAACATGCAGGCAAACTACTCATATACATAAAATAAAAAAATCAATAACTCAATCAATCACCAGGATTAATGAAGTTAGTCTCTGTTCTTTGAATGAACATGTACATGCATCTGCATGAACTCACACACATGCACACAACCTCATACACACACACGCACACACACCCATATGTACAGCCCCACACCCCCAATCTATTGTTTATCTTATAGAAATGCTTATTCTCACCACCACCATCTTTCCTAGTTGGTACTTTAGAGTTAATCTTCATTACTGAATGCTTGTTCATATTTGTTTTTGTCTGAATTCATTTTATTTGATTAATTCAAATGAAACTTAATCTCAGTCATCTTTATGCATCTTCATAATGTATACATTATATACATTTTTTTTTTTTGGTCTTTTTGAGACAGGGTCTCCCTGTAGCCTCAGCTGTTCTGGAACTCACTATGTAGACCAGGGTGACTGAACTCACAGAGATCCACCTGCCTCTGCCTCCCACGTGCTGGGATTAAAGGTGTGTGCCACCACACCTGGCTACATTATATACATTTTAAAATGCTGTTTTGAACATACTTCGGACACTGGGTTTGGAGCACTGGAGCTAGAACTGACCTGGAAGCAACTTCCCCTGAAGGCTAGCTCTCACAGTTTTGGAGAGCATTATACAAGCTGCTAATGGAAGAACATAAGCCAGTGGTCCAATCCCAGCTTCAAGATCTAGTAACCACATCAGTGACTGGAACAGGAAATGACATTGGTTCAATAGTGGCATTTTTATCTTGTGGATAATCAACAGTTACCTAATTGGACTTAAAGAAGCCTACTCAAAGGGAGGAAACTCATGTGTGGTATTGTAAACATAGACAAATACACATGGCTGGAGAGGTCACAGAGCTTAGAGAAAACCCCAAGGCTGTCACATTCCTAGACAAATGTAATTTCTTACTATGTGCAAAATATGGATCCTTATATTTACAGACAAGTATCCCAGTCACCACACATCGAAGAAGCTTCTTTTGCAAAAGAAGGAGATTAATACAGAGTTCCAGAACTGGTCACACACAGATTTTCTCTGAACTGTGCAAGCCTAAGTGTCACAACAACAATGCAACCTCTATACCCAAGGATCATAGAGCATAGAACAAGGGGTAAAGGGGACACTAATGCATCTCTCAGTTCTTATCAATGAAGGTCCCTTATATAACAGAGGGCCAGGAACACAGACGGTCACTAATGGCCAAAATGTGCAGAGTAAGAGTCTGCAGAGTGTGGGTACTTGGACAGGACTCCTGTAGTAAACTGTACCCACCCATGGCTCAGGGATCATTGCAGAATAGGGGACGGAAAGATTGTAAGAGCAGGGGAAAAGGAGCACGACCATATGTAAATAGAGTCCTACAAGCTCCTGGGACCTCGCTCATGTGAACCTACAGCAATGGTGTCAGCATGCGCAAGATCCATGAAAACCCAAGCAGACAAAAACCCAAGACAGAATTATGGAAATGGGCGGCAGGCCCTAATCTTAGTCAAAGAAATATTGGCAGCTGATTATTGCTGAGTGAGGAAGAGTTGCTCTTCCTAAAGGGAGGGACTCTAGATAGGCTGACTAGACCTGAGGGAATGAACTTGCACTGACAGGTGTCTGGGGACACTAACTTGATACAATAGGCCTAACACAAATGACAGAAGGTATGAATTCCAGGTGTGTGTGTGGAGGGCTATGGGAGAGTAGGTAAAAAGATGATTAAAATTGATTATGATGTTCTGTATGAAACACAAAAATTCAATTAAAAAATAAAATAAATTTGGCAAAAGAAACAAGAATTTTGTTTTCTGAAATTTTTGTAATAATGCTTAAGTAGTAGTTCTATGGTTGCCAAAGAAAGGAACATTTTCAAAGCTCTACATATGAATTGCCAAAAATTTTCAAAAGGACATATAATTATCTATAATCCAACAGCTACATATAAGTTCATGAGCTTTATCAGCTCATGACCTGTGTTATACTATAAGTAGGAACTTAGGTCTTAATTTTTATAAATTTTTGTGTGATTGTGTGTATGGTGTACACATATCTTTGCATACATGTGAGTGAACATACATGTAAAGACTTGAAACTGATTTAGTGCCTTCCTAGATTGCTCTGTTTATTGATTCAGGGTCTCTTAATTGAACTCAGAGCTCCTGGATCAGTGCCCAAGGGATCCCTGTCTCTGCCTTGAAAGTGTCAAGATTATAGGTATTCGTCATGTTTGCCTGGCTGTTAAGTGGGTCCTGGGAATCCAAACTCCTGTACTCATGCTTGGGCAGTTGCAGTGCAAGCACTGTGCTATCTCCTCAGCCTCAGCATCTTAGGTCTTGATGAGCTAGTTAACTTCATCTGTTTGGTATTGTATTAGGAAATATACATTATAGAGTAAAATAGTAATTGAGTACTTATGTATCCAAAATTTAACTTAATAAATAAAAATTCTCCAGTGATTTGGAATCTGTCTTTGTTAATTATCTGTTGCTGTGATAAAACACCATGACCAAGGGAACTTATAAAAGGAAGAGTTTATTTGAGCTTACAGTTCCAGGGGATTAGAGTCCATCATGACAGGGAGGCATGGCAGCAGAGGTGGCTGGAGTAGGAGTAGAAGCTAAGTGCTCATATCTTCAAGAAGGCACAGGAAGCAGAGACTGACTAGAAATTCAGCAAGACTTAAGAACTCTCTAAGCCCACCCTCAGTGATGTGCTTCCTCCAGCATAGCCATACCTTCTGATACCTACCAAAACAGCACCACCAACTGGGGACAAAATGTCCAAATACTTGGAGCCTATGGGGGACATTTTCATTCAAACCATCACAGAAGCTCTCCTATTTTTTCCCCTCCACTTTATCATTCCCTCACACTTACTTAAATGTTGTATTATTATTTTTTGTTTTAATACATATAAATTTGGTAGGTTTCTCTCCTATTTAACCTTTACATAAATGGACTCTCACATAACGTGTCCCCATTAGCTAGCTATTTTTACTTAAGTCTTTACTCTGAGAACCATGTTGCAACTGGATCTCCATGGTTCACTCATTTTTCACTGGTTGAGAATTTTGCCTTGTATGCACAGGACCTGTAACACAGTTTGTTATTTTATTAATTCTCTTGTCTGATGTTGGTGCTCTTTACATCATTAGGCCTCTTATGGCTATTTTTGTACTTGACTCCTGGTTGCAAAACTTTGTAGCACACATACCTAGGCATGCAAGTCCACATGTAGGTGTACATATTTTCAGCTTGATAAGGAGATGCCAAGCTCCTTCCCAGGATGACTAGTCAGTTACACGCCCACTAGCAAATATGAAATATCTGTTATTCACTCACCATGTTCTCACCAGCTACTTTGAATGTTGGCTCTCCAAGTGCGTATGAAATTATATTTAATCAGGGTTTCATTTTAGACTCCCTTAGTTTATTGTTGCTGGTTTTCTGAGACAAGTTTTCATGTGACCCACACTGTCGTGGAACTTATTCCATGGATTTGAATGGCCTAAATTTCATGGTGATCCTCCTCCTTCAGTCCTCTGAGTGCATCTACGTGTGTGCTACAATACCTGGCACAAAGTCCTTGCTTTGTTTTCTCCCCATTTTTTTTTTCTGATTTATTTACTGTAGTTTGAATGTTGATGACAAAGTTATTGAATATTGCATTGTACTATAGAGATATTAGAAAGTCAGAACATCAAGTCACAAGAAATTAAGTTAAAGGCAGAGTACATGAATGATTAGGTAAGAGTATGTGGCCATTTCTAAAAGTCCTTCTTTTCACAGTATTAACAGACTGAATAGGCCTGAAACATACGTACTTGATTTTCTATTCATGGTCTAATTGCTGCTTTTGCCTTTTTCTTTTTTTTCAGTTCAGTTGCTTTGATTTTCGGTTATTGACTTACAGTAGTTTTGCAAAGAGACATTTTAGGTATACCAGTTTGTTCAACATTTTAAATACTCCTTTCCTTTTTTTGTTCTGTTTTGTTTTGTTTTTGTTTTTTGGTTTTTTTTTTTTTTGCTTATATTTAATCCTCTCTAGTGTGTTTGATGAGAATTTTTTAGTTTTATGGAATAGTCTTATATAAGAGGAAAACCTGAATGAGAATTGAAACAAAGAAAGCAAAGTAGTTTCCTGAAGAGAAAGAAGGAAAAAGACTGGATCACTTTGAATTCTGAGATAAGGCATGCTGAACTGTCCTGGGGATATTGAGATTCTAGGAGATTCTCAGAGATTTTATGATTTAGAGAAATATAGGTTAGGTTTCTCTTCATTACAAGTAGCATTTTTGTGATGATTGGTGATATCAGGGGGAATGTTTGCAGTGACTTTTCTTTGCAAAATCTCTCAAGACTCTTCATGATTTTCCCAAGCATATTTTTCACTTGTCTTAAATATAGGCAACCAATGAATATAGATCTCCGTGAGTCAGAACAACTCCTCTAAAGATATTGGAAGGAATATACACAACCAAACGTGGTTTGTATTGAAACATCAAAAGACATTTCATTTTTCTAAGATGAATAATAATCTTCAAATATTAGACGACTGGCTTGGGATGATTATTTAAAGAATGATTTCATTTCCTAACACAGGTCATTGTCCACTTAAAGGCCCTATATTGGGCCAGTCTCACCTCTTAGAGCATCGATCACATTCCTTTTGATCATTGAATTATTCTTTTCTCCTATTTCCTCACTCTCTGATCTATTATTTTCTTATTTTTATAAACAAACATCCTTTAGTGTCACTCCAAAAAAATAAGTAGCCAAGTATGATGGTAGATGATTATAATCTCAACTAGTTGGAAAACAAGGGGATCACAAATTAGGGGCCAATCTAGAAGGAAAGAAGGAAGAACGGAAGCAAGAAAGTGGGAAGGGAGGAAGCAAGGAAGAGTCACAGTCCTATTTTTCTTTGTCTCTTTAAAGTTATACTTTACAAAAATTTCCTATACACAGTGTATCCAGTTACTCACCTGGAACCCCTGCCTCCTGCTCACTTCCAGCTTTATTACTCCACCAAAATGACTCTTTTCAATGAGCATGTTTATATCCTTGTCTTGCCAAACTCTGCAATTCTTCTTTAATAAAGGATGACTCTGTTTTTGCTCCTCCTTAATAGCACGTACTCCTCCTGACTTCCAGTTGCCTATTTCCATTTCTCCTTTGACTTATTTCTTCTCTTCTCCTTTTGCTTACATCAGAGATGGCTTCAAAGAATAGAACAGGCTCCTTAGCTTATGTCCACTTTTCTTTTTTTTTTGTCTCATGCATTGCCGCCAGGCTGGCCAAAAATCAGAATTTTCAGAATCGGGATAGGTAGGAACACTTTATGGAGGTATTGTTGCTGGTTGGCAGGATTCTATCTGCAATGCCAGGACAGTTGCTTCTGGGAGAAGTGAGTTGGAGGTTCCCCTCCTTCCCCGACGTGGCTATCTAGGGTCAGAGCTGTCCACCTAAGAGTTTTTTTTAAAAAAATATTTTATTTAATATTTTTATGTGTCTGATTGTTATTCCCCTATGTAAGTAAGTGCACCCGTACCATGCAGTGCCCTCGGAGGACAGAAGAGGCTGTCAGTTCCCCTGAAACTGGAGTTACAGACCGTTGTTAGCTGCCATGTGGTGCTGGGATTTGAACTTGAGTCTTCTGCCAGAACAGTCAGTGTTCTTAACCTCTGAGCCATCTCTCCAGCCCACCTAGGAAGGTTTAAAACAAAACACCTGCAAGCAAGCACACTTGAGTGCTAGGCCAGCCAGCACACTCTCTCTGGTCTACATTTCCTTTTTTTAGCTGTTCTGTTTGCTTATGTCCACTTTTACAGCAAGAGGATCGCACCATCCATTAATGTCTTTCCTTAACTCATCTGTGAGTCAAAAAATGTGTCTTAGCTCACCTTTATGCCTTAATAATTACTTCTATGATCATATCTTCAGAAACAGTCGCACAACATGAAAACTATTTCTATACTTTCCTCTAGAAATACATCTTTCTCATTTTCTCAACTGACCCAGTTTCTTCCATACAATAGACTCATGTATTTTCCCGTGTGTGTGTGTGTGTGTGTGTGTGTGTGTGTGTGTGCGTGTGTATATAAAATCATCCCAACTTATCCCTTTCCAATGGCTTCCCACTCATTTTCAGAGAAATTCAAATCTCACTTCTTTAGCCTCCACAGTCTTGCATGATCTTGGCCAATTCTCTCTCCAGTCTTATGATGGTATCTCCCTTTCTGGCCCATAGCCTTTCACACTTTAATAGCACTGCAGTTTTCTAGGTGATCTTTTCTGGCCTCTGGTGCCACTACCCCATGCTTTTCCATTCACATATAGTTGATCTCTTGTTCATCAGAATCCATAATCTCTTTGGTCATGTAGTTTACTCCTACCAGTGAACTTGTCTAGAGTCCTACATTTTCCCATTTATTATATCATTTCCCACATATCTGGAATTATTTTTATGTCTTCCTCTTAGTTTTCTCTTTCCCAGTACATTGTGAATACACAACAGTTATTTACACAGTGAATGAATGGTGATGACTGATAAGCACAGAACAAAAAGATGCCTTCTATTCATGATTCCTATTTTCCTGTAAGCATGAATGGGTTATGAAAGCTGAAACTTCTTTTATTTGGCAAAGTTTACTCAATCTGAAGATAATAACCTATAAAGGTATCTCTCTTGGTTTGTTCATAAAGTTGAGATGAATTAGTGAACATAATTAACATGCTGAGAGAAAAGTTGAGATGTCATAAGAAGCAACATAGCTCAGTAGTGTTCCTACAAGTAAACAAATAGGAAAAACAAAAGAAAGATTTGCTTGACCTTGATTTTGACATCTTTAGTGAACATGGCAAACTTTGTGTGGCCACTCTTAGTCTTCTTTCTTGTTGCTGTGACAAAGTACCCTGACAAAGGGAACTTAATGGAAATAGGGTTTGTTTAGCTTACAATCCTAGGTTATAGCCCATCATTGCTGAGAGGCCAAGGTGCCAGAAACCCGAGCAGCTAGTCACATTATATCCACAGTCAAGATCAAAGAACAGTAAATTCATGCATGCATGTCTGTTCTCAGCTTTCTCTACTCATGTAATCCAGAAAGAACCTCCTGCCCAAGAAATGGCACCACCCAAAGCAGGTGGGTCTTCTTGTTTCCACTAATCTCATCATGATATTGCAACAAGACATGCCCACAAGCCAACACGATCTGATCTAGACAGTCCTTCACCAAGACCCTTTTCTCAGGTGATTCAAGTGTCCTAGTTAGCATCAACTGTCAACTTGACAATACCTAGAATCACCTGAGTAAAGAGTCTCAATTGAGTAATTGTCTTAACCCCATTGATCTCTGTGTATGTCTGTAAGGGATTGTCCTGACTGATGATACCAGAGGGCCAAGTCCATTGTGGGCAATACCGTCCCTAGGCAGGAGGACCTAGATTATATAAGAAACCTAACTAGGCATGAGCCTGTGAACAAGCCATCAAGCAGCTTTCCACCATTTTTCCTGCCTCCAGGTTCCTGCTTTGAGTTTCTGTTCCGACTTCTCTCAATGATGGATTGTGACCTGGAAGTACAAGTCAATTAAACACTTTTGGTTAGAATGTTCTATCACAGGAAGAGAAGAAAACTAGAACATCTAGATTATAGCAAGTTGGTAACTAAAATTAACCATCAAGCTTAAACTGGGGTTAGTATCCTGGTTCACAGATACTCTTCAGGCAAGAAATCAACTACATTCACAGTGATACATGTGTGTCTTACTAAACATTCCTTCTCCATCATTTTTTTCCTCAGACTATTTTGCTGTAGCACTTCAGACTCTGATTCTGTTGGCTGCCATCCTTCTGACATCTGGCTCTTATTTCAGCCATTTACATTTGTGTGTAGTATTTTAAGTCTTTAAAATTTATTCCATTTCCTCAAACAAGAAAACGAAGTTCAAAGTGATAAAACATGATGATTTGATAAGAGAAAATCCAAGTGTTTATGAGTTCTTCAAGTTATTTTAGTTCTACATCAAGAGCAAGTCTAGAAATATGTATAGCTATAAGCTGGTTTAAAGGATGTTAGAAAGTATGAAAATTGTTCCCTGAATCACAACACTTGAATTAGCATTTTGTCAAGCATAGTACTTCTCACCTGAATAAACTGTTCAATGACATGAGAGCCCTTGAACCCAGGCACATCTTTATGAATAAACACAAACTTGGAGATGTATAGTATAGAAATCATAGGAACTTATTACAAAGAATGAACTTAGTGGCCTATAAGGGAAGATGATGTCCATATGAAATATGTAAACAGTACTCAATTGGGGAAAATCAGGCACACTCAACATCCAAGACAGGTGAATACCCAGAGCCTCTCATGGTGCTGGGAAAGTCTAATTTAATGACCTAAGACATTCTGATTTTTCTGTTTCTACCACTAGATTTGGATTATCTTAAGGCATATGTTATATTTACCTTTACAGTACAGATGCATTCTGTAACATTCTGACCAATACATTTGGTAGACATCTCCATTCCCCTAAATGTCTTTCATATTGAACATATACTTGTTTTTCATATCTTACTGTATTTGATGATGAAAATATAGTTTATATTTATTTAAGCACTGTTCTGTTTTTAACAAAGGCTTTCCAGATTTCAGGCAAAGGAAACGGCATATCTCAATTGATTTCTGATGAGAAAGCTTTGAAACAGGTTTTGGAATTGCTACTAATCAAGACAATTTAGGAGAACTTTCATTACTATTAACTTCACAGACCATGCCACAGATGAGGAGGAAATAGAACAAAAACTGAGAATGAGCATGAAGGGGAAGAAGAAGCAAACACTGGCCGCAGCAAATCTGTTCCTAACTATGAATTCACCTCAGGAAGTAAAAGAACAATATGGCCTGTTTTCAGGATGCTAAGAAGGCAAATTCACATTGAAAAGTTAAGCAGCAATTTAAAGACAGCATCTGGCCCACTTAGGATTTTTTTTCACTTCCTATAATGAGACAATATTTTCTCTGTCCATGCTTATCACTGAAATGAAAGCAGACTAGAAGGTTTCTAAACTGAAGACAGGAATTGTGGAGCAATTTGTTATTTAGATCAGGGAGATATAATCAGATTTAAATTATTGAGTAATAGATAACAGCTGAAATTTACTGGAAGGTGTTGCAAGTTATAGCCAGGTGTTTCCACTTTTAAAATTCATTGAAATTTTTATCTTAAATGTAATATGCAAATCAGGCTATGGATTTATTATTATTACTATTATCTAAAAGGAGATATTGTTGTGATGAGTTCCTGTGACTTTAATGTATGGCCATAGTTATTTCTGTTCATCAGAATGCTAAGTGCTCCAAAACCAGCAGTCATATATTTATGGTGTCTAAATATTCATTTAGGATTGGCAATCAGAAGTACTCACGTGGGGCTGATAATGACACTGATTTCCAGAGGTACATTGTGTTTAAAATTAACATTAAAAATATCTATCAGTATAAATCAGGTTGTGACTAAGTAGTTTGTTTTGTTGAATTTGTTTCATAATTTTAAAGAAGATTTAATAAACAAAATTATGTATAACAAAAAGTATTTTAAGCAGTGACCTGGAAGGAAATGGTGATCGATCAGTTAGATATGACATCTGTTTCTTTGGTTTTACCGTGAACGTACCCTGCTTGGGGTACTATGCTCATGTTCTACTGAGTACAGGCTAAGCCTGTGTCTTTCCCTTAGAAGTTGATGCTATAATTCCCAGTGAACCTGGAAACCAACACAAGTGTTTGGCAGGTTTTGGGGTTTGGTTCCTGAAAAAGAAACAACTGAGAATCACTGATGATGAAAATACCCCTTCTTGTATTAAAGACCTAGAAAATGTCTGTTTGGCACTTTCTGAGTGCCATTTTCCTATCTGCCCCAAGTCAAGTGTACATCCGTTTGTAATTACCTCTGCAAACCTTTGTGGAGCACTTTCTGCAGAGTAGCAGGACCTTCCTAACACTCACCACCCATCCCTTACAGTAATGCTGTGGGAATCATTTGAGTTAAATGGAACTTACTGCACATTTCCCTATATGAGATGCTCAACTTTAAGGGCAGGAATTGGAACTTTTTCTTTTCAGCATTTCTCTGATGCAAAGGATAGTACTTCCCTTGTAGGAAACTCCCAGTAAATACTTAAATAAGTGAATATATTAGAAGAGGTAGGTGAAAACAACAAAGCAATCCAGGCTGTTTCTGTGAAAACTTGCTGTAACGCAACCCAGGCTGTTTCCGTAAAATCTTACTGTGGCTTGGAAGGAATTAGAAAGATGCACATGCACACACACACATGCACACACACACACACACACACACACACAATCATTTGGTAGGATTTGTGCTCTTCCTTTGTGTATGCCCTACATTGTGATCATGTTGCGTTCTCTGCATAATTCTTAAGAACATAGGTTCTTGGCAGGTATCCTGGTTTGTGACTTAAGTATCAAGCATCTGAGAGTCCCCAGTCATTAGTATCCATTGTATAAATGTATATGCAGTATCATAAAATCTAATGGAATCCCAAATTACTGATTATAAGAAATAGCTGATTTTTAAATACTGAAAGTAAAACATCATGCTAAGTGTGTTAATTATTTTTTCCTTGGAACTGATGATTTTATCTTGCACTATTAAGAAAAATGAATTTTATTTGGGACTAAAATCTGAAAAGCCTCCACATTTTAAGTGCTTTCTCTTTGGGTGAAGATTTATTTTATTTTAATGTGGGGCCACTTAGTGAGAAGGTTGTAAAAGACTTTTGTGTGCACATTAAAATTTTATAAGCTCTATGTTCTTAATATTTTACAATGTATATTATACATTTCCTGAAAAAGTGGAGAACCTCTTCAAAGGAAAGTAACTGTACTTGAACCTGCCATCTGTGTACTTACTAAGTGGCCCATATTCAAATGTCTGCCTGATACATGTGAATAAGAGACATGGACTTGTTAAATAGGCATAGTACCTCTGTGATGAGTAGTTTTCATCTTAAGACACTCAGAAGTTTGAGTAAGTCCATCATCTTCATGATACAGACTTCAATCCTCTCATTAACATTCTTTAAGAGGATACACTTGAATACATATGTCTAATCTTTAAGAAAAGCCTGTTTGTGGGAACACACTTGATTAAAAATATAATTTGACAATGAGAAATAACCTTTGAATATGGAGCTACTGCCTGCAGCCATACAACCCTGAACACTCCCGATTGAAATTGTAAGCACTTTGACTGACTGGGTGACAATGACTCTTGCAACTTTCCAACCAAGCTTTCCAAATGGTAATATAAACCTTTGTTGCTCTGAGACCCCAATGTGCACTTTCCCAGTACAGTCTTGCCTACTTATGTCATTATTAAGGGAAATTACCATGAGAGATACCTTTGCTACAGACTACATGGAATGTCTTAAGTCAGATTTTGTGCTTATAATGATAGCAGGTTGTTCCACATTTACTTTTCGGTAGACCTGGGGCAAAAAGCGAGTGGTAGCAGATCATATACTAATATGATACTATCATACTAATATGATAAAAATTTTGCAGTGGTTTGTCTTGTGTTCATAATGTATGTCACCTTTTATAATATCTCTTGTACTAATAAGATTTCAAGGGGCATACTTGCCCAAATTTTCATATAACATTTGTTTAAATTTGAAGACAATATAGTTTCTCCACAATTTTGTTTATTCTTCTTATTCAAACAAAGCCACTATTGCCAAAAACAGTTGAATAAACACCTTAAAGTTTTATATTAAAGATTCATTTGCTAAAAATGATTAAATTAAAATGATACATGTTGAATTGCATGAAAGTTGTTAGAAACGTAATCTAGGAGAACATTAAATTCTGAGACATGCTGACACTAGCGCTATAGGT
Source organism: Nannospalax galili (assembly GCF_000622305.1). Taxonomy (NCBI): domain Eukaryota; kingdom Metazoa; phylum Chordata; class Mammalia; order Rodentia; family Spalacidae; genus Nannospalax; species Nannospalax galili. The sequence goes on from NW_008330570.1 coordinate 3,594,476, forward strand.
TCATATAAGCAAGGTTCCAGGAGCCTGTAAGACTGTCTTTCCATTATGGTCATGCACCTCCTCCCCTGGCTCTTATAATCTTTCCACCCCCTCTTCTGAAATGGTCCCTGAGTTCAGGTCCCTGTTCAGGAACCCACACTCTGCAGACTCTTATTCTCTGTGCTTTGGCAGTGTCAGCATGCATGACACCCATGCAAACCCAAACAAAAACCTAGTATAGAACTGGAGAAATGGGCAGCAGGCCCCAAACTTAGCCAAATAACTATTGGTAGCTGATTACTTCTGGGTGAGGAGAGTCGATCTTCTTAAGGGAATGACTCTAGATGGGCTGAATAGACCCCAGTGAATGAACTTGAACCAAGGGACATCTGGGCTCACTAACTTGACTTGATAGGCCTTAACATAAATGAAAAATGCATGAAATCCTGAGGTGGTGGTGGGGCTAAGGGTGGTATGGATGGGGAGGGGGTAAAAAATGTTTAAGATGTTTTGTTTGAAATGAAATAAAAATTCTACAAAAAGAATTCTAAGATAAAATAACCAATGGAAAGTGTGTGCTGGGGGTAAAAGCCTGGTTCATATTTTGTATGGGCAATAATAACTAGATAATTTCATTCATTATAATTCTTTGAGACCTAATATCCTGATTATAGTATTAATGGAAAAATGATATCTACAAAAATTGCTGTATACATAAAGGGAACTAGAGATTTAAGCACTAACTCTGGTACCTAGTACACAAGTTCTGGCCTTGGTGTTTTGTTTAATATCTCCACCCATCACCTATGGATAGTCTTATCAACAGCTGCATTGGAAAGGATCAAAGTCAACATTTAGTCAAATATAAATAATAGACCCATGTTAATCAAATCTTTCACAAGTGTGTATAATCTGTTAAATAGAGTAACTCAGGAATCAGTCCAAAGAGAGACAGAAAGAGAAAGAGAGAGAGATGGAAGGATTTTTTCCTTCAAAATATTGCCACCATAAACACACTGCCAAGTTCCTGCACTGTCACGCCTGCTCTTGCTTGTTTTGTGTATTTGTTTTACAGCAGCAGTAGAAGTGAATGGAATGCATGATGGTTAATTTTAGGTTTCAAATTGACTGGATTAAGGACTACCTAGGCAATTGGTAAAGAATCCTTTTATTGGAGTGTCTGGGAAGATTTATGCAGAGCGAATCGGCAGATAAGTCTGAATGGACTAAGCAGGGAAGATCCACCCCCACTGTGGATGGGTACCATTCAACTGGCTGGGAGTCTGGATAAAACAAAAATGTTAAATCTGTCACTCCTGGAGTAGAGCTGTACCCTTCTTCTGTCCATGAATGTCAGGATCCCAGGATCTGCAAGTTTTGGCTAGCAGGACTTACATCAGAGGCACTCTGGGCTCTAAGGCCTTTGGCACACATTTCAACACACATACTTTTAATTTAATCATCTTTTGTGCAAATGATATTTTATCCAATTTTTTACTGGAGTTATATCATCTGCTTCTCTAATTCTGAGGCTTTCAAGTTTAAACCAACCCTTGCCACCCTCTTTCCATGTCTTCATCTTGCACATGACCTGTCCTGGGAATTCTCTGCCTCCGTTGTTGTAGTCACACGATCCTGTTCCCTGAATAAATTCTTTTTGATCTCTCTGTATATATGTCCTTTTGGTTCTGTTATTCTGGAAAACTCTAACTAAAGCCAACTCTCTGGATTTCAAAGACTTTGTGCAAATAGGCTAAGTAAACTCATTAATAATTTCATATACATATTGAGATGACAGCAGTTTTTCAATAAATTTAATTCATTCTTGTGAGAGGATGTGTTAACAAAGTGAATTCAGCCCAAATCTCTATCTGACACATGTTGAATTTTGACTATTATATTATGACCCAGCATGATGGCCCCACCCCTTGATCTTGGACTTTCCAACCACTAGACCTATAAGCTGGATAAAGTATTGTTTACAATTCACCCATTCAGACAACATAGTGGCTTCTGTTCTAGTCACACAAAATGAACCAAGAGCAAAGAAGGCACATCTTCATTGGAATCATAGAATTCACATAAATTTCTTTAAGGAATGTGTTATTTTAAATGTTTTATGTACTTGTGTATAAATGTGTGTTTCAAAGAGACTTTGTCCCTGAACTAGAACTTTTACTCTTGCTGTGATTAAACACCATGACCAAGGCAACTTAAAGAAGGAAACGTTTATTTGGCTTATGATTCTGGAAGACTAAGAGCCAGTCCATCATGGTGTGCAGACATGGCAGAGAGCAGGCATGATGTCAGGAGCTAGAAGCAGAAAGCTCATGTCTTCAATCAAGAACACTAAGCAGAGAGGGTGAACAGGAAGTGGGGCAAGGCTATGGACTCTCAAAGCTGGCCTCCTGTGATGTGCTTCCTTTAGAAAGACCATACCCCCTCAAGATTCCATGATGCTCCAAAATAGCACCAATTGACCAAATGTTCAAATACTAGAGCCTGTGGGAGACACATCTCATTCAAACCACCATGGTCGCTTAGAATATTTGGGAAAATGATTGAGGAAATATGTAATATTTAGCAAGATTATATACATAATATAGTCATCCATTCATTAATTTTGTCAGGTTCACTGTTCATGTCAAAGTTTCAGGTCTTATGATTCCAAATGAATTACCTACATCTTGTAGGAAAGCCAGAATAAAACAATTATCCTGAAAACATACAGAAGATGGCTGAGATAAATGAAGATTTTTGAAGCAAAGTGTGAAATTAGAGGGCTTGGCAGATAGCTTAGAGGGTAAAATGTTTCCCATACAAGTATAAAGGCCTAAGGAAGGATCCTCATATCCAACATAACTCCAGGGGCTGTAGTGCAAACATTTGTAATCTTCCTCCATGGACACTGACATGGGGGGCTGAGACAGGACAACCCTGGAAGCTCAAGGGCCAGTTGTTCTGCCATATACAGTGGTAAACAACAGAGAAATCCCACTTCAAACAAGGCCTGATCAACAACCAAGGTTATTCTCTGATTCCCACATGTGAGAATGGTGACTGTGCCTGCAGTCACAGGAATCCCACTTGCACACATGCACATATGTGAACACATGCAAAAATATCACACATACATACACAGACACACAAACCACATACGTGTATACATACAAACTGTGACATTTCCTTGTGAGGATTTATTCACCTCACAACATGCAGATGTCATGTGTGTATCTATGTGTGTGTGTGTGTCTGTGTGTCTTGTGTCTGTGTTTGTATGTGTGTGTGTTGGGAGGAGTGAGTTCTATACCAAAAAAATGACAAATGTGCTTTTATTTGGTAATTAACTACATTGTTCAGTTCTAGTAACTTGATTCCTTGCCTTTTTATCTCTTTCATTTTATCCCTCGAAAATTATAGCTGCAACCAAGTTAAAGTTTGTTTCAGATGTTTTATTTATGTTTTGTCTTGAGGAAATAAGTCACTGCAGTAAAGAGTCATCATCCCAAGTAAAGCAAATATTTTAATGATGTAGCGAACTGAATTATGTTTTCCTCAAATTCATGTTAGCAGCCTAAGTCATATGACTGCATTTTAGATAAGGCCTTTATGCAGGTAATTCAGATTAATTGACCTTGTAAGTGTGGGCCCCAATCTGATGGAACTGTTGTCTTTATAGGAAAGCAAAGAAAGGGCATCAGATCTCTCCTATCTATCATCTATCTATCTGTCTATCTATCTATCTATCTATCTATCTATCATCTATCTATCTATCAATCATCTATCTATCTATCTATCTATCTATCTATCTATCTATCAATCATCTATCTATCTATCATCTATCTATCTATCTATCATCTATCATCTATCTATGCATCATCTATCATCTATATGTCTATCTAGAAGAAAAGTTAGATAAGAACATGAACAGGGCAGCTTTCCATGAGCCAGAAAGAAAAGTGTTATCAGAAATCACCCTATTGTGATAGCTAATATTGTCACCTTAAAGGATCTAGAATCACCAAAGAGACAAGCCTCTGAGCATTCCTCTGAGGGATTATCTACTTTACATTAGCCTTTGGACTTATCTGTAAGGTGCTATCTAGATTATATCAGTTGAAGCAGGAAGACCCACCTTACATGCAGGGGCCAACATTCAGTGATGTGGGGTCCTGAATATAGGGAATAAAGTACAATGAGCAATAGCATACATTGCTCTCTTTCTTGACTGCAGATGCAATGTGACCAGCTAGTCTCCTGTTTTCTAACCTTGCCTTCTCTACATACTGCTGTGATTTTCATGACACAATAGATTTGAATTACAAGCCCAAATAAACCATCCCTTCCTTAAATAGTCCACACTTACAAGGTCAATTAATCTGAATTTGTCAGGCATTTTATTACAGCAACAGGAAAAGCAATTAAACCAAATCTTAGACGTCTAGCCTCCTGATAGAATAGGTAAGAAACCAATGAAAACCTGATTCCCACATACCATAGTTTCAATATGAGTTATACAAAGAGTGGACAGTATCTTAACAAAAATATGGCTTAAAAATCAATGGAAAAGTACAAAGTAAAGAATGGCATTGTTGGCTGGCAGAAATAAAGTGACGTTTTAAAGTTTCATTCTCATGCTGCATCTGATTCCAGGCTGGGACTGTCCCGTAGAGAGTCTGCTAAGCTCTTCTACTACCACCTGGTTATTGAGTCTTGAGGATGGGATCAAGGAGGAGAATTCCACGTTTTCACATTGAATGAAGAGTATTCTGCTGAAGCATGGGGTCCTGAAAGTTGATACAGGGAAGTAGAGCTATTCTATTGATTGCTGGTAGCTTGACTCTCCAGGAAGTGACGGATGGTTGGATGACTCAGAAGAGTAGGCCACTTTCTGAGCCTTGATTTAAATCATATTCTGATCACAATTATTTTCTAGTTGCCAAATTTTTCATAGAAAAGAAGTTTGAGTTTCCAATTGTACAAAATATTATGAACCAAACATATGTTGATAAACTAAAATACCATGATGTCCCGTTGGAAAAGTCTGCACCTTTATGACACTGTATTTGGATGCAAGAAAAAAGAGAGCCTGTATTCATATCTCTCCTTTTGGAGAAAGGTGGGGGGGTTGTCCCTTAGGGAAGAGTAGCATCTGAACTGTACTTTCTCCTTTCCATTGGGGTTGTGTGGAACCTCGTCAGCTCCTCCCCATTGGGAATATGTGGACCCACACCTGTTCCTTCCCATTGAGAATGTGTGGACCCTCACCTACCCCTTCCCATTGGGAAGGTGTGCACCCAAACCTGCTCCTTCCTGTTGAGAAGGTGTGGATCTGCACCTGCCCCTTCCCTTTGAGAAGAAGTGGATCTGTACCCCTCCTTTCCCATTGGGAAGGTACAGACCCTCATGAGCCCCTTCCTGTTGTAAAGGTGTGGACCCTCATCTGTCCCTCCCCATTGAAAATGTGCATTTGCCTCCTGGGGTTTGCCTTCCATTTCCCTGTGCCTCACATGTGGAGCAACTGAGAAAATAGTTTCTATTCCTCAGTTTTTGAAGAATCTTGGGGATGGAAATTAATTTCCATAAGAACAACATGGGAACAGATGAAGTTTTCTCTCTTAGGAACCAGCTTTATCTGTGGATGCTGTTATTAGCTTTCCTAAACCTCCTTTCTTCACAGGAAAGTTGACAGCAATTCCGGGTTATGAATATTCTATGAGATAGCCATTTGAGATGAACTCCATGCATCAGTTTCTAAAATAAAATAATAATAATTGCTTTTGCTTGTTGCCATAAATTTAAATAATGTCTCAGCATCATTTTCCTACTCAAGGTGACATTAGTGATAAACCTGGGTTGGGTGCTCTGTAAATATTAATAACATATCAAAATGTGTGATTTGTCAGTCAATATTGCTACAAAATTGGCCTGAAAATAGAATACCAAAACAAACTCAAAACGTGCCTAGATTGATTAAAAGAATGAAGAGAATTATTAATATACAATTGCTTTCTAAATGTCTTTGCATTATGTGGTTGGATGACCATTGTTGGCATTATAGAACCAAATTTTAATGTCATTATCGGCACCTTATTTTCAAGGAAACATTTTAAGAAAAGGTAATCCAGTAATGTTTTAATTTTTATAACTAGTGCACATTGCATTTATAACCAGGAGATAATACATTTTAAAATAATAATGTCTCTGGAAGGTTTCCTTTTAAAGTAAAAAATGAAAATTATAAAATGGAATTTTATATGCATGAAATGTAACACTCCATTCCAAGTACATAGATATGCTAGACAAAATATACTTAAAATAAGCAAATATCTATGCAAGACAAACTTTCTAAAGTAACAGAGACAGAAGATGCACAGGAAAGTATTTTTGGGGAGGCAAGACCACATATAGGTGATCTGGTAGGATCTGCAAGGCCAGCCAAGTAATACAGGCCAAGTTCAGCTCATGCTTTGTAGGGAAAGGAAACCCAGTGCCCTAGTGTAGATAGAATCTAGAGTCATGTGCCTTTGCAGTGCACTCTGACTTGAGGAGTGCTTACCACAGGTGCTGACTCTAGCCAGATAGACATTTCCATGCAGGAATGACCATGCAAATGACAGCAGAACACTTGTCAGCAATAATGTCTGCTAGAAGAAATGTACAAATATCACATTAAAGGGTCGTGAGATATAGAAGTCTACACTTATGCAAGTCAGTGCCTGAAAATGTATAAAGACATCCCCTATCTTAGAAAAATTAATGTAGTGTACTGTCATACACAGAGACTGAAGAGGGAAAGGCAGAAAAATGACTTCAGAAACAAAGACTATAAGGAAAAACAACGCTTGTGAGGGAAACTGAAAAATTTCACTGTTTACTAACAAAATGATTGATGTTGTGATAATAGGAGCAATTGTACCATATTGTAAATATTGTGAGTTTGCATGTGTATGTATGGTGCATGCATGTGTGCAGGTGTGCATGTGTGTACACATGTGTGTGGAGAACTTCAGCTGATGTTGGGTGTGTTCCTTTATTTCTCTCCACTGTATTTACTCAGATGCCATCTTTCTGAGCCCAGAGCTCAACTATTCTCGTTGGTCTAGCTAGCCAACTTGCCCTGGGAACCCCTTGTTTCTGCCTCCCAAGTGCTGGGATTACAGTCGCCACTGTACCTACCCAGCTGTTACTTGGATTCTGAATTCCAGTCCTCATGTTTGCATGGTAAGCAGTTAATGCACTAAACCATATCCAAAGCCCCATCCATATTGAAAAATAATGAATACATGCTTCATGAAATAATACATAAGTGTTGGAAAGAAGATCATTAGAGTGAGACAAATTGGAAAATTGGAAGGCTTTTAGTTTTGGAGGAAGGTAATACCTATTAAAGTTAGAAAGTGTTTTAAAATAAAAACATATAACACAATACAAATCAAAGTGCAAGACAGACAGCTCTTGAAAAATATAAAAATATTGTGAACAGACAAATCACTGAAAAGGAACATGAATAGCAATTACCATTAAATATTTTTAAAAACAAAGATGCAAACATTATAAAAATAAATAGAAAACATAAATGCAACATCACTAAAAAAACAGGTACTAAAAAAGACCTTAATGTTTCATTAATAAGGGTTGTCACCATTGAACAGTCACCCTGCTACTGAATTAATGTATCAAGCTTTTTGTAAGAGACAGGTAATCTGGTCCACCTAAGCACTTGAATTTCAGGTTTTCTGTGGGATAGAAAGCTATCTTGTACTTAGTATGGAGTTTGGCTTGTAGAAGTGGGATCCTCTAAAGTACGAATAAGTGACGTGGTTTACATTTTCAAATAGCAAATCAACAGGACACATGAATCAAGCTAAAGAATTTGTAGTATGTCACACAGAGATAACCTTTCATATCAAGAAACGTAACCAACATATCTGCCTAGCTAACTAGTAAGAAGTTAGTTCACATTCAGTGGAACTGTCTAGATATGATAGTTTGCCCTATCAACCTAGACTTTTGAAACAGAAATAAGTATTTGTCTTATTTGAGTCACTGTTATTTAGTGGTAACTTGTTATACCAACTAACCTGCATTCCAGAAATATACATTACAGACTCAGCTTGCAAAGTTTAATATCAATCTTAAAGTTTCTATATAAAGCAAATAAATTCATATATAAAGCAATGCATTCAGGGAGGGCTGGAGGTATGCTCAGTGGTGGAATGCTTGCCTGGGTTTGATCCTAGCACTGAAAAAAAGAAACATCAGTGAAAAAAGAAAAGGTAACGCTATTGAGAAATGTACAAATATTAAGAACATATGTGCAACACTATAGGAAAAATATATGCCATTCTCTCTATATATTACTTTCTTGTTACTGTGATAAAATACCCTGACAAAATCAGTTTAAGAGAGAAAGAGTTTATTTTGGCTCCCAGTTCCAGAGGGAACCCAACCCATCATGCTGGGGAAGACAGGGCAGTAGGCGGGGAAATTATGGTGTGCAGAGCTGGAGACTGGTTGATTATGGGGTGGGTGGGGCTGGAGAACAGTGGGTCACATTTCTTCAATGTCACAAACAGAAGGTAAACAGGAAGTGGGGCAGGCTATTAAATCTCAAGGCCTGCTCTAATATTTCACTTCCTCTAGTGAGGTTTCATCTCCTAACTGCACCACAACCTTCTCAAACAATGTCACCAATTGGAGACCAAGTGTTCAAACACTTCAGTTTATGAGGGACACTTCACCTTCAAATCACAGTACCCCTAAAACAAGGATTCAATATTAAAAAAAAATAACACTGCTTCCATGGTCATATTCTTAATCCATAATATGTTTAACAAAAAGCAAGGTTTTTAAACATAAATAGATTATTTCATATACTGTATTTAGAACTTGTAAATTATATTCTCTACTTTAGAAAGCATTTCACACTAGTAACATTTCAAACATGTACATTGCTTGTTGAAGTGATTTAAAATTTTAGGGAAATTTTGTCCCTTACTGAATGGCTTATCAAACCATAACAACAAATCTAGAAATAATCCAAATGCATTTTATAGATGAATGCATAATATGATGTACATATATAGCATGGGATAAATTCAGACACACATGATACACACACATAGAAAGAAACGTTGTATGAAGATAAAAGTAAATTCAAATGAACAAATAAGTAGAAAAATAAGCCACTTATTGCAAGTGATTGACCATATACACAAAGTGTATGCATTATCAAGACTATAAAGATTATCTTAAACCTGCCATATATGTTTTCTAAAGAATAAAAAGAGAATGGAGCTGATTGTGGGAGGGAAACAGGTACAAGACAAAGCATGATGAACTGTTAGCTACTATACAGTGGTAGAAACATTGTTGGTTATGGATTATTTCTAGGGTTTTTGTTGTTGTTGTTGTTTGTGTTCTGTTGTTTTTTTGCTGCTTTGCTCAAAATACAATACTGAGTATTTTGATAAACACTGTGAGGACCATTAATAGAGACCCCCCACATTTTATTTTGGAAAGATAGAAACAACTTTGTCTAACATCAGCATTTGAAGAAGAACACTTGAATATACTTGAAAAACATTCAAGTACATAGAATTGTCTTTCAAGTCCGTAGTGTCCTGAATATCCATACATTATAGCTTTTGCTTCCACACCCACAGGGACATAACTCTCAGTTTAAAAACAAGCGTACTTTGTGTTTTATCATTATTTTTCTTTCTTCTTTTGTTATCCAGGAAATTCCAAAATAGTTTCAACCTTCACTTTTCCCCACTGTAGACCCTATATTTAGTTTGGAAATTTGATTCCCTTCTGGCAGTAAACTTGTACTCTTCCATCATTCCCAATGTCACAAGACACAGTGATCTTCTGAAATGATTTTGGACATAAGAATCCTCAAGATAATTTTGTATTAAACAATAATTGAACAGAAAGTAATGTCTAAGTGTTTAGTGGTCTGATCCGTGTGTGTGTGTGTGTGTGTGTGTGTGTGTGTGTGCGTGTGCACGTGTAATTGTCAGGTAGTAAGCAATTGCACAGTCTGGGTAAGGTCTATACACGTGATGTGTACATTACTCTTGGGGAGATGAAGCAGAAACTAAAAGAATGATGTAGCTGAGGTTGTGAATACTCAAAGGCAGGGGAGCTAAGAATCAGAGATGCCCTCAGGAAGGTGGATAATTCTTTCTAAAGAAGAAAGAATTATCTATTACACTGAGAAAGCTCTTCAGAGAAATCAAGAAGTTGACAGAGCCAGAAAGTAGATTGAAAAGCACTAGAGGTCAATTATCTATGTAAGGTCAGATTAAACATCCAAGACCTTGACAGTCAAGTTAAAGCTAGCATTTAACTGGTTCTCAGGGCCCTAGGCCTCTGAGGTTGGGAATGAAGATAGTCACACCTTTGGTATGGGGTCAAGTTCCTTAATGTTCAGTAACTAGAAACTGATTCTTTTCTATTTGTTGGTCCCAGTTAGAACCAGAATCCTTCAATCAGAGACAATGTCCAAAGAATCAGTCAATGAAGTCTTTTCTCAGTTCACAATGTTTGTGTTTTGTTTGTTTTTTTGTTTTTCCTGGTTATGGGGCCTGGTTGAGGAAGAAAAGCTGCTCATGCAGACCTCCTTCTATGTGACACACAAGGGTCCATGCACTGAAGTTACTCTTTATATATACAGTGAGCACACTCACTTCTAGATGAAGAATCAGGTGCCAAGAATTCAAGCCATTTTCTAATGGTTCCACAGTGACCACAATCAAGTGTATAAGTGTGGGTTCAAACTCAAATTTGGAGATTTTTAAATTCAGTGTTTTTTGATTGGTATGACATGCCAAACAGCTAAAGTGTTCCTGTATCTGGTATTTTTAAACATATTCTGATAAAATGATGCACCTGAAATTGTATTCTAGACCCCCCCCCTCAAAAAAAAAGAAAATGAATTTCAGTTCCTTACTCTAGCCACTTAAGCGCTAAGAGCCTGTGCTGTTCTTTTAGGGAAAAAAACCCTCAAGATGGTGATTTGGAAGATGAAATGGGCACTACATAAAGAAAAGGGGTGGGGAGAAAGCAAGCACAATTTGACCAAAGACAAGCATGACTGTACCTGGAAATGGAAGCCGTGCTTCACTCTTACCCATCTCTGTGTGGCTGTCCCCTGGGACACACAGGGGACCATTACACACAGTACTTAGATTATCAGTAAGTGCCGGGTACAGCTCTGCAGTGGGCGTCTCTCTGAGTTGCTGAGGCAAGAGATAAGCTTGAGGCTCATTCAGTTGTGAAATTGGTTAAAGGGGAGAAAACAAATTCCACCCCTCATCCCATACGCATATACGCATATATGTACTCAATACCAGCCATCTCAGCGGAAAAAGTGATTCTCTTGATAGGAGATTAACCCTTCTGCCACTGCCTTCTGTTTATCCCTGTGTTTGATGCATCTTAAATAGCTTGTGGGGAATCAAAATATCTCTACAAGCTAATGCTTAATGTAAAATAAAACTACATAAGGAGAAAGAATTAAATACTATAAATAAGACTCTACAGTTCATAACTTACTGAATAGTAATAGGCCAGAGGCCTGGCTAAAATTCATATGCTACTTATCCAGACAATTTTGACTTTCTTAACAAAGGAGCTACACAGGAAGCTGCTGTGAGACAGAGAGAGTTTCGAGCACCCAATATGATGCTCAGATGTACTGAATGCTGCCTAATGTTCATAGGGCTTTGGCACTGCGCGGAGGACATTAGTTTTTAGGGGAAAATTATACATATACATACAGTGCTGGATAACTTCAGTGGTCAACCTGACACACCTTGGGAAGAGGGAATCTCAGTTAAGGAATTTCCTCCATCAGATTGGCCTGTGACCCTGTCTGATTTTTCCTAATTGCTAATTGATGGAGGAGTGCCCTGCACACTGTGGGTGACAAGAGGACCTGGGCTGTGTAAGACAGGTAGCAGAGCAGGCCATTGAAAGCAAGCCAGTAAGCAGTGTTTGTGGTTTCTGCTTCAGTTCCTGTCTCCAGAATCCTGCCTTGAATTCCTACTTCAGCTTCCCTGGATGATAGGCAGGGATCTGGAAGTGTAAGCCAATTAAACCCTTTACTACCCATGTTGCCTTTGGTCAAGGTATTTTATAACAGCAACAAAAAGTAACCAGGACACACACACATGCACACCACACACACACACACACACACACACACACACACACACACACGTATTTTGTGTATACCTATACACATATATTTGCACTATGGACATTAATTGTTGGAGGTAAATGATAGTACATGTATACACATATAAACATACATCTATTTAAGCATGCTCTCAATATATCTTGAATGATATTATTAATCACAAGTTTATAGATTTTCTGTGATAATTTGTATCCTTACTTTCTTGAAAACATCCTTTTCTTGATTACCACTAGTTGTTATTTATAGCCTGGCACTCTGTCTTCAGGAGAACTCGTTGCAGACTTTTGAAGGATGCTAAGGACAGTGTGAAATTGAAGTTTCTGCTGAATTGTGTTTAAAAAACTTACATAGTTATCAGGAAAGAGAACCATATACGTAAGTTTACCTGAAAAGGTTCTTGTGACCCTTGTTTATCTCAGAATCCCCCTTTGCCATCTCAAGTGTGCTACTTAGGACAGTTAACTATCATGCCACCCAATCACAAATGAATAGGACTTCATTTTGCACAAAGGAAAATGCCGGTGGGATTGAAATTCCAAGCAACTCACCCAGATTTCTCAGTGTTAACTAGAACGGCAGGTCCTAGAATATATTCTGTGGTGTGTGAGGAGGTCTACATCACATGGACAAAGAGTGGTAACAAGATATCTAGACACTGGCTCTTTGATGGACACTGTGTAAATATAAGCATTAGCTGTTCATTGTGACTTAAAGAACATTCAGCCAAAATCTCCAGAAAGTGCCTTCATCAAGCCCCTAGGTATCTGAGAAAAATTAGTGTCCTCATAGAAGCATCTGCATAGGAAACATGTGCCAAATGGTAACTTCTATATGGTGCTTATAAATAATTTTAATAATATCATTTATGTTAAACTTACAAAGGGCTTTATCACACAGGAGCCTAGGGAATCAACTATTCATAATCATAAATTAATTGGGAATTGTTTCCTCAAAAGCAGCTGCGTTTGCAGTTCTGGGACCCCTCCTCCCCTCTGCTCACCTCTTCTGCAGCAAGTGATGTGAGCCTCAGAATATAATGCATTGTAAGTGTTCACAGACACAAAGCAATGCAGTCCTGGGGGTGGATGGGCTCCAATTATTATGAACTATCCACAGCAAAACTGCAGTATTAAATTTGACAAAGCTCTAGAGCTCTACCATACGCAGCAGCCGCTTTTGCAGAGGGCCCTTTGCAGCTGACCCTCACATGAACTTAATTACGATCAGCAAGAGAAAAATGCTAGGCCTTTCATACAACATAATGGAGTTCCTCTAATTTGTTTACCAGCCGTGCCCAGCAAGGACCTTCTCCCCACAGAAGGCTTTGGCGTGCAGAAATGAATCCAGGCAACCACATATTGAGAATGTGGCAGATTAGAATACAAGCTGTGCATATTACAAAGGGAGCAAGGGTCCAGGAAGATAATCCCTTCTGCATTCTGCTGTCACATTGAGGGTTACTGCCTAACTGGATATTATTAATTCATTCCATAGTATGTATGAGGCCATCTAATTAGTGATGGCAACAGAAGTTCATGACTATTTGGGTCTTGAAGGAACTTTGAGTGATTGATGAGTAATTTTAAAAACAAATCAACTTTTCTAATCTTGCAATTTATAGGAATTTTAAACTCAAGGGAAAAGGTAGTACTTTTTTTTTTTTCCTGTTTAATAGCTACTGACCTAAAATCAAATTCCAGCATGGTTTCCACACACATCAATGGAGCTAATAATTGAAAATTCCAAGATTCAAAAGCTGTTTCTTAGATCCCCTCCCAGGCCAAGTCCTACACACATCAACACATACACACAACATGCTGCAGACCAGGCATCTGTCTGACAGCTAGTCCCACATGAATCTGGATGAATTCTATGTTTTTATTTGTTTTCTTTCTGCAACTTAGCTATACAAGAAACATACTGTCCTTGTGAGGTTTGCTGAACTTATGATGAAGGGTTAAAATAATACAACACAGATAAATAAATAAATGCTTCCCTAGCTAGTAAAAGAATACCTTAAATTATTCTAGATTACATATCTTGCAAGCAAAAGCAATATATTGTGGCCCTTTTATGCTGGTGAATTTGCACCCCCCTCAGTAATTTAGGGTACTGTTGCTTGAATTATAAAGAACATTGAGGAAAATTATATCCTTAATATACTGTGATAATAAACACATTTCATGGGATATGTTGCCAAACAAAATAGCTAGAAAAATAAAATGAAAAATTAAGGCTAGATATTTTAACAATTATTAGACTTACAGCCATTAAAATTATTATTTCAAATTACTACAGAGGTTTCTCAGAGCTTACTTTGAATTTTTGTGCTATTCTTTTTTTTTTTTATCACAAACCAACATCTTTCCACAGACCATGACTTCAAATAGATTTGCTCTGAGTCTTAATGCACTGTCATTTAATATCTTCATCTTTTTTCCTTGCTTTAGACCCATGATCGGTAAGCTTCTTTTGACCAGGTCCAGATAGCAAATATGCTTGGCTTGCAGGCCATATGGTCTGTCAGATCTGTGCCAGGAAAGCATCCAAAAGCAATATGTCAATGAGTGACCATGGATACGTTCCAATAAAACTTTATTTACAAAGGCCAGCTGCAGGTCATGTTTGGCCTGTGAGTGGTAGTTCATAGCCCTCTGGTTTAGATGGTTTGAGCTGGATTTCCAACAGTTCTAAATGTTTTATTAGAGCTTTCATACCTTATTTTCACAACAGAATATTTAAAATTGCTGTATATATTCATTGTATGTTTCCATTCTCTACAACATGAAGTTTGGGAGTATATAAACACTGTGAAATCATTAAAACTAGCAAATGCAGTCTCTCACACAATTATCACTGTCATGGGGAGAAGATCTAAAATCTACTCTGTGTTTTTCAAGAAGGTAACATATTTTCATTAGCTCTAACACATATTTGTTTTCATTTTCTCTCACATTTTGGAAATGCAAATAATAATATTTTAAGGATAACAATATTTTGGAGGAAAGCCCACCACGACCAGGTCACAAGCAAAGACCCTAAACCAGAATCTGTAAGATTTTTACCTTTCTTTTTCTGGGAAATTTCTGAATTTCCTGCAGATCTCTAATTTTCCTTGCAAACTCAGCTCAAATGTCACAACCTCTTTCATTTGCCAGCATACTTCAGAAGGTTTCTAAGTAGAACATTCTGTGTGGGAGGGATCCTGGCTCTGTATGAAGCCTTTGGGTTTCCCTCAGAAAGTGTTAGCTATGTCTCCCCTAGGAGTCCTTACCATTTATCAAATCAACAGAGTTGTCTGTTCAGATGTACCTTTGTCCTCACAGACTGTGTGCTCCTCATAACTTCTCTTCTGGTGCACTTTGTTTTTCCCAGTGCCTGATACAGAACTGGAAACATACAGGGGGAGTGTGTGTGTGTGTGTGTGTGTGTGTGTGTACACCATTATGTCTTGGATTATAAAATGTGAAGAGAAGCCTTGAACCAAATCACCTCCCTGCAGATTACTGCTAAATACAACCGAGATTGTACACACAGAAGTGTTTGTAATCCATGTTTAATTATGCAAAAGGATTATTATTAGTATGTCTGGAAAGAAGTTTGGTTTATATGAAATTAAAAACCAACATAAAATAAAAAATAAAATGGAATAATTGTGGTATTAACTGCAGAAGTGCTAAGACCACCTGAAAGTCACCTGACAAAACAGAGATTCAATGGAGAGGTGTGTGGTTTGAGGCAGGTCAAGAGAGGACTTAGAATCCAAGTAGCCTGTGAGTGCCCAAGAGGACAAACTCTGGAGGTCCACAAAATTACAACAGAATCAAGATCAATGCATTGCTTGTTTATTCCCCTAGCTATGCCATTTTAACTTTCTGAAATGGAATTTTAAGGGATCAATAGATATTCAATAAATATTTGCTAATTGTCTTAGTAAAGGAGCATCATTCTTTTCATTTATTTTTTTTCTATGGTTTCAGAATTTCATATATGCAAATAAGTCTTGATCTAATCTATTCTTCATCCCCCCTTCAATTCCTCTTCCTTCACCCCCACACTCCTCAAAAGAACAGAACAAACAATGATGGCTGCCTGAAAGCAGAGATTCAGTCTTGCTTAAGGGTTAGACTCTTAATAAGTTGACCAGGCTCTAGTGGATGAACCCACACCAAAGGGCATTTGGAGACATAAATCTAACTCTATAGGCCTTTGTATATAGCAAATGCAGTTCCTTGCACTGTCGTGGGGGAAAGATACAACATTCACTCTGTTTTTGAAGAACATAATCTATTTCATATACATATGTTTCATATATGTATTTGGTGGGGGCTAGTAAGGGGGTCTAGATACAGAGGGGTCCTAATATGATCAAAATATATTGTCTGACATTCACAAAATATTCAATAAAAGTGGAAACAGTTAAAAATTCCACTGAGTTCACTTAGTGCTGCCAGTTACATACATAGATCTGTATCTGCAGGAGCATGGATTGCCTCTCAGGGAATATGTCCCTGAAGAAAACTGACTCTCCCTCCTCAAGCAGCCATCAGTTGTTAATAGCTGCTCAGATAAAACTGTAGCTTTGTGAGTCCCTTCCCCATCCATGCTGAGACTTTGTCTGGCTTAGTCTTGTACAGGTCTTGTGTAGGCAGACAGCCACTGTGAGCTCACGTGTGCAATGGTTACATCCTGTCTTGAAAACTCTGTTTTGCTGCAGTCATTCACTACCTCTACCTCTTATGCTCTTTACACCCCTTTTTCTGTGATGATCCTTGAACCTTAGGAAGACAGATTATGATAATGATGACACATTTGGGCTGAGCATGGAGTATCATAGTAAAACAAAGTGTCATGATTAGTAATATTGATGGTTAAGTTGGTATCAGAAAGAATAATAGTAAGAGGAGGTGTTTACAGTTTTTGTAGCGTGAGGTAAAAGCACAGCAGACCAAGAAAATATGAATAAATGCAGGTGATTTGGGGGAACAAAAAGTAGATAAGAAAAGGGTAGAATGAAGCTTGAGGTACTTACCTACTACATGACTTCGGTCCCAGGCATCCCATTTTGAATCACAGAGTTCTATACTTGCTCCTTCCATCTCTCTGACATGGGCAATGATTCTGGTGTAGGAACCTTGATCCTCAGAGTCTAACAGTATCAATGACTGACTCTTAACAGGTGCTTCAAGTCTGTGAAGGTTTCTTTTTACCGGTTTAACGTTCTATATGCAACACCTAGCATTCATTTCAACTCTCAATACATACATTTTTGATGGTTTCATCTATGAATAAAACATGAAAACATATTCCATGCTATCTGAAAAGGTTCAATAATTATTGATTTTGTGAATGTGCATGTATATCATTGGAATAGTTGTCCATGTTGCCAGGTCAGCTCTGAAATCCCCCTTCATCTGTCCACTTTTGTATTACTTTCCAGAGCAGAATTTTTGGTGTATACTTTGTTGCTTTCATTCCTTTGATAGCCTCTTCTCTCACATTACATCAAC
The DNA here is from genome assembly GCF_000622305.1 of Nannospalax galili. Lineage (NCBI taxonomy): Eukaryota > Metazoa > Chordata > Mammalia > Rodentia > Spalacidae > Nannospalax > Nannospalax galili. The sequence continues at coordinate 3,612,176 of NW_008330570.1, forward strand.
TCTAGGCCATATTTTGGTTTTTCAAAAAGTTTTGTAAAGTTTTAACTTTTACTCCGTCTCTCCATTGAATGCCTTAGCTTCAGGTATATTTTTAATAATTACTCAAAACCCACTGACATTTTCTTAATTTAAAAAAAAATTCTGCTTAGCTTTCCATCTGCCCTGGCCTTGGATACATTTGTAGTTGAAGTTATCACCTGAGCCTCATCCCTGCTCAGAATCACTTCTTCTGTAAGTCTTTCCTGAACTTACATTTGAGAGGTTTTCTTCATCGAGTCTTCCAGAGTTCATCACCCTCTAAAGGAATGTGTATAGTTGTTTCCAACTGCTGATTATGAGGATGCTATTCTACGTAGCTGGCTGTGAGCCTTAGAAGGCCAGAAACCTATCCTTACCCTACCTCTTCCTAGGGATTAATCAGTCTTTGTGAATGTGTATTGCCTAAATGAAGAAATAGAAGAATGCTTAATCTGTATTAAGAAGTAATGAATTCCACATTTCAAAAAAGAAAAAAATAACATTTCCTTCTTTTTCCATTTTGTGCATCCACCTACTACCAAGGTAATCTGACTTTATCTGGCATTACAGATGACCTGAGTTTGGCTATATCATTTCCCTTGCCTTAGTGAGCTATAGTACACAGTAGCCTCTAGGGGAATCCACCAAGAACTTTCACTTACTTGCCTCTAGGAAGATTTGAAGATTAAAGAGGGGTTTTGTGTCTGCATTTGCAAATTCAAAATTAACCCCAGCTGAGTGTACATTTGCCTGTGTTTCTGCATCACATTTTTGGACTAGGAACTACAAATAACTTTATCAATTCGTCTTTACACAGCATTGCCAATTTCTAGGTCAAGTCCATCCGAAGTCCTTTAGTTATTCTTTATGCTGGAGTTCCCTTTCCCAGCAGATGAATGATTGGGCAAAGTTAACTTGACATCAATACCACTGACATTACTAATGAGCACACATTATTGTGGTGCAGACTTTAGAGTCCTTTCTGGAACTGTGGTTCTTCTTCTCAGTCCTTCAAACTGCAACAAGTCATTGCACAGAAGTATGATGGCCTGGACTTCATTCATTATCACAGTACAATCCTGAGAACCTGGTCAAATCACCTCACATATACTATCTCTATGTCAGTTTTCTGGGATTTTGTTTAGGAACACAGAGATACAACAGGATGTTGAGGAAACAGCACAGGAAAAATCAGAAAATTATCGCATTGAATATGGTCCTTAAAATTCTTTTAAAAAGTCTTGGAAGGTGGCTTTGATGGCACAAATATTTCCACAAAAAATTTTCAGTTTCCCTAAATGTGCATGACAGAATAGACTTCTTTGGATACTGAAAAAAAATCACTTCCTTATATGCATATTTATTATTGTTAATTTTATTCATTTCTTATTGCTTAGCCGGGTATATCACTAAGAAAAGCTGGGGATTTTGCTTTTACAAGGTGAGGTTTGTGGACTAGGGATGTCACTTGCCTATTTGCCTGACAGATGCAAGTTCCTGGGTTGGAGCCCCTGCAAGATTTAAAAAGAAAAAAGAGAACTGAAGAAGATGAGCGCTGAGAGTTGAGCAGGAGTACCTGGTGGTGATTCTGTCTTTCTGGGAAGTGTGATGTCTGGAAGAAAAGGAAGATCAAGGGTGGGCTGAATCTGAGACGAGAACAGATGGTCTGTGGTTATGTCTGCCAGAGACATGGGCAGGAAGAAATGCAAAACTGTTCCTGCTCTCTTTCTCCTCTAAACAGAGAACATGTACACAAGAGCTCGGTGTGGGTTGGACAGATGGGCTGCTTACAGAAAGAGGTTGGCAGAAGGGGCAAGACTGTGACTGATGCTTCCTCTGAAACCAGAGTCTGTCCTCTACCCTGAATCTAGGTCTGCAGAACTCAAACTTCTCAGAATAGGGTGATGAGAAGAGGCTGCAAGCATTGTTCCCAGCCTATCCTGTCCTCCAAGAAGTGCTTCTGATTTGAGAAGATGTGTTTGTTGAATACTTAAATACAGGTAACTCTCTTTAAATTTACAGAGGCTGTAATGATGCAATATAACCCTGAAGTTGGTCTTAAACCCAACAACATCAGTAACATCCATATAAATTTTGGGGTACCACATGATCTACCAAGTTGGAAACACAGGTTCAAGCTCAGTAATCTATTTTGGCAAGATCTCCAAGTGACTGTGATTCACAATGAAGGTTAAAGAACACAGTAGCAAGGTATGTGAGTTAAAATCTTAGATCACCTTTTTACTAGTTGTATACCCTTCGTCGCTCAGCAAGGCTACGTGGCTCATAGCTGCTGATGTGCTCAAATAAAACAATGTGCTTGCAAATGTCAACTGTGTTATCAGTGCCCCCAGCTGTTACACAGTGCTAGTCCATCCACCGAGTCTAGTCAGCTTATCTACAGTACCTTGTTTTAGGAAGATCAGCTGTTCCTCATCTAGCAGCAATCGGTTGCCAACAATCCTTTAGATAAGTTTGGGGTCTGCTCTTTATTTTCCCAGTTCTATGCTGGGTTACGGTCTGGAAAATGATTAAACAACAAATTTCAGAAATATTCTAAGATAATAGTTTTATATGGGAGAGACAGAAAGAGACAGAGACAGACACATACACATACATGAGAGAGAGAGAGACAGAGACAGAGACAGAGAGAGAGTAGCCACTCCAAAATCTTCAGAAGAGAAAAGCAATAGTCTACCATGCTTCTCCTTGTTTTCCAACAACATTGCACTCAGGTTGAGACCTAATAACTAATGAAAGAGCAAGTGATATAGGTTCTACCAAACAGAGGAAGTCAGAAACAGGAAAACTTAGAACCTCCAGGCAGGAAAAGCCTCTTGCATGTACCCTCCTTCCTGCTCTACTAGACTCTGTGAGCTGCAAATAAATCTTTGTTGTCTTCAGTTCCTGAGATTTCAGGAGTGCTCTGTTATGGCACCTGGCATAAATGATCTGGTACAGCAATGTACATAGAAAAGCAATAAAAAGGGGGCGTAGGACTGACAATGAACTTCCAGAGAGAAAGCCAAGCTGATTTCTAGGAAGAGCAGGATATTACCTCCTGATGAGAGGAAGCAGGCTTTGGGTCATATCTTTATCTCTGTAAGTCTGGATGAAGACACTGATCCCAGAAAGGCTTAATCTGAAAGTATTTTATGGGGCATTGTATTCTTACCAATGCCTGGGCACAGCTAGGTGCTCTCATTCTTGGGTGTACAGTGGGACAAGGATGGAGTGACTTGAGCTTGCTTCCCATAAGTCAATAGATTCTGTTAAAGACCAGTTATTTGTGAAGACTCCTAACGAGTTCCCTACCTTCATGTGTGTTCCATTTTCTCTCTGTAACACTCTGCTTTTACTTTACAAGAAAATAAATGGCGTAAACTGGTCTCCTGCCTTTATTTCAGATATTATCTTTTAACATTTCTGTCTTCCTGAACCAACTTTAAGACATATAGGGCAACTATATTTCCTTAAATGCAGTCTACCTTTTCTAATACTAATACACATACTGCCTCAGAACAGTTGACTTCCACTATTGGTCAGTGATGATTCATTCTTACATTTTAATGATTACAAGAGTTTTGAAATCACTGATTTTAGGAAATTTTCTCTGATGCTCTACTATACTGCAAGTTGTTCTTTTTATATGGTCTCTTAAGGAAGATATTTAGTGGGCCTCCATTGAGGAGAGATAGCTAGAGTTATAGCTTTTCCAGGATCTAAAATATGTTATATATACTATGGTATTCTATGTATATGTGTAGTTAATTGATATATAATATTTAATGTGCTGTCTTAACATAAGAACCATGTTTCTCTTTGTGTACATATATATGAAGTTTTTATCTTCTCCCTTCCTTATCAATACCTGGAATTTTGATAATATATTGCATGTGAAGTTAATGTCATGTTCCATATCTACAGTTCTACTTTTTTCTTTTTGAGCAGTTTTGGGACTGAATTCAGGACCCTGTGCATATCAGCAATCTCTCTGTCCCTTGTTTACATTGCTGGGCCCTTCTCTACCTTTTTGTTTCTTAATCACGTATGTTATCATCATCACTATGCTTTCCCTATCTTACATTACGTTCATTAGACACTATCTTACTACTATGTCCATGGTTACTTTTGAGGAAAAATTATCCATTTTTGACTTTTTCCAGTTAAATATACACAGGTACCTTTACCATTTTTATGATGCTGAAACTTCAAATGTAAGCTGGAGAGATGATGGCTCAGTGGTTAAGAGCACTGATTGTTCTTGCAGAGGACCCAGCACCCACATGGCAGCAAACAGCGGTCCACAATTTCAGTTCCAGTGGAATCTGACACCCTCTTCTGACCTCCCTGGGCATTACAAGACAGGGGTGTACTTACACACATGCAGGCTCATACACTCATATGCATAAAATAAAATAAAATAAAATAAAATAAAAAATCTAAAACTTCAAACATGTTAACTCATTTGTAATTCCACATATGTACACATACCTACAACACTTTGTAAGTCTTTAAGCTACTTCTTATCTCCTCTTTTTCATTATTGCTTTCATGTCTACATTTCTCTCAATTATTTTATGATTGCTTGAAATAGTATCATAGGGTAATTTTTTAAGTAATTGTCTCACTCTGTTCTGCATTTCTATACCTAAGTATCATAGCTTGCTTAATTTATGAAGAGTAAAGGTTTATTTAATCAATAGTTCGATGAAGACATTCAAATTATAGCAGTAGGTATGTTTACACCCCCCATATACTGAGAGAAAGAGAGAGACAGAGAGACGGAGACAGAGACAGAGACACAGAGAAACAGAGAGACACAGAGACTCTGGTTTCTTTATCAAATACTTTTCTCTTGCATCTAGACATTCTTATTAGTGGCATTTCTCAAAGTCAATGTTCAGTAATCCAGTTTTCTTTTGTCTTGGACCCCACAATCAACTTGTGACTCCTAAGAGAAGCCTGGGCAGTAGAGAGCAGTTGCTGACATTATCTGCTTTGTAGAGGGAGTATATGTTTGAGATGGGAAGTTATTTTGGGTTTGTTGGTTGTTTTAAATAGACTAGGATTCTTATGCAATATAAAAGAAAAGGGTTTGTTTTCTGTCATATTTCAATTTTTATAACCAACTTTCAGGTCATACAAGTTTGTAGATCATAATATTGCTTTAATGTTCATACAGAGAACAATGATTTTAATCCATACTCTTAAATAATCAAAATATATTAATACAAAAGAAGATATAAGGAGAAAGTGTATCAGGATGATAGTTAAGTTGAAAACAACAAACTAGGAGATTCAAACCTAATTACATCAATGATCACATTACAGATAAGCAGTCTAAATATCTCAAAGAAAGACCAAAATGTCCATTTCGATTTTAAAATTATGACCCATATTTTCTATATTTGCAAAATATCTTGAATTTATAGTCACAAAAAGATTGAAAAGGTATACTTTTCTGACATTGGTCAAAAGGAAGCTAAGTGGTTTTATTTTTACCAATAAAAAAGGAACAAAGGTTAAAAAATTTCCCTCCACACAAGGATCTGGGGACATTGCAGAGAGACTGCTAAGGGTCAGAGGATGAGGAAGACTACCGGGAAACAGTGTGTTCCAGATATGACAAGGCCACTGCACTCACGAAGCCACAGCAGCTGTGGTTGCTTGCACAGTACCAAGCCAATGAAAATTCAGAAATGGATGGGAAAGGGGCCTCATTTTACCTGAGGAGGTATTGGCAGTTCATGGCTGCTGGGAGAAGGAGAGTCAATTGTCTTGTAGAGTGTGGCCCTGTTAGGAATACAATTCCAGTGGATGGCCCCACACTCATGGGACTATGGGAAGAAGCACTGTTGTACTTAGTGGGCTTTAAAATAAAACAAAAAAATTTAAACAAAGAATATGACGTTGGGAAGGGGATGTGACAGGGGGATCTAGGAGGAGTTGGAAGCAGTAAGTAAGGAGTGGATATAATCAAAATACATTGCATACACATGAAATAAATAATAAATAAAAACATGTTTAAAATACTATCTAGGGTGAAGATCATTTCGTAAAATTAAAATATATTAATTCATCCAAAGTACATAATATTTCAAAATGCTTCTGAACTTAATGACAGATATTTAAACTCTGAGGCAAAAACTGATGTAAACACCGCCAAAAAAAATACACAAACCCAAATTCGAGCAGGATATTTCAGTGTCCCCCTTTATATTATTGTTAGAAAGGTAGAAACAAGATCACTAGGATGTATACTGCTTGAACAACAACATGAACAAATACCTGTTGACATTTCCAGAACACTCTAAGCAACAATAGAATACGTATTCTTTTCAAGGGCACATGAAATATTTACCAAAATAAACTGTATTCTAGATCATAAAAGTGACTCAATAAATTTAAAAGGATTCAAGTCACATGAAGTATGTTCTCATGCCCCAATAGAATTAAATTAGAAATCAATAACAGAAAGTTCTCTGGAAAATCCACATAGAATTTCAAAACTATATAAAACACTAATAAATAATCCAGGTACCAGAAAAAAAAAGCACAAAGTAGAACATGTTTTGATCTTACTGGGAAATAAAAACACAACCTATCAAAAGCTGGGAATTCTGCAAGAGCAGTAATTTAAGGAAAAACTTAGCACAAAAGGCTAAAAGGCAAAAAGAAAGGATTCAAATCAATGACCTCAGCTTCTTCTGATGACCCTATTAAGTAAGAAGAGAAAGCAGAACCCAAAGTTAGGAGAAATAAGGAATTCATAAAGACCAAAGTTTAATTCATTGAAAAGATGAGGAGCAGGAGGATGGAGAAAAATCAATTAAATCAGAATCTGATTACTTAAAGTCAGTAAAGTTGACAAAGCTGTAGAGAAGTTAATAAGATGAACATAGAGAAGGTACAAATCAGCAGCACCTGACTAGCTAAGCTGATGCCATTATATGGTCTACAGATACTAACAGGATAAAACAGGGATATATGAATAAATGCATAAGAAGTAATTTGAATATTTATATTACACCAACCACCATTGTTTATTTGAAGATAAAACTGGCATCCTGTGTCTATCAATCCATTAAATTTGTCTTTGGGTTTTATTTTTATGTGTGTGTGTGTGTGTGTGTGTGTGTGTGTGTGTGTGTGTGTACGTGTGTGTGTGTGTACATGCATTCATGTGTTCATGCCCAGGGAGGCCAGAAGAGGTTATCAGATTCCTTTGGAGCTCAAGTTTCAGGCAATTGAAAGCTTCCAATGTGGGTGTAGGAGCCGAACTCTGGTCCTAGGGCAGAGTATCAAGCGCTCTTCACCACTCAGCCATCTCTCCAATCCCTGAATTTGTCTTTATCCCTTCCTACAAGGACAATTTCTTGGCTCAAATTATTTCACTTCTAAGTTCTACCAAATAAGAAAGAAATGAAATTAATTCAATATAGTACGTGAAGCCAGAGTCAAAGTGATATACCCCGCAAAGTGATACCCTACAAAGTGATACTCCATAAAGGCAGAAGGATAAAGGAAACAACAACAAAAATAGTTGTGACGAATATCCCTAATTACTATGCATAAAAAGTAATTTTCTTTTTCAAATTGCAAACAACAAAAAATAGGCAATAGATCTGTAATTTAGCTGGAAAATACAATGTTAGTTTAACACTTGAATTAATTTAATGTATTAACAAAATAAAAAAAGAAAATGTATGACCTTTACAAATAAACGCAAAAAAGCATCTTATAGCATTAAACATCCATTCCTGATAAAAAGTTTCAGCAAATTTGGAGTAGTGAGAAATAAAGCCTGCAAAGATAAAAACCAAAACGTTCACTTTATGCTTCTTCAATGCACCAACGCTTTAAATAGTGAGGAATAGTGGAAAAGAAGTCACTTGAGGTCTGAAGATAAGCTTAGTGTTGGAGAAATACACTTGCCTAGCTTTTGCAAAGCCCTGACTTCAATCCCTAACACCACAAAATGTTAGTTGGAAAAGAAGGCACTGTCTTCATTCATAGACAAAAATAACATCTATGCAAAAACTTCAACTGAATCTATTAAAAAAAACTAGAATTTTCTAAATCTGAGCTTAGGAAATTAATAAGACATATGATCATCTACAAAATAATTTTATTTCTGTATATATTATCAAATGATTGAAAATAAACTAGATATAATTTATTAACATTAAAGTTAAATTTAAAGTGATAAATCTCACAAGATATGTGTATGAACTTCACATGAAAACTATGAGAAGTGCTTAGACACTGAATAACTAAATAATGATACGAAGTTCAAGGGTAGAAAGGCTCAGTAGGGGTAAAACGTTAATCCTCCAATTTGATTTATAAATTCAATGAGCTATATCATAATCCTACCACATTTTTCAGATAATGATAAGCCGATTATAAAATTCATATGGAAATGCAAAAAACTTAGGCTATCCAAAAAACTTTGAAAGAGAACAAAGTCAGAATTCGAGATTTACTTTGAAAATAATCAGAATGATGGACCAGTGCTATGAAGACAGACAAACAAATACTATAACAGTGCCCACAGAAATAGATGCACATATGTTCATATCTTATTTTACAAAACCATTAAAGCATTTCAGGGCAGAAAGATTAATCTTTTAAACAAAAAGTATTGGAAAAACTAAAAGTAAAATTTTAAATAAAATAAGAAAATCAAAATGTATTTTGTCTTCTGTAAGATATACTTAGGAGAATGGAAAGATCAAGTGTTTGAAAATATTTTCAAATCACATATATAAAACAGGACTTTGATTAATTGCCCCCAAATTAAGCATGAAATAAATAAAATGAAAGCTAAATGATTTGAGCAGAATCGTCACCAAAGACACTACATGGATGGCAAATTCATAGGTAAATATGTTATCATTTATTTTGTTGTACGGTAAAAGCAACTTGAACTTGAGAATGATCAGATTAAATATCACCCTATACCTATTTATAATGACTGAAATATTTAAGACTGATCGTACCAAGTGTGAGTAAGATCAGATAGAAAGTAATGAGAAATTTTATACACTGCTGGTGGGAATATAAAATGTCAAGTCAGTCTGGGTAATGATTTAGCAGCTTCTAATGCTGCAATCTGCATGTTTTTTCTCCAAAATATATGTTGAAGCCTTCTACCCAATATGATGGTCTTTGAGGGTGGGACATTCAGAGATAATTCAAGAACTTGGGGCCCTCATGATTTGAATCAGTGCTTCAAAAGAAGAAAGCTTATATCTGATTTTCTGTGCTTGGTCACATGGGAATATAACCATCTGAACAGCACAAGTAAGTCCTCACTAGACACTTAATACATGTATACTCATCTTGGATTTGAGAAATAAATGTTTACTAAATCACCCAGTATATAATATTTTTACTACAGCAGCTTAAACTATGACATATAAAATGGGAATCACTCAACTATTAAGAGCCAGCCATTCTGTTCCTAGGTATTATTTTTAAATATATATATTTTTCCATACTAAGACTTGTAAGTTGCTACCAACCTTTCTTTAATCACACTGTAGCAATAATTAAAAAATATACATTTATAAACATACATATATATAATCATGTCTTAGATAAATAGATCATAGCTCCACACAAGGAAGATATTTCCTGCGAGCAAGAATTTCCTGTCTCTCTAAAATAGTCATGGCTAAGCAGATATCTAAATGTTATAGGGCCTTCAGGATGTCTCAGTGGGTAAAGGCAGTTACTGCCAAGCCTGACAACTTGAACCCACATGATGGAAGCAGAGAACTGATTCTGTCAAATTATCCTCTGAGCTCCATGTGGTATGCATAAATTTGCATGTGTGGATGCATGTGTATGTATGTGCATATGCATGTGGAGGACTGGGGCTTATGTCAGGTATCTTCCTGCACAGCTCTCCACCATCTGTATTGAAACAGTCTCCCACTAAACCCAGAGCTCAAAACTAGTCTGGCTAGTTTTGCACCTTGTATTCCTTATCTTGGCTTCCCCTACACTGGGGTTACAGGTGGGCTGCTAAGCCCATCCAAATTTATGTAGACTCTTCAGATACAAACCTAATCCTCACGCTTGTATGGCAAGTATTTTATCTGTTTAGCACATCCCCAGCCCATACCAGTTAATCTAACTGTGAGTAGGAAGAGGGAAGACTGAGCATTGTTGAGATTGCTAGGAAGACAGTGAGACAATTAGATAAAGACAACAATGCCTATCAGCGTTGTCCCCTTATCGCTTGACTGATTAAGGCAAGGGCGCTAGTGCTGGGACATAGCACATGGAAAAGATTTTTTTTTTTCAATTATACATCTGTGTGTTATTTATTGTCATGAGGGCCTTACTGACTTATTATACAGAGTGATACTTTAGAAACGATTTTGTGTAGTTTGGTTATGGAGCTAGGATACTGATGAAAAAGAACAGCAGGAACATGATATATTCATACACAGATTCTCATTATTAATGAGAAGAAAAAAGGTCACTTTTCATATATGGGGAGGAAACACTTGCTAGTTTCCAAAATAATACATTCAATAGTTCTTGTACTCATAGGGCTCGAATGATAGAGTATTTCATAAGCTTATTATGAGCTCAATATCAGCCAATGGTGCAATGTAAATAGTGAAAAAACTCATAGGCAGAGGTTATATTTAAACAAGAACAGTGACCATAAGATCCTAGGATGTGGCAGGTGCACTATGTTTTGAATCATCCACAATATGACTGGTGTGTTTTGCTTATTTCTGGAGAATGACATTATTATAAGGAGCTGAACTTGCTCATGTTGATCTTTGAATTGACCTAATGACTTGGAAAGCAGCCTCCCAAGGGGCTGGACACACTACATTCACATTTTCCTTTGTGGAGATTCTAGAATTTTTATGTAGAGGGATCTCAGCATCATGAGTGTGGCTCAGAGGAGGAACTGTTGATTAAAGGATTTGTACTGAAGCTCTGTTAGCATGGGGAAGTGCACTATTCTATTTAGAACATACATCGATCTGAGGTAGCTTTTGGAGTGCTTGAAAATCATAGAAGCAAAGGGAGTTCAGTTTTCTGGTTGACCTATTTCTAATGCAGCTGCAACTGACCATTTAATTATTTTGATGCCCCAGTTTGTTTCCTATTGTGTACTTTAAATATATTAATATACATACTGAAGATTTTATATCTTGAATGTTTTATAAATCAACACAATTAAAATAGTTTTTCTTATTTTGTTACCATTCTTAGAATATTATGGAGAAATTCCTGTAAATAAGGACAATAAAGTAACTGAATTTAAGCCAATGAAGAGAATGTTTCAAGTGCCCACAGAAGCTGCCTTCAGTTCTATTGTTTTTTTCAAGACTCTTATTATTTGAAATTCTGTGTAGTTCATAGAATATCTTTTGATTGAATTCCATTCCCTATCTGCAACCCTCCTATCCCCAGTGTTTCCCTATATCTCCAACTGGAGCTTGATATGGCCTCAGTTTCATAGAGATACATCCTGGCCTCAGTTTCATAGATATACATCTGCCTTTGCCTCCTGAGTATTGGGACAAAAGGTGTGAGTCACCACTCCAGCCTGACCTTCAGTTCTTAGTAGAGTTATTACCTAAATTTGCATCATTCCAAATTGTAAAGTGGACTTATTTTAACAAGCAAGTACAACTAGCTAATAAACTATGACAACTAACCCAAATCTTCTCCCTACCTGTCCTTTTAGATATGTGAGTATCCATAGAAAGACTGTAGACAGCAATCCTTTGGAAATACCATAGGAAGGCCCTATCTTCTAGTTGGTAGGGCAATGATAATGAAGCCTAAATTTTACACAAGCTTGGAATGATCTCAAAGAAATGAATAAAAAAATACACTCAGTTTTCTAAAAATTACTTTGTTATTTGGGGGCCCAGAAACTCAAGTTTATTGAATAGACAGGTGAATCTTCCAGAATGGGAACAGCATCTAGGACATTATAACAGAAAATAGCAACTAGAATCTAATAATAATATTTTTTTATTTTTGCATATACACACACACACACACACTCATTTCATAAAACAAATCCCCTGTGGGACAAAATTTATGGATATCTTAAGGTAATCAATCCATGTCTTTGCTTTTTTGATAAAACATGATGCTTCTTACAGCTGAATAATTATCAGAATCATTGAGAAAATAAGGGCACAGAGGCTTATTCTTTAACAAGAATGTTAGGAAACAACAGTGGTAATAAAAATAATGTAGTGGCATGGGGGAAAAGCAGTACATATCCTACCTTTGTCGTCAAGGCCCCCTTGTACAAGATTCATTACTGTCCATATCAGTTTTGCTATTGTGTACCTTTATAAAAATGCATGGGATGCAATGAAATGTACCTGAAGCTTATTATACAAGTCTCCTGAATATAAATAATGCAGGAGGGCTGTTCTTTGCAAAAGATGTTGTATTAGAAAAAGGAAACTGTGAACAGATTTCTAGTGATATGTATTGTATGTGTTCCAGACAACATCAAGCTTTAATGCCTGAGCAGAGGTAAAAGTGGATACCTATGTGTGCATGCACACACACATATGTACACATGTTTTAACAATGCTACATTTGGTTTTGCTTTTCTTTTTTCTTTTCTATTCCTCTGTGAATCTCTATAGAATATGTAATGCGATTGTTCTTTGTTTATAGTATTGTGTATAACGTTCCCCTGAAAATTAATAAGGCTCTCTCCAATTCACAGCCCTATTTTCATACTCTTCTTGCACCTGTTAGCTTTGGATTTTTCACTGTAGATCTTTAACTGAATGATATATCTGAATGATTCCTCTGCCAAATCTCATACCAACCTTTCATGTGTTTTTTTTTTTCTTCAATTCTGGACTTTATATTTTGGGCATTTATATTTCCTTTCCTTTAAAAGTTAAAACATATAAATGCCAAATTAATTTGAAAAAAGAATTGCTAAAAGGTTAATGGAAACAGAGTTCTTTGAAGCTAATTAATATATAACCAAGAGCTTCCTAGGAAAGTTATTGTCAACTAACAATATTAAGTCCAATGTAATTTAGTAGAATGTTTACTTGACAAATATCCAACTGTTTTGCCCTTAGTTCTTGGATTCTTTCTGAGGAGAGTTCACGGAGAGGCACATTTAGCTTAGCGTCTCATCATGAACTAAGACAATTGAAGATTTGATGTCTGGGCAAATACAACTGAACTTGTTAAAAATGATTTCCAATCACTGCCTCACTCTACCTCTTTTTCCCTCTGTCTCTGTCTCAGTCTCTCTCTTCCTCTCTCCCTCTCTTGCTCTTTCTCTTTTCCTAAGGAGTAATTTTCTATTGCATATTGTTACTTAATCATGTTTATAATGCCATTCTGTATTTGATCATGAATTTAAGTTTGAGAGTAGTCTTCCCAGCCTCCATCTAGTAAAAGATGGACTGCTGGACAGTATGCATTTATCACAAAGGGATATCATGTGGCTTGACCTGTTCAAATACTTTGAAGATCTATTCCTCCCTAAGGTCTTCTCTCTCATCTGTATAATTTCAAAGATCTCTGTTGTTCAGTCACATGGACAGTCTTACCTTTTGATCCAGAATATGAAATCTCAATCCATTTTGAACATGTAATATTAAAAATTGTTATAGTTCAGAATAATAATAGAAAGGTCTTTCAGAAGATCACTGCCAAAATCTCAAACTGCTTTAATGATGTATTGGATTTAACTGTGGTCAAAGAGCAAAAAACATGGCAAAGTGGTCATTGTGATAATATATACTCACGTGATAGTTACAGAAGTGCATTGTGTGAGCAACATGAAGAAAGTAGAGTTCCTCTGCTCCACAGAATTACACATACAAGGTCTATACGCACATGAACTTTCTCAGACAAAATATTATCTCTGTACTGGACTTGCACATAAAATCAGAGGGAGTAGTAGAGAAATTATATCTTCATCTATGTGGATTTTTACTTTACTTTCTCAAAAATGTGTGGTTTGTCTCTGGAAGTGATAGCTGTTTGACACAATGATAACCATTATGATAACCATTTGAGAGATCAAAAAGCATAAAATCATTTCTGTGCTCACACTGATGAGGCTCTAATCTAGGACTGAGTACTACGTTTATCTTAGCTTATTCTTAGGTCATTCTCCCCACTCTTAGTTCCTGGTGTTATGTAAAGTGAATGACCTTTTTTTTGGAAAATATGCAAAATAAAATTAATAATTAGTACATAGGAAAGGACTGTGTTCATATTTCATTTCCTGGTGCAGTGATAAAATACCCTGACAAAAGCAACTTATGGGAGAAAGGGTTTATTTTAGCACACAGTTCTAGGCTACAGTTCAAAACAGCAGGAAAGTTACAGTGACTGGAACTCAAAGATCATATGACATTTGTAATAAGAAACAGAGAAGAATGAGTGTACATGATTCCTCTCAGATGGCTGTCTGCTTCACGTTCAGTCCAGCATCCATGTGCGCCCCCCCCTTCCAGGGTAGGTCTCCCCACCTCAGTTTACCTAATGATGAAAACTCCTGACAGATGTGCCCACATAGCAACCTGATTTACACAATCTCTTGCTGAGACTCTAGTTGATCCTAAATAGTGTCAAGCTGGCAATTAATACTATCTGAAGACAGACAAACCCTAAGGTCATATAATCTTACTCAGAGAAGCAATTGGAGTTTCTCTGAAGAAAAAAAGAGGGATTTGCACTCTTCTGATGGGGGAAAGAAATTATTCTCCAGGAATGTAGTGTATCTCAAGTCAGTGGAGCAAGATCAACAATGGGTTTTAGTCACAAGACAAATTCCTCTGAAATACAGCTGCTTTAAGGGTGACTTCCCCTTGGACTAGAAGGTTAGTCATATCTACTTTTATATTAGAATACTCTTCAATACCTGTAATCTTATGTTTCCAAATTTTTATAATAAAATTAATATTTCCACAGAAACATATAAGCAGTGTTGTAAAGAATTAAACACCAGTAATTTAAAGAAACTCTAGCCTACCCCGCATACTGCAGGGACACAGTTCAAACACAGAAGGAAGAAAACTTGGTCTTTCTCAAATATTTATAGGAATTCATCCTCTCAGAGAGGGAAAACTCCACTCCACCAACACTGGAGTTCCTGTGGGTTTAAAGAGAAGTGACAGTAATGCTTAGCCTTTTATTAAATGCTTTTTATAGGCATGATGACTCTCATTACTGCCTTCGAGAAATGCTGAGATATGCAGGAGGATTTTCCCTTTTAAAGATGTCCCAAGACTGTGCTGTTCTGGGATCTGTTCTCATTTCCATGTTTTGCCTTATGTGTTTGTATCAGATTTCAGACTCACTTCTTTCCTAATAGTAAGACTGACCCTAGAGAGTTCTTACTTTCCAAATAATCTGTGGGTTAAAATTAGATATTAACAAGAAGACAAATAGCAGTGAGTTATAAAAACAAGAAAGGAAAAGATACTGTATGCTGTACTTGTTCAGATTGTTTGTAAATAACGGACAGATATTAATTTAGACGTCTCTCCTCTTGGAAGGTAGCTCTGACTTCTAGAAGTTTCCATAGTTCCCCATTCTAGTTTTTCTTGCATTCTCAGGGCACTGGATCCATTCATTTCCTGGCTAATCTCTGTTGCTTGACCTATGTTCTTAAATTAAATAACTGACCCTGTTTACACCATTATTTGCCTTCATCATTTATATAAAAGAACAAAAACAAAAATGGGCATAGTGCTTTTTTGTTGATGCTTAAGCAATTATAACATTTTAAAATGTTTTTTTTTAATTTTTAATACTACCAAACATTATTTGCTACTCAATATAATGTCACACTATCAAGACATACAGTTTTTTTTGAGATTTTCATATACAAGCACTATATTTATATCATTTTTACTCCAGAACTGCCCTGTCCAAATCCTTCCATATACCCCTTACTCCCTTTCAATTTGTTAACATCTTCTTGATTATTTTGTTATATATACATACATATAAAAATACATGTATATACAGACCATATATATGGGATAATATATTTATATGTGTGTGTACATATATGCATATTCAAAATACACTGAGTGCGTTTAGAGATGCTCATGTGTACAATAACAACCACATGGGATTAGATAACCTCTTAGTGAGATTGTCCCTGGAGAAAGCTGATTCACTCTCCCTCAGCAACCACTTGCTCTCCATTTCAAGATGGGATTCCATGAAATTTTATTCATTGGCAGGTCAACATATTTTGTCGTAATGCAGGTTTTATTAGGCTGTACAATATTTCACAGAATGCAACTTCTCTATCATGTCTAGAATGCATTGATTCACAGCAGGTTTCTTGGCTCTTTGGATCTTACACGCTCCACCAGTCTCTTCTGCAGCATTTCCTGAGCCTTAGGAGTAGAGGTTGAGTTTTAGATGTATCAGTTAAGTCTGGGTATCCCATAGTCATTTTTTTTCTTTGCCTTTTGACCTATTGTGAAACTTTGTAATAGTCTCCCTCTGTTGCAAAAGAATTTTCATTGATGATGGTTGTGTACTATACTTGTCTGTGAAGATCAGGATATATATTTATATTATAGAAAGAACTTACACTGGTTGAGGAAAGTGTCAGTAGTCAGTTCTTCTCAGGGTCTATGACTCATTCAACTATGTGTACTTGGCTGTGTTAACAGTACCAAGCACGGATTCCTTCCTACCGAGCAGGCCTTACATCCAATTAGACAACTTTTAATTACACCCAAAGTAGAAGTGTCACTATTGCACCAATAGAGATGTTTGGATGGGCCAGTAATGGCTGTTCATAGAATATATAGCTGGGTAGGATAATTGCTTGTTTTCCTCCTTTGGTAGCTTGCAGAGTACCTTCTGATACTATAAGAGCTTATTTTTGAGGAGGAGTCTTCCAGTTCAGTTTCAGCTTCATTGCTTCAAGTCCTGTTCCAAAGAACATGTGTCTAGGAATAGGATCTTTTCTTCAAGTTTTTAGAGGCAGTCAATGACTGTGAAAATAACCTATATGATTTTGGGACACAGGTGTGGTGTTGTAGTTTTAGTGAAAACAATGTATGAGGCATTATGTTTCAATATCTATATGAGAGGAGAAATAAACATCAAAAAGTAAAAATTCCACATTTTTCCTGCCTCCATTTCCCTTGCTCATAAACCTTTATCATTACCTGAACAAGGGCTCCTAACATCGTGTGCACAATAGAATCACAGAAGGAACCCCCCAACTCCCATTCTCAGGCTCAAGCAATTCAGCTGCCTAACTACAGTGTTTGTGTGTGTGTGTGTGTGTGTGTGTGTGTGTGTGTGTTGTCTGTGTGTATGCTATATGCCTATGTATAAATGTAGAAGACAGAGGAGGACGAAAAATGTCCTGTGTATATCATTCTCCATATTATTTCCTTGAATTATTGATATCTAATTGAACCTGTAGCTTGTTGTTCCTGCTAGACTGAATGGTCAGCAGCTCCCCAGCAATCCACCCGTGTCCCCTTACATACACACTGCCCCCACATCCATCCCCCACACAATACTCTTATTTCTGGCATGTATGGAGCTACACCCATCATTTTATGTGGTTTCTGGGGATTTGAATTCAAATCCACATGCTTGCATAGCAAGCTTGTTACACACTGATTTGTATATCTAACCCTAAATCATCTATTTCTTTATTGTTTTATTTATTATTATCTTATGTATGTAATTTAAATATATATCCAAGATTTAGGACTGCTGGATTAGTCTTTAGCTTCAATATGTACTACCTTTTAGTCTTCATAGGTTTTTTTTTTCCTTTCATTTCTTGTATGTTTTCTACTTGTGATGGATTATTTTGATGGTCAACTTGATTGGATTTACAAGAACCTGGAGGGTGGTAAAACATACCTCAGGTTGTGCCAACTTGATTTGTCAAAGAATTCTGTGATGGTCATTAAAACACACCACTGGGTGTGTCTGTCATAGCATTTCCAGGAACAATTTTACAAAGTATATCCTGACTTACCCAATGGCTTAATCTTTACATGGGTTTATAATATAATGGCTGTGGTGCTTTGATTAAATGTCCCCTATAGGGTCTCAGTATTTGAATGCTTCCCCAGTGGGTGACACTGTTCTAGAAAGGTCATGAAATTCCCAGGAGGTGCAGCTTTGTTGGAGGAAGAAAGTCACTGGGAGCAGGATTTGAGGGTTCATAAGTCTCATTCCCATTATCAGCTTCTGCCCTTGTTTCCTGTGCCTCTGCCTCTGCCACCACCCCCATTTCCACCTTGATGGACTTTTATCCCTCTGGAACTACAAGCCATATAAACGCTTCCTTCTATTAGTAACCATGGTCATAATGTTTTCTCAGAGCAACAGAAACACAATGAATAAAGAAGCTCTTCCCAGAGAGTGGGCTGTTGTTGTGAAGAACCTGACCATGTTAATGCTTGGAACAAGGTTGAAAACTTTGGGAAGTTCCATTAGGGAAACAGTTGAATTCTGTAAACAGAGTTTACTTTGCTCTTTTAGTAGGGTCAGGGCTCAAGATTTCCAGAGGGGTATGGAAACAAGTACGTAAGGAGCACTGGAATATTTTGCCATCTGACATAGGCCTAAGAGCTTGCTGAAGCTAAATAAAAATATAATGGACTAATTTCTTTGGCAGAGAAAATTTCAAGACATCCTACAAATGAGTTTGTGCTGTGATTGTTAATGGTGACTATGTGCAGATCTATAATGAAAAGTAGCAAACGAGGCAAAAATACAAACAAAATATACAGTTGCGAGAAAAAGAACACTAAGGAGCTTAATATTGGAGCCAAGGTAGTCAAGGTATGTCTTAGAAGAGAAGTTCCATTGCTAAGGAAATTAAAGTCATTGAAGAGAGGCCTTCAGATTTGAACTTGAGCAATGGAAATAGTACCCTCAGGGTAAGATCCCTATCCCACTAAGCTCCCAAACTGTGAAAGGAAAAGGCCCAATGGTTTTCTGTCCTAGAAAACTACAACATACAAAAGTTCTGGTAATGTGGATGAAGATCAAAGTTCATCCCAAACTGGCGGTGAACTTGGTCTTGTCCTTCAAGTAGAAATGGTTTTAGAGGCATGAAAGATGCAAGGGTGAGGGGGTCATAGATTCTTCCTCCTTGGTTTCAGTGAGCTGCTGAGGTCAGGTCAGGTGGCTTGCTGCAAGGGAGTCCCTGCATAAAGAAGGGGCTGTCAGGCCAAGAAATCCTTGAAGGCCATTGTATGAAACTGTGACAGTGAAGCCTTGTTATGTATGGACATTTCACACTGTTAGAGATGCCACAGCCATGAGTTATCTGCCAAGGAAGCTGTGTACAGAGATTATTACCAACCCAAAAGAGAGATGTATATTGCAGGCAGGAAAGCTGGAGGGAGTGAGCCATATAAGTCCTTTAGAACTAAAGTCTCAGGCAAAAGACATGAAGCTACAGGATTTGATGTTTGCCCTGCTGGGTTTCAGTCCTGTTTTGATCTGGTGTTTCACCACTATGTCTCCATTCCTCCCTTTAGGGATAGGAATGTGTATTCAGTGCTATTTTATGCTGGAAGTATCTAATTGTTTTTTGTTTGTTTGTTTTGTTTTTGATTTTTCAGGAGTTTAAATTAAGAAATTTCCCTTGTGTCTCAGAAGAGTTGGGACTGGATTTTTGAACAGTGTTGTGACTATTAAGGACTATAGGGGCTTTTAAATTTGGAGAAATGTGTTTTGTATTATGATACCGTCATGACTGTGGCGGCCAGACACTGGAATTTGGTCGTTTGCATAAGTGTCCTCCATAGACTTCAAGTATTTGAATGCTTGGCTTTGGTTGGTGGCACTGTTTGGAAAGGTCATGAAATGACTAGGAGGTAGGACTTTGTTGGAGAAAGCACATACTCAGGGCAGGCTTTGAGAGTTCATAAACCTCATTTCCATTTCCAGTTTATCTCTTGCTTCATGTGCCTGCTTGCAGATGTACATCCTTGGCTTTTTTGCATTGGCCACCTCTGCTGCCCTGCCTTCCTGCCTTGATGGACTCTTATCCCTCTGGAACTGTAAGTCAAACGATGTCTTTCTTCTATAAGTATCCTTGGTGAAGATGTTTCATCACAGAAACAGAAAAGTAGCAGTTTTGGGACGTGTTAAAGATAAGACGTTCATCTTAGTGGGAAGAAGTAGATCTTTAGGGTGATTCCTTGTAGCTGCTTCTGACTCTGGTCCCTTCTTATAGTCCCTGTCTCCTTGCTTCCTGTCAGTCATGAAGAAAGTCTCCCATAACCATGATGTTTTTAAGCCCACATTGCCAAGAAACTATGCTCTAAAATCTTTGCAAAAAGTAGTCAAAATAATCCCTTTTTCCCTTAAATTATTTATGGCAAATTTTTAAAATTATAGTCATGCAAATTAAAGAATGCACAACTTAATTTTGAAGGTACAGGGAAATGACTTCTTTTCCATCTTTAATCCCTCCAGAGGGTTATAATTAACAACAAATGAAAATTTAGCAAAGGTATTTTCCCCTTGACATTTCATAAAAAAATCTTACTGTCCTCTAGCATTAGCTGACACTTAGCAGAAACATGACATATTAAATATAATTAATGGCTGGGCATGCTAGTGTACACATTTAATCCCAGTATTCAGGAGGAAGAGGCAGGTAGATTGCTATGCAACTGAGGCCAGACTGGGGTGATCTACATAGCAACTTCCAGGCTAGCTTGGGCTTTATAATAAAACCCTGTCTCAAAACAAACAAACAAACAAACAAACAAACAAAAACAACATAGCTGCATATTCATGAATAATTCTTCTAGCCTCCTTCAAAAATATGCCTACCAATACTAATTAGATAAGTCCTAAAACATTTTTATAGAATAATTTTGTTAATGTTTTTTTCTGTGCATTTAAACTTGAACTTTCAGCACATTGGTTGCTTTCTTTTGAACAATGGTATATTTTCATGTATTTGGCAAATTTTCATAGAGGGGACTGTTTGTTCAATATTGGGATTTAATATTTGTCTGTCAGAACTTCCATGGGTTCCTATAAAACCTCTTAAGCCCCAAGAAGGGGCCAAACCTTTAACCCCACTAGACATTCTTTCAATACAAATGAAGCCAGATGATCACTGAAGGGAGGAAAATGAGCTGCAGCTGGAGGCTGCCTGGCCAGAGAGTGGCTGCTGAGCCAAAGAGATTATTTCCTTGTGCACCAGGGTAACAAAGCTGTGATTTCTGAAGCTACCTGTAGTTTGCACCTGTGGACTCAGAAGCTGGAATTTGTAGGGGCACACTGCTCTTTTGTTTGGAAATCTCCTTACAGGGCATTTTTCTAGGTGGTTTGCTCTCCCTTGATGAGAAAGATCATAACAAAGATAGTGAATAGGGCTGTACAGCATAGTGACAGGAATTAGAGATATTCTATGGAAGATCAAAGGACATAAGGACTTGGGAAAGAAGGAGAATACTAGAAGAAGGAGCCAATTGAAGAAGGGAGTCAAAGAAGGTTGACCTGTGGGAAAATTCCTCTCTGGAGATTCCTGGAAATTCAATACGACTATCTGTGGTG
This sequence comes from Nannospalax galili, assembly GCF_000622305.1. Taxonomy (NCBI): domain Eukaryota; kingdom Metazoa; phylum Chordata; class Mammalia; order Rodentia; family Spalacidae; genus Nannospalax; species Nannospalax galili. Next base: position 3,633,770 of record NW_008330570.1, read on the forward strand.
TTTAATTTTGGAGTACTCACTCTGTACCTTAGATGTATTTGGTATCTCCAAATCTTCAAAGGGCGTAAATTACAAACAATGTGGTTATATTAATTGTCCTTTAGCAAATGAAGAAGGGAAGTATCTCTCAGACAAAGTTGCAGTGGTCACTAAGTGGGCTCATGGAATGAGGGCTGACCAAGGAAAACAAGCTTTTTCTACCTCAGGTATGTTAATGTTAGGAGGAATGCTGGATTTTCTACAGTCTCTTAGAAGGAACTGTTGTCTTTTCTTATGAAGAAGAAAATTTGGGGGAATGACAGACAGAGCAGCATGCTTGAACTTGCAAGAAGAAATGACTTAGCTCTTTAAGTTTTCAAAGTGCTCTTAATAAGCAACTGCCACAAGTCCATTTTACCTACAATACTGTGATAGCCAAGCATAAACTGAGGCTAAGTCCGTCTTTATTCTATTTTGAAGCATCAAGAGTGAGTACTACCCATCTCAATATGATCCTTAAGGTACTCATAGGATGAAAACATTGAACAATGCAGGTAGGTAAAGACAGCAATAAAGGAGTAACATCACTGAGTCATGTCAGTGTTGCTCACTTACAACATATATTTGGGTATGAGCCAGGATGAAGTATAGGAAAACTTACAATAAAAATGCTTTGTGTAATGACTCAGGACTACATCCCAACAGAGTTCCGATGTTTCATGGCACCTCCAACCACTGCTATTATTATTCAGGCTGCTTAAATATGGCTTATCTGGGGACTCCATTTATTCTCCTTAGGTAAACTTTTTATTTAGAAGTTTTAGTTTACATATTGTTATGAGAAAATGCTATACATTATAAACTGAGATATGCTATAAGAATTTATCAGTATTTTTATGAATATAAAGTTTTTTAACCTTTAAAAATATTGAGAATTTCAAGCATTCATATAAGGTGTTTTGATCAAATCCATACCTACTCCCTCCCCTCCAACTCCTCCCATATATTCCCATCACTTTTTCTTGAAGAACTTCATGTTCTCTTTTTTTTTTAATAGGGCTTTTTTCTTCTCTAACATTCCCCCCTTTGAAGAGGTAACCCTAAAATCTTTTATGGATTAGATAAGAGCTCCCAAATACTTTTGTCATTTTTGGCCTTTGGAACAGAGCATGTTGCTAAGAGGCCCAAGGACATTTTGACTTTTACTCAAGAAACTAGCTATTTTTTTTTTTTATTCTGCCTAGCCAATTCCTACCTCCTATTCTTATCACACCATCCCCCGAAGAGGTTACCCAAATTGCCGATAGGGAGTTGGGTTGCAGACTGTTCTGGCTTCTTCCATGCTGAACAGAGATGCAGGGTGAGGCAATTGGAGTACCCATTCAGTGGGTCTATCTAAAAGACTCCCAAATTGCATAACTCTTAACTGTAGAGAAAAAAGGTCCTTGACTAGTGCCTAGGAGATGTGAAGGACAAGCAAAGGCAATAGTAGTTAGCCTTACAAGTTCTAGACAGGGAACTAAAAGAAAGTCAGAGCAGGGCAATTTTCAAATGTTCATATGAGAACCCATTGGAATTTCTTGACAAGGGCTTCCAAAAGCATCCCTCTATTGGGTTCCTCCTCATTTTTCTATTGTCTGCCAAGGCTGGACTCGAGAGTGATGGACTCAGGATTTGTTTTCAAGCACTTTGATAGCTGTTGGAGTGTCTAGAATCAGTGTCAGTTCCCTTGCTAAGGCATTTAGATAGGGGGAGAAAACAAATTTATCCATCATTTTAGAACAATAGCTGGTTGTCTCCCTTAGCTACAGGTGGGCACTACAGTATTACAGACCAAGATTTGAAGTCTTACATCTGAGCAGCACTTTGTGATTAGAAACAAAATCTTCAATGAGAAATAATTGTCTAAATAACATTTTATATGGACTTAAGTCTAATGTCTGAGAAGTGAAATCTCTTAAAGAAATATACTGATCACTTTAATCTTTGGTTATAATTTCCTCTTGGGTGTTTAAGACCATACAGTTGGCCCAAATAAACCAATTTGTTTTTACTTTTAAGGTAATTTGAGGATCTGTTCCTCAGGGATCATACAGGCTTTGGAGAAGGCCCTGGCTCCTTTCTTTTATCAGTTCTGTCTACTTGAAGATCAGTCAAAGGTGCTTGACCATGGCTGGCTTCACTTGGAAGCATGGAGGAAATGTTTCCTCTGTGTTGACTCTCCTCTTTGTACACTGGACACTGTTTCAAGTCCATCTGGTGGGGCCTCCGTTGCCTCCCTGAACAAGAGCACAAGTGACTCACCACAGTTACAGGACATTTTGGGAGATGATCTATAGACCCTTGGAACATAGTCAACCTTGGAGGGCAAGGAGCAAAAACTGTCCTTTAAGTCCCTCTGACCAGATTAGTATGAATGTAATTTTTTTATAACATTAATTTTCTCTCTTTTTTAGGTTTTATTTTATTATTTATTTAAATGTGTGTTTCTGTGTGCACAGTTGTGTGTGTTCAAGTGCCCACTGGTGTCCAGGGAGGCCGGAAGAAGATGTTGGATCCTCTGGAGGTGGAGTTTCAGGCAGTTGTGAGCAGCCCAAAGTGGATGCTGAAAAAGGAATTCTCATTCTCTGCAAGAGCAGCCAGTGCTCTTAACTTCTGAGCCCACTCTCCAGACTTTATAACAACATTGTATTTTTGTCCTTTAGGGAACTGATAGCTGCTGGTAACTCAAATTTTCCATTGTGAGTTTCTATTGCTTCTTTATATTTTCACACAGAAAGAGTTTTAATCTACTTTTCACTTGTTAATTTCTTTAAGCAAAGACTTTTTCTTCAATGCGAGAAGGCAGCATTACAACTGTTAATGTTCTTTAATTAGCTCATCAGTCTTAGTGCCTTGGAAGACACATGTGAAGTGTTAAGGTATTGATAAATTTATTCTGTGAAGAACCCATGAATATTTTTGTTTCCTAATGTGACTATAAAAATAATCTCATGGCTTGATCCAGTACAAATATATCTGCTGTTTTAGAAGCTGAATGTCTGCAGTGGTCACCTGGGCTGCACTTAATCTGGAGGCTGGAGATGAAAATTCCTTCTCTTTTTCATCATCTCCAGTGTGTTTGTTGTTTCTCCTGCATCTTCAAGGCAGTAGTACATCATCTTCTAGATAACCTCAGCTTGACCTCCATTTCCATGATCATTTTTTAATATCCTGCCTCCATATCATAAGGGTCCTTGGATTATATCATGCTTATGAAGATAAAGCAGATTAATGTTTTCACTTCAAGATTATTAACCAATTACTTCTGTAATGTATCTTTTTATTTTTAGATTAAAATTTTAATTCTTTTAGAATCTCATACAGTGTATTTCTTAGGATATTTATCTCCCCTTCTCTCAACTCCTCCCAGATCCTCTCCTCATTTTCTACCTATCCAACATTTTGTCTTCTTATTTTTAACACATTTGTGCTTCCCATATTCTCTTAAATGCAGGCCATCCTCTGGGATGTGACTGACCTGCCAGGGGATACACCCTGACTTTCCCTCTCTCAGCAGCTATCAGTTGCCAACAGCTCCTCAGTTAGGACTGGGACTTTGTGTAGTCCATGGTGGCATGTTGAGCTTCTGCAAGTCTTGTTCTTAATGTCACAGCCTCGGTGATTTCACATGTGCAACTGACTTATTTTATCTGGAAAACACCATTCAGTCACTGATTGCAGAGATGAGGATGTGGATTTCCTTGAAGGATGTTATTCTGCCTACCTTATATCTTCATGTAGATTCTAGGGCAATCTACTGATGCTGGGGGTGAAGGAAGAATCCCACCTCCATAATAAACTATTAAACTCAAAACTAGTGCATGAAACAAGTTCAGTTCCAGTCAGTCTACTTGTCTTATGGAATTGTCATTATTTCCCCAAGTGAAATAATCTCAGGAAACAAGGATCATTTGGCCCAAACCTCTATGCTTTCCCTTATCTCTAGTCTTTTAAGATACAGATTTTCTACATAGAATGTTTTGCCATATCTCTGGTCTTGTTATTCATCCTTGAGTTTGCACAGCTAATTGATTTTGAAGTGATACTGTAAGATGGAGTTTTGCAGGCCTGATGATTTTGGACAATATTTTGTATGTTAGTACACCACAGACTCTGGAGTTGCTCAGTGAGTAATTTTAGATCACTAATAACCTCATAATTAGATAAATAACTGATATAGTTCAATTATATGCTCCTGTACAACTTTATTAATATTCGTGTTTGAGCTCTAGATGCCTTTCTGCCCTTTACCTGCCTTGGAGAAAACTAATCCTCCATAGGTTTGGCAGAAAGTGCTGGAGAACCCTTGTCAGAGCCCAGGATATGTAAATTAGCCATCTTGTTTCAAGGCATTAGCATCTGTTGTGTTTAATTATTAACAAGATGGTCAGCGTTTGCTGTTAAGAGAGTGGAACCAAGTGAATGGGTCTGGGGTTCATGTTATTTATTTCAATTTATTATTCAAGGACCTTCAGCCAATTTAGAAGAGTTGCTATAGCTGGCAAGAAGTCTGTTGCTGTTGGTTGTCTGTGTGTCTAAGCTATGCACAGACGTGTTTATTCTTGGTGGTTGATCACAGTTAAGCCAGACTGCATTTTATATGGTATAACTGATAAGTTGTTAAAACATTTTCATTTATAATAATAAATGAAAGTATTTTATAAGTGAAAAAAGTAACTCTATTATTAACCATCACAACATGAATAAAATAATTAGTATAAAGATGTTTATTAGGTGAAGCACTAGAAATAGTAAGTTATAGAAAAATATTTATATACCTGTATGAAGTCATGGAAAAAGAACATATATTATATTAGCTAGTTTCTATTTAATACACTATCTTAAAGTCATGTATAAACTAAGACATTGATTTCAATTCTTTATCAGGTTGAAATCTTAAGTGACTGTTTTTTTGCAAGTTTCCATGTATAGGATTCTGGTAAGTTCTTTTCTTAGTAACTGCTTAAATATTATTGTTTATATTATCTAAGCATACTAAAACAAATTTTTACTTATGGTTTTATCTATTATAAAATTATTACAAATAATTAGTTCTTAAATTATTTTGATGAAAATAGCTTCTAATTTTGTTGATTTAGCGTGCCTGAAATAAACATGTAAATTTTAAAAGAGACTGTTATAGGGGGCTGGATATGATGGAGTGGTTAAAAGTACTGGCTGCTCTTGGAAGGGACTGGGTTTGGTTCTCAGCACCCACATAGCATATAACAACTGTCTGTATGTAACTCAAGTTCCAGGGGATCTGATGCCCTCTCTGGCCTCTGCAGATATGGAGTGAGATCAGTGCACTTATATACGTGCAGGCAAAACATTCATACACATAAAAAATAAAGATAAATAAAATCTGTATAGAACATAAAATTCAAAAAAAAATGAAAAATTACAAGAAAATTTCAATGATGATGATGAACTCACCAACTTTTTGTTGCTGTTGGGAAGAATCATAAGAAAATTCTCTGTATCTAAATGGTTCTCAGAGTACTCTTGATTTGAAAATGTGAAAGGATATAGATAGAACAGAGAATAATAAAAGGCAATTGTACAATGTAGCCAGGATAATGCAGAAGAGGCCCTGCAATGTAATATGAGGTATCTGTCCATTTGTAAGCCATAATTTTTACATTTTTCGATTTTTATCTATATAATACAGTCTGATTTAAAGATGAAAATACATTTTGTTAATTCAGACCTAAATTTTGCTAAAAGAGTCTATGTGTTCCATAACCTCATTCAACTTATATATTCATATATATGTATATCTAACTGTATGTGTATGTGTATATATAAATACACACACATATATAAATATATATGTATATATATATATATACATAGAGAGAGAGATTAACTTAGAAAGACATTTACAAAGCAACTCTCAAATATGAATAAAAAAGCCCTAGGTCTTGTATTGTCGACAACTTGATAACAAAGTCAACACTTGCTACACAGCCTTAGCAAAACAATATGTAAGAAACAATTCTGTTGGTTCAAATTATATTAGCCCAAAGAGATCTAATTACATGATTACTGATTTAAATTACAGAGCTCTAAGCAATAGATAGACCCTGTGATATTTTTCTAGAACTTTAAGCTGCTCTTAGGGAGATGTTTTCAAATGCTTGCGATATGTGCCGTGTTCCCAAATATGCCAGTGTAAGTTTTAAATGTTGTTAGTGACTTCTCTGTGCCTCTCAACATAAACTGATAACAATGTGAGTTTCAGTTTTAAGCAATAAAATAAAGAACTTGGAAGCAGGTGGCATAAACAGTGTCCAGAAACCAGGAGCAATTAACAGAGAAAAAATGTCTATTAACTGCTGCTACAGGACTATTTACTCCTGTTGAAATGGCGTTGGTTAAATTTGACATTCAGTTAAGATGATACAGTAAAAAGTGCATATTATTTCTGATGTCAGTGTGTGTAGAAATCAGTTTAACAAACAAATTTGTGGGGAAGATCAATATGTCCTGACTAGAAACAAGTTGGTCTGTGCAGGGAGACATGGGAATGCTAAGGGGGAGCTTGTTAGCAAAGGCCACTGAGCTGAGGGTTGTGATACCTTGTTGGTTGAAGACACTTAAGATAATCTGAAGCAAAGATTCTTCCTGACTACTTATTTGAACTTCTAATCAATTCACTGCTTTTTGATTAGTCAGAAACTTGAGAATTCTCTATGGCTATGGTTGCAAACCTAAGTCACCAGATGTCAGAGATCTTGATGCAGACTTTGTGACTGTGCTTCCGGGATGCCTTGTTAATGTCTTATTCAAGTTGGCTGAGGAAGAGACAACTCAATGTGGTTATGGCTGATGCCTGATTAGGGAGAAATATCCATAGAGCTGGCCTATTGATAGAGGCCAAATGTATAAAAGGTGACTGTACTAATGAGGTCTGCACCTTCACTCTTCTGAAGTCCTTTCTCTGTATTTCTAATTCTCATGGCCTTTGTGACTCTCCTACATTATCACTTGAAGACCAAAGTGTCTGAAAGTGTTTTCTTTTTCAAGTGGTTTGAGCAGCAAATGATCTGAATGGTTAAATGCAGATTTAGCTCCAACAACCTCTAACTGGAAATCTTGTTGAAAGCTGTAGATTAAACCCAGAACCTTCAGCAGAACAAAGAAGCCTTGTGCAGCAGAGCTACATCCCTGACCCTTTGTCCAGAAACTTTCTGGATGGAAGTATATTAGTCATGGCAAGTGTCAAGTTCAATGTAACTGGCTCTTAGAGATACGGAAATCAGAAATTTTCAGCAGTAATTCCAAAGCAAGAAGTGCTGTGCCAACATAGAGTCACTGTGCTAGCCCATTCTCATGGTCACCATTCTGCCCCTCTTAGTAGCCTCATTCCAGTGACCTTGAAGTTTTACTGTAAATGTACAAACTGGAACAGCCTTTGATATTTCCAGTCCATAAATAAGAAGTCCACTACTTCTTGTGATATTAAATAAGGTGTACCTTAAAACACTTTATGAGCAGTATTGGTCAGTTGCAACATTTTGAATTTTTTAACATCATTTTTTATATATCACAGTAAGAACCATAATTCCTATTTCACAACTAGGATGTAATTTTAGAATTCCCCAAATCTAGTACAGATTGCTTATTCAATGAGCAAAAGTGATTAGAAATACAGGACTAATCCTGTAATAGAAATATGCCAACCTTGCTAGTAAAACCTGAAGTGTGAACCTCTGTCTCCCACAAGAAAAAACTGAGAAGAAATCTGCATTCTGTACACAGTCATAAACTGTAATTTTAAAGTTTAAATTAAATCCTTTGAAATAAAAAAATTATAGTCTTGAACTAAGTTTACGATGTGTGCTACAGAGAAATCCACTGAATAGTTTTGCCTAAAAAATGAAGTTTTAGATTTGTCTTGTGTTTGTTTTTCCTGGTTTTTAGTTGGAAGACGATGGCAAATAGAGAAGTGGTGGGGAAAAGGGAGAAGGGAGAACGGAGGAGGAGAGAGAAGGTAAGCACGTTAACCAAGACTTGAAAATGTTCCTCATGACATAAGACAGGTTAATGCTCTCTGGTGAAGTCTTTCAAAGTAAAATGAAGGAGAGAGAGAGAGAGAGAGAGAGAGAGAGAGAGAGAGAGAGAGAGAGAGAGAGAAGAGGGAAGAAAGGGAGGAAAGATAATGAGATGAACACTGAATGCTCTGATGTTTAATCTTGCTTCTCAATGGATAAGATTCAGAACTACCATGGGAAAAAAAAAATCTCTGGCCCTGTCTGTGAGGGATTTTCTAGATTAGATTATAAAAGTGGAGAACCACACTAAATGTGGATGACACCATTCCATGGGATGGGGTCTCACATTGAATTCAAAAGAGAAGAGAGGGGCTGGAGAGATGACTTAGAAGTTAAGAGCACTAGCTGCTCTAGCAGAGAACCTAGGGTCTGCTTCTAGTACCACATGGCAGCTGACAACGATCATTAACTCCACTTACAGTAATCTGTACACCCTCTTCTGTCCACCGTGGACACTGCAGGCACATGCTATACAGACATATATTCAAGCAAAACAGACATACACATAAAATAAAGTAAATGAATCTTAACAAACAAAAATAAAACTAGAAGAGAGCAGAGCACCAGCCTTCTATGTTCTTTGCTCCCTGACAAAGAATGTAATGTGCCAGGCTGCCGCAAGCTCTGCCAACACGACTTCCACACCTTAGTAGACTGTTCCCTCAAATTATGAACCACAAAATCCCTTCCTTCCTTAAGTCACTTTTGTCAGATATTTTGTCACAGAATGAGAGAGAGAGAGAGAGGAGAGAGAGAGAGAGAGAATAGTTATTGTGATTTCATGCGGGCATATGGATTTACTACGGCGTTTTAGATTATTTTGATTAATGGGGTACTTAGGTTGGCTACTCTGGATAGGCCTATTTCCTGTTGGAGAATTGATATGGTGAAAACAAACCAAAGGGGTGATGACCAGGGAAAGCCTGAGTTACAGAAACAGTAGAGGGGTAGTGCAAAGAGACAAAGAAACGTTCTAGAAAAAAAGTATCCCAAGGCGTGTCGATTTGATCTGCTGATGTGCTTAATGTGCTTGTGTGTGGCTACCATGTGGAAAGTGGGTTGGAAGGGGCAGGACTGCTCTGCTGATGCCAAGATTCATTTTGCATTGGAATAGAACTCAAAGTCAGCACTGAGTGTCAAAAAGTATGCAGCTTTATTCATCAGAGCGAGCACTGAATCAAGTTCTTGAATGAATGATCAAACAAAGTGATGAGTTAAAAAGGAAACACTTTATAAACACTGATTTGAGTAGACATTGATTTCCAACTCAAAACTAATTTACAATGAGCTTTCTGATTAAAACCAAAAATCTGCTTATGGCAGGGGGACAGTATGAAGATCAGTTGTTATTAGTAGTAGCAGCCTTTATAATAAATTGCTAGAATTAATGAAATTAGTTGTCTCTGGTTTTATTTATAAGTAGAGCAATGCCTGTTTTTCTACTTGAGTTGAATCTTGGTTTTATGAATGCTTTAGTGCTAAATTTGGGGGTTTACATTTGCTAACCTCAGATGGTAGTTACATCTGAATCTGAATCTCCAAGAGATTAAAGATTCCAGTGTGGAAACATTTTTTTTTTTTTTTTTTTACTTTATCATCTGGTATTGTTTTATGCTGCTTCCAGGGCAAAGTAAAAATGTAAAAGGATTATCACTTACGTGATAAACTTTCAGCTTCCAGACAAACATTTTAACTGATTTATACCTGTTTCTCCTCTAGGATAGCTATAGTTATTTAATATATCTATTTTCCAAGTGATCAGTGATAGCTGGGGGAACATTTTTTTTAGCTGTATGCAAATTGGTCACAAAACATGGAAAACCAGGCTATGCCCAGAGTGAGATCTGCTATGCATATCAGCTGTAGAAATAGCTATTTATCAGACAACGTGCACACCAAAGGCTTAAGAGTAATGGATTGACTGAACCACAAAGGACTGTTGGGAAATTTGTATGGTTTAAGAATACCGATGTTTAATAATTGATCAAAAGTAGCCTGATAGGAAACCAATCAGAAATCAATCTTGACTCCATTGCTTAAATACATAGAAATAGTTCCTTTCAAAGTATTTGCTTTGCAAAATTTCTAAGTGTGGAAAAATCATATTTTAAATTAGTTCTGTTAGTTGCTGATGAAGTAAATTGAGATAAAAATCAAGAGGATTTCTCTCTACATTTTTAAGGAAACAGGTTTTTAGACTATGCTAATTTGAGTTCATTGTGTTCGTTCTAGGCTTTAACTGTCTGAAAAATATAAAGAAACGTAAGAACAGAAAAATGTCCGTTTCCAATGACACATCTGAACATAAGGAAACAGTGCCACTGAGGTTGAAATTGTATCACAAACAGTTATAAATTTTAGAAAAACTTAAGAAGGGCTCCATTTCTATTCTTTATCCAAGGGTTTAAGAACTTCCTTAGGAGCCAGAGGAAAATTTGTTTAAATATACACTCTAGATTGCATTAATTTCCATGTCTAATTAACATTGTCTAGGGTTACTTAAATGTTACTATCACTTTCCTTTATATGTAAAAAATATTTAGGATAATCTTCAGGATTACTGAAGTGATTTAACAAGGCAACAAATTCGTAGTACTTACCGAAAACCTGGAAAAGTATTCAAAAGTTGAGATCAAGATGCATACTATTACTAAGTCATTTATGGGCCTGTATAGAAAGGTATAGATGTAGATGTGTCAGAACAAAAATACATAGAAAGAAAATCTTGTTTGCAGATGTTTCTGGACATCTCTTTGGTGGATACATCTTCCAGTCCTCTGGCATCAGTAATGTAAAATCTTGTGGCTCTTGGGATAAGATGGAGACAGTGGGGTGCAAGAAATGATTCTGTTAGGCTTGGACTGTCTTGTTACCACGGTCTAGGTTTATCCTCATCACCATGAACTGTCTGTAGTAGAAATTCACACAGATGTATCATGGGAATGCAAGAAATGGTCAGGTTTAAAAATCAAGAAATTCTAGGACTACACTTGGGGGAAGGTTCTGCAAATAAAGAGAAATATGTTACCTATGGTGTCTCATTAGAACCAGTCATGTAGACTAGTACATAGGAAAACAATTACCAAACTAGCTGGACTAAGCAATTATGCTTATTAAGGGAAAATACGTTTGCTGATCTACAACAAGGGCCAGGAGAATGTGCCTCGGCAAGAGAAACATTGCGGGGTGTTAGAAGATTTCAGAAACTGTGCAAAGGCTCATACTCTTAAGGAATGAAAATTTGAATTGTCTAAGATATATAGAACCCTTAACCCTTTTCTGTTCTGCTGAGAAGAAAGGAAGCATTGAGAAGGATGGAAATTATATACACCAACATTGTCTACGTGCTTGCTCTAGAAACAAGTACTTATTTCCTCTGCTATGTACCTGTTTTTGAACATCAAACAAATTTTTTTTCTGTCATGTTACATAAGATACTCTGTTGGATTTCATGCCGTTGTTCTGATTTAACCTTTAGTCTTTGGTATCTCAGAGTAAAATTTTGGCTAGATGAGGAATGCGCTACATGAAGGAACAGAGTGCTTGGAATGGAATCTTGGGTCTCCTATTTGAAGGACAGAATAGTGCTTTTCGTTTGTACGAGGGATCATTGTATTATGTTATAGATTAGCAAGAAAATCTACTATTGCCAGTGTAGATTACGGATAAGCATCTGCATTTGTTCCTCATGTGTTTGAAATAGCTGCAACAATGATACCATCTACAACTCGATCTGTATTAAAGATGTCATCTCATAAAGCAAAATTTAGTAGTATCCTCATGAAGAGTGTTCTCAAGACTTCTCAGTGACTTGCATATTTAACTCCTTTGGTTTGAAAAATCCAGAATGATTTGTTTCCCTGTAGGAATTTCTGGTATCTAAGAATATTTATGAAAGGCTACAGTAAAATATGTAGACCAACAGCTTTAGACAAAAGTGTTTTCTATGCCTTCAGGTGAATTAGAAAAGCTTTAGGAACTTTACATGGAAGTATCACAGAAGGTTCAACATTATAGTTGTGGGAAGAATTAAAGTATGGGAGTATTATAAGGTAATAAAAAGAGAGTGTTAATATTAACAAGGAACTTAAGATGCTGACTTCTAAATATGTAAGTTACTGTCATAAATAATTAGCAACTAAATAAAGTAAGGTTAATAAATATTTAATTCCAGAGAGAAGGAGGAAGGCTGATACCTGTCAATTTCTGTGGCATTTTGCTGGTTAATTTAACTGTACACTTGGTATAGCCTAGAATCACTAGGGAATAAATTCTTAATGAGGAATTACATAGATGAGGTTGGCCTGTGGGCCTGTCTCTGGGAAAACACCTTGATTGCTATTTGATGTGGAAAGACCCAGCCCATAGTAGGAGGCAACATTCCCTCAGCAGGGGTTCCAGAACAGTATGAGAGGAGAAAGCTCTCTGAATGTAGAAGTCAGGAAGGAAGGAAGGAAGGAAGGAAGGAAGGAAGGAAGGAAGGAAGGAAGGAAGGAAGGAAGGAAAGAAGGAAGGAAGGAAGGAAGCAGGTAGGCCTATACTCATTTAATTCTCTACTCTTGATGAGAATAGCTGCTTTGTTTTCCTGCCTTGACTTGCCCTCAATGACAGGCTATAGCCTGGAATTGCAAACCCAATAAACCCTTTTTCCTCTAAGCTGCTTCCTGTGAGGATATTTTGTCACAGAAACAGAAGTGAAACTAGATCCACCATGTACTGGATAGTGTACTGAATAGTTGCTGAGCATCATTTCCTTAGCCTCATAAAGAACACGAGAAGCTGCTGCTGCTATTGTCGCCATTTAGCTGAAGTAGCAAGTAAAGTTTCTAGGTTTTAGCTCTCAACAATCTTAGGGTAGGTAAACTTTGTACTTGCACCACAAAAATTTGACTTCAGAATCTGTTTAATATCCTCCTATCCTACCTTAGTGGGAACTCCAGAGAATAAGGTAATAGAGCACGTCAGAGCTCTGGGTGGTATTTGGGTCAGCACGTCCTCTGTTAGTGGTGATTTTGTAATTGAGTGAGAATTTGGAGCTGTCTGGATTTCTTTATTTATTCTTGATTCAGAGATGGAGGTGTGCTTCTTGCTTTTCACAGTATCTAGGGAGGGTGCTATTATCAATCTATAGCACACAGTATTTCACCTTCAACGAATAACTGTTTCAAAATGCCAATAATCTGAAGACTAAGAAAACGTATTGGCTGAGGCAATGCCCCGATAAGCAAAGTACTCAGCACACAAGCATCAGGATCTGAGTTTGACAGGCCTAACCCAGAGTCAACAGAAAAAAAGTCAGGCATGGTGGCTTATTCTGTAATCTCAGTGGTGGGGAGGCAGAGGGAGAACTACCTTTGAGGCTTGCTGGTCAGCCACTCTAGTCAAGTAGGAAGTTCCAGGTTTAGAGAGAGACCCTGTCTAAAAGAAACAAAGAAGAGAGCAATAGAGTAAAAATCCACTGTTGACCACTAGCCTCTTTACGTATGCACACATTTGTACATGTACCTGTCCACAAACACTCACACACAAATACAAGCACATACATAGACACAAAAAGAAAAAGATAAACCATGAATTATCCAAACATTTACCCCAAACATTCCTATAGAACTCCTGTAACTGTGTACTTCAAAGAACAAGCTTGTGATTAAAAAGTAAATTTTGGAAAGTGCTAAATATTTTATTCTGCTTTTGAATAATCTGTAAGAAAATTACATTTAAAAACCTTATTTTGACATGCAATCTTAAATTCTGAAAAGTCCAATAGCAAAGCCACCTGCTTACCTTTGTGTATGGTGGACATTCACAGGATTGCAGATGGGAACTGTCATACCAGTCATAGTTGACTTATCCAAAATTTTAGAATTGGAATTAAAAGACAATTCTCTTGATATCAACCCTAGAAGTAGTATGTGTGTTTATACTCCTCCCCCCAATATTCAGAGCCAAATATCTAAGTCAAAAACAACCTAATAAAATGTAATAAACTTGTTTAGAAGTTGAGTTAATTCCTAGAGATTAAGCAACTTCTGCTGTGGACAGCAAGTGATACATGTGCCAATGCCTTCCTTCAGGAAAAGGAGACTGGGAAAGTGGAAGTGATGATGAGTAGACACAGGTTCTTGTCACCCATACTGCTGCTGTGGCAAGTGAATCACTTGGCCTGTCTTCACAGCAGGAGAGGGGAGGATGCCTGGTGAAGGTCTGACTCATAGGAGCTGCTTGCTGCTCACAGGACCCAGGCAGTAATTATTTATGCTCTCTCTGCCTTTTCTCTTTATGGAAAACTATACGCATAGTCTTGAAAACTTCCTTCTTTGAATACTGCCAGTTGCTCAACATCACAAAGTGTGTGCTATGTTCAAAGATCTTTAAAGGACTGGGAAATAATACAGAGCTGTTGAAGTATGTTTTCTCTTGAATGGAAAATACAAGTGAGCCACTTTCCAATAGGTTCTGAAAGGGGCACTCAAGGGATATCACATCCTGGAATGGTTATTCCCTCCACATGTAAAATTGAGTTGGAAGAGAAATGTCTGGATGTTGATTTCAGACCAACTCACTTTTTTCATAGGTTAATGGTGGCTTGACACACCTCTGGGTTACTTCAGATTTTGGCTCAAATACTTATCCCTTTCTCATAATGGGATTTAATCAAGCAAAGCCAAAACCATTGCCACAAGTTAAATACTCCCCAGGGAGGGGGCACCATGACTGGGGGAGTAATGAACCTCTATTTAACTTTCAGATTTTGTTAATAACAGTTTGACTTGTACTGGTTGGAGCTAATTAGTTAGTGCAGTTTCTCCATTAGTGTCTTATAAAATGGGACTTACCTTGTGCATGTTAAGCAATTCTCTCTGAGTGGGTCATTTTCTAGCAAACAGAAGGAAAGTAGGAGTCCTATGCATATATACATATTGTACTTTGCTATGGTTTGCTTTCATAGCTTCAAGGCCATCTGCAGATCAAGTTCTGGCCACCTCAGAAGCTGATGATAGTATGAAATGACTTGACCATCTTTCAATTAGCTCAGATATTTGTGAGACATTAAAGGGAGGAGTTCACCCCCAAAACACCTTTAATCCTAGCACTCAGGAGGCAGAGGTAAGTGGATCTCTGTGAGTTCCATGCCAACCTAGTCTACACAGAGAGTTCCAGACCAACCAGAGCTACAGAGACAGACTCTCTCTCAAAAAAGGGGAGGAATTTATAAGCATTTCATAAGAGGCAATCTACATGTCTTATAAATGCTCAGGGTTGGCAATAGGGAGAGAAACAGGATGTCGTTGGTATTGGGCAGTGTGTTTGTGATAGCCTTAGAAGAAAATGTATTTACTATGCCTTTAGATTCCTAATGTATCATATTGTTTCCCAAACAGACAGCTTTGTATACTTTCCCATAATAGTATTCTCACAGAAACTTAGAAAAAGCTCTTTATTAGAATATAACAAAATTACAAAAAAATGATCAAGAGCTATCAAGGCAAAGTACAAAGAATTGGTGTCTTATTGTTTCTATAAGATGTTTGTGGGCCCAGTGGAACATACTATAGTGAGCACAATGCTCTAAACCCTAAAGTACTCTTTTGAATCCAAATGTCATTAGATTCTAAAATGCATGTGAAAGTGGTTGTCATCCAAAGTAGGACTGGGTAGACAAAAAGGCCAGCTCACCCAGGACATACTGTATCCACTCCACCACGGATGTGTACCTCAGCTCAGTACTCCCATTTGCCTATGCCGATCTTGAAAAGAATCTTTGAATTTGGGACTGGTATTTTTGTTTGTTTTATTATTATTCTTTGGTTCTGTCATGCCCTTGCCACATTTCTTTACTTTCTGTGTTATCTTCTCAATTTCAAAATAAAGATTTGGCATCTGAGTATTAAAGTATTCCTGGTTATATAATGAATAACCATAGGCTATACTAGCTAGATTCAACGGTTTGATTTTCTAGTGGGAAGTGGTGTCAGCTATTTGAGGTCCTAGGCATCTGATGGGTCAAGAATGATTGAGGAATGTAAGGTGGGAGGTTATGTGGTTGGTCCTGGCTTAGCAGGAACAAAATGAAGTTGATAATGCCATTTACTAGGCTTAATAGTATTCAGCCACTTATCTAGAAAAATCAGGCAAAATCCAATAAACCTGGGACCAGTGAGGAGTATTTGCCTAATGTACCAATTCCATGAAATCTTTAAAACATTTCTTTTAGTGCAATTTACATTTTAAATTCTTTGTGATATATTTCTGATATATTTTAAATTTGCATATAAGCAAGTGTAACAAAGAATTATAACTTTCTCATTTCTGCTGTCAGAAAGATGATGACTGTAACACAACAATAACAAAACTAACTTGCTGACATATATGTAATGACAGGCACTTTTATTTCTGGTTTTTCATTTAACAATAAGGAAAGAAGTTCTATATGTGTGATTGTATCTGGTGCTAAGAGTTTCATCTGTGATTTGTTTGAATCTGAAACTTGTTTAAATGGAGCTGGTAGACATAGTGGTAAGGTGCTGAGGATACAATACCTATAGTTTCAAGAAACATTTGAATCCTTTTTGTGAGCACTGAAGGATAAGGATGTGTGAATGCTACAATGACTTAACATTACCTATATTGCCTCTGCTGTGTTAAGTAGAATGTTTTGGAACCCAGAGGAACAAAGATGTCTTGATTTGCATTGTTCTATTCTCTATTATTTCCTCTGGATGGGTATCTGAGATGGACCATTTCTTCCCCGCAGCTAAAAGGTTTTCAGTTTTTACACAGATTGTGCTTTTGTTCTGCTGGTTTATCTCTTACAGCCTTCTATTTGTTACATAAAAGGATGCAGCCTATGGTAGTATAGAAAGCACTGACTTTACGGCGTGTAAAGGGTAGTGATGGAGGATTTGAGGAAGATAAACATCAAAACAGCCCTGCTTAGAAAGCCATGTTTGCAACAGTTTTCTTGAACATACGAAAAAGCAGGTTTTGAAAAAGCCTGGAAATAGAAAAAAGAAACATTCTGATATGAAGGATACCGCTCATGAAATTCTCTTCAAAGTTTGTTAAAAAGTGCAGACCTTCATTGACAACAGGATTAGTACAAACCAAGATGCTGCAGTCTCAGCTTGCCTTTCCCTCAGGACCTTAACAGGCCACTATTGGTGAAGCTCCTTGTACAGATATATTTTTTACGTTTTTGTTGAGAATTTAATACATGAATATTGTACTTCCATCATTTCCAGACCTCCCTCTCCCCATCCACTCCTCTCACATTCCCCTTCCCTCCCCCTTCTCCAACACCTCCCACATTCCTCCTCCCTCTCAATTTTATGACTTTTTAAATTTTTATTTTTATATATAAAACTACTAAGTCCATTTAGTATTCCTCATGTATAAATGTTTAGGGCTGACTGCTTGGGATTGGATAACCTACTTGGAAGTTCATCCCTGGGGAAAACAAACTCTCCCTGTCTCAGCAGCCATTGATTGCCTATAGCCCTTCATCTGGATGTGGGACCTTCTGAAATATCCCATATCCACAGTGGCATATCAACTGGTGTTGTCATTATGCAGGTCTTGTTTAGCATCCAAAGTGTGGAGATTTCATGAATATAACTTCTCTGACATGTGTAGACACTATCTAACAGCAGGTGTCCTAGTTGTCTGGCTCTTACAATCTTTTCTCCCTGAGCCTTAGGTATAGGGATGCCTTGTAGATGTATCAGTTGGGACTTGGCATTTCATGGCACCTATCCTCTGTATTTCACTGCTTGTACAACTTTTTAATGATTTAGATGAGTGGTGACAGCTACACTTATCTGTGTATATAAGTATTTAGAATATAATTGGCAATTATACTGCTTTAGAATAATGGCAATAACAGGTCCTCCTCTAGGATCTATGAGTCTTCCAGCAGTAAACATAGTGAAATATGGATATTTTTAATATTCTCAAGTGCATCATCTTTGAGTCTTTTTTCTTTAAGGACAGACATTGTTTAAACAGCCTTAATGGATGCAGGACTGATAATGATTTAAAAAATTAAACCACAACAGGCAATTATTAAATTTCTATCATTCTTGTTATACAAGCTACATAACTAAAATCTGCATGTGGGTAAAAATGCAATCCATCAGCAAAGAAAAAATATTAAAATGAATAGTGCCTATGTTATACAAGTTTGACTCCATAGAGACAGTGTTAATAACTTTTTTAAAATGCAGTTATCTTTTGTGTTTAAATAGTGAATTTTTAGATCTTTTTCACAATATATTATCAAGAAGTAACTTTTGAAAAATAACAGTGAAAATCAGAGCATGTTGTATTATAACTTTTTTTTAAATGCAGTTATCTTTTGTGTTTAAATAGTGAATTAATTATACTTTTTAAATTTCATACATTTCACTCAAATTCAGACTCCCTCCCCCATCCATGCCTCCCTGTATCCCCCACCAAACCCTATGCATTCTGCCATAAATGCTGAGTCCTATTCATTCAGGTGTTTGTACCAAAATGTCCTTCAGTATAAATATGTCCATTGGAGTCTAGTCAGCAAATCCAGTGGTTGTATGTAAGTCACAATCTCCCTTGCCCAGCAGCAGTCTCAAATAGTTTTCAATTTAGTGCTGACCTGCCACCTATTTCTCTCTTCCCCTTTGGGCCCTTGTTTAACTGAGTTGACGTGGGTCCTGTGCTAGACGCCACCACTGCCACAGGTTCACATGAGCAAGCCTCTAGTGGCCTGGAAACTTCCACCTCCCTGTGTTCATGAACCAGCCCTGGCTCTTACAGTCTTTCTGCCTCTTCTTCTGCAATGGTCCCTGAGCCATACGTGGGTGAGGTTCCATATAGTAGTCCCATCCTACACTCTACAGTTTCTTATTCGACAAAACTTGGCCAGTTGGGGCCTTCTGTAGCACATTATATTTATACCAGCCAATACCTACTTGCCTAATATTCCTGCCAATTTTTAGTACATAGGTATGAATGTTTCTTATTAATTAAAAGTATCAACATTAATTAAAATAATAAGCTAAAAACTTTGTCTCAGCATATCAGTTTTAGACAGACTTATTCTTTGATTTATAAACATAAAAAATGAAAGTATGTATTTTTCTTTTCCTAACATTCCTATTACTCTTTCCCCATATTTCTTAGCCATTTTATTATCTTAAATTGAGGGTTGTGACTATATTTTCTACAATGATTATATGGGTTTGGGGTTGTGTATTTAATTTGGTTTTACAATTATTCTATAGTTGTAAAACCTCATACATAATCCACAAGGGAACTACATAGCTGAAGAAAATAAAACAATGCTATTAAAAGTTGCTGCCTGGCACTACCATCCTCAAGCCTCTTGGGGTAAGTCTATAGTGCAGCTCTCTGCGCCGGGACTCCCTAAGCCACATTCACCCTTCTATCCCTCCCACCGTTCTATACTCCTAGTTTGGGCCCTGCGCCATTCCTAGTCTTGGGGTCTCAGACACCTGGGGAACCAATACTGCTTCCTGATCCTTCTC
>NW_008330570.1:3659179-3669450 GCF_000622305.1 Nannospalax galili
AGAAATACTGACAATGGATTGCCGTTGATAAGGAACAGCTGATCCTCCTGGAACAGGGACCTCTGGCTGACTATATTTACCAGAAGGGCAGATAGGGGGGAATGGATGGGGGTGCTGACAGCACAGTGGACAGTGGCAGGGATAGCAGAGGATGGAGGCTCTAGTGGGAGAGGAAGGCTGTCTACCCGATGAGTTTATATTCATGCTCAGATGCCGAGGAGCTCAGAAGGTGGGTGTCTGTCACCAATGATAGTCATGTATATAGAGATTAGAAATGCATGTGAAAACGTCTCAATGTCAAGAGCCCTGGAATGAATTTTTCTGTATGAAACTGTGTGTTTCGACAACGAAGTGGAGATCTTTTTTAAACGTTGGAACCTCATTTAATTTTATGTCTTATAGAGTTTATAATGAGTATAAGATTATATAAGCGTAATAATTCATCTGTAAACCTAGAAATGTACAGCCAATTTTGAAAGATATGTACCCTAGCTCTGAAAAATGTTATTGAATAGGTTAATGCTGTTGTAATGAAATGCTTCTTTTAATTTAAAAAAAAAAATAAGAGTTATATGCTTCCATAAAGTGAAAAAAAAAAGTTGCTGCCTGAAGAAGTGACCAAGTGCCAACCCTTGATGGATTCACTTGTTTCTGGATAAAGTTTGTATACAATGTCTCCTTTCAAACCAAGAGTCTCCTTTTACAGTGATTCCCACAGTTCTGTACTTACTGAAAATTTGATTAGATCCAGAAGTCTAAGTGAAAGGCTTTTCATCAATTTCTATAACATAGTTTTTCAATAGATCTAGAATTTTTATTTTTAAAAAATATTTTATTTATTATTTTTATTTCATGTATATAAGTGTATTGCCTGCAGGTGTGTATGTGTACCCATGTCCTGAAATGCCCATGGAAGTCAAAAGAAGGCATCAGATCCTCTGGATTTGGAGTTATGGACTATTGTTAGTCACCATGTAGGTGCTAGGAATCAAACCTGGGTCCTCTGTAAGAGAAGTTAGTGCTCTTAACCACCGAGCCATCTATCTCCCTAGCCTCTAGAATTTTTATGTCACCTAAGCTATTTATCTTACTTCATTTTATATTTGAGACATGGTCTCAGAGTGTAAAAACACTGACTGGGGGTCACTATATATCAAGTTGTGTCAAATTTATAGCAATCCCCCTGCCTCAGCGTATTGAATGTTAAGATTGCAGATATGAACCACATTCCAGACTCTAGATCTAGCATTTCTGATAATTCTGATAGTTTATAGCAAATTGCTTTTCTTTGGAAAGATTTGATTATATTCCCTTTGTCTTAGGAGTTATGAAAATTATGAAAGTATGTCTAAGGTTTTCCATTAATCCTGT
Source organism: Nannospalax galili (assembly GCF_000622305.1). Taxonomy (NCBI): domain Eukaryota; kingdom Metazoa; phylum Chordata; class Mammalia; order Rodentia; family Spalacidae; genus Nannospalax; species Nannospalax galili. The sequence goes on from NW_008330570.1 coordinate 3,660,551, forward strand.
TTCAAACAACCCAGATGTTTGAAGTGTGACAATGATCTTAGATTTTTCATTTCTCGAGTGAGTCTGCTGTCCTCCCATTTCTGCTTCCTTCTGGAGCTCCTACTGAGTAATGTGAGATCCTGTGTGCAACATCTGAGTGTGTGTTTCCCATACTTCTTCCTTTGCATATTTACTGCAATGTTTTGAAGATGACCATTGTGAGTTTTACATCTTCCCACTTTGGAGCTCATACTATCTGCACTCATTTTTAAAATATAAATAATTTTATCAAGTACATGTTTAAGAGTTAATGCATGTCATTATATATATATATATATTTGCTATTTTTGCTCTCCAATTGCTCTATTTAAAGTAGATTAATCTTGTTTAAGAAGATGTTGCATGTGTTGCACACATGTGCATGTAGTGTGTGTTTGTGTGTGTGTGCAGGTGTGCATGTATTTGGCAGTGTTTGCATGTGAAATTCAGAGACAGAAATCATGTGTTGACCTTTCCTGGTATCCACCTTAGTTTTGGAGACAAATGCTCTCACTGAACTCAGCACTCACCGATTGGCTAGACAACGGGAAAGTGACCTCTGTAAATCTGCCTGTCTCCAGCACCATAGAGCTAGGGCTGGAGATACATTCCCCCATAAGTGATTTTTCATAGTTTCAGGGGGTTCAAACTCAGGTTTTCATGCTTGTGTGGCAGTTACTTTATCTACTGAGCTCTCTCGCCGGCCCAAGAACACATTGTTTGTTTGGGGATATGGGGATTTGAGCCTAAGACCTTCTGTTTTCTAGGAAAGTGCTCTAGTACTGAGCTGTAGTCCTAACCCTTGAAGACGTTTTTGAAAAGTTGGCTTCTGCTTACTGATTTGTTTACTTATTTACCTCAGGGGTAATTTTTATTTCTTCATTGGAGTTATCTTTCAAACGTTTTCTTCCTTCACATGGCTATTAATAACTATGAATCTGTGAGTGTCTGTGAATGAAGAATCACATCAGAAGGTTTCAAAGAAAACATACGATGATGATAAAGGCCTAGTCCCGATCTTAGCTGGAAAAGATTTCTATTTTCGTATTGATATCCAAGAAGAAATGAGATAATGAGACTATTCTTTTTCTGTCTCACTAATTTGCTTTAGTATTAACAACAACAAAAATGAATTACCAGTTAAGTAATTATACCATTACTGGAAGCACAATATACAAAAATGATGGCTCTTTCAAGGAAGAAAAAAATCTCCTTTGGATATAAAATATAAACCTTTCAATGTTATTTTCTTCTCAGTAACCATAACTCATAAAATATCAGATAAAATTAAGACATTATATTTTTAGCTGACATTTCAATCTGTGTTTCTTATTCAACATTTTATCACTATAATTTTGCCCAATCTTATTGACATTGAGTGTTCCTTGAAAAGACACATTTTTTCTGGATCTGAATGTACAAATAGATCTATTTATTCACCCATTCATTTGACTAGTAGTTTGGCAAGGCAAGCCACAATATGGTTTATAGTGCTGAACAAAGCAAATTGATCTCTTTGTACCATGGACAGTAGAATATAAGGTGAATATACAATAAATAAATTATAGATGCAGCAAAAGGAAAACCACATTTTTCTTAAAAAAAACAGATGAGTTAGTAAATGTTATGTTTCAGTGAAGTACTGCTTTGACTTAATAAAATTAAAGGGAAAAGAGCAAATGATTTTATGTTAAGAATAAACACAACCATAAAATTTTGAAGTAGGTCATCTATGCACAAGACTATGGTAAAAATGTTGGCTGCTTCTTGCTTTGTGGATTACAGACATAACCAGGGGTGTTTAGGACACTTTACGTGCTTTTTAATCTTTATTAGCTTTCCTTTCCATTTATTTAGATAATCTATTTTCCTTCCTTCCTTCCTTCCTTTCTGTCTCTTTCTCTTTCTTCTTTCTTTTTCTCTCTTTTTTTTCTTTCTTTCTTTCTTTCTTTCTTTCTTTCTTTCTTTCTTTCTTTCTTTCTTTCTCTCTCTCTCTCTTTCTTTCTTTCATTATTTTGAATATTGGTGAAGAATGCAGCTTCTATACATATCTCTCTGTGTCAACTCCTGCTTACCAGTTCTTTGCCACAATCTCTCTTCTGGATACTCTGAACATCAACATTGGTGACCGCTTACTTAATTCATGGTTGTTTAACTATCATTTTACTACAAAATCTTTCAAATCTTCTTTAAAATTGTCTTCATTCTTAAGCTAGAGTGAATTTCTTTCTATCCCAATCAAGAAATCTCAGCACAGTTTAGGTATCATGTGGACGCCTTTAAACCCAACACTTGGGAGGCAGAGGCAGGCAGATGTATGTGATATTGAGGCCAGTTTCATCTGTATAGCAGGTTCCCAACCAGCTTGGGCTGCAGGGAGAAAAAGAAAGGAAATAAAAAATAAAAAGAAAGAAAGAACTCAATCTAAACACACCTGTTACATTCATGGTGACATCAGTGGCCATAGAATGGTGGCCACTGGGGAAAATATACTCCAAAAAGCCATAAGAATATTAGTAAAAATAAATTAATAAAATAAAAGTAAAAATTGTCATTTTCAGCACTCTGGAAATTAAGTAACAGTACTCAATATTGTTCTTACCATCTCATTATTTTCATGATGGCTTTGAAAGGCAGAAGTCTTTTAATTACTACAAAACCCATTTTCAAAAAACAAAAAAAAAAGATGAGCAGACACTGAGAGGAGGAGAATTAGATAAGGAGATCACAGAAAGTCCCCTCCTTAGACAGGATTTTACTAACCTATCTGACAGTTCCCTGAAAACCCCTTGACTTGGACTTGCTTTAGTCCTTCCGTACTGTGAAAATCTTATTCAGCAGCAATTGTTTAAATATCTAGATTGCCTGAGGTAAAGCAAATCTGAAAGGAGAAAAAAAGTAGACTAAATAATAACAAAATATCGGAAAAAAAATATGGTTACTTGAATATTCATAGGAAGTTGTAGAAAAACTGAAATATTTCTGGAAGTCTAGAAGATTGCAAGTATGTCTAGGGGTAGATGTGTGCAAAAAACAAACAAAAAAACAAAACAAAAAATACAGAGCCTAAACCAGAGGGAAATGTATTAGTTCAAAAGCCTACTGAAAAATACATACACAGTATCTGAACACGACTGCATGTGTATAACTGAAGGCTGTTAAATTAAAAACATAGTATCAGACAGGAGGAAGCTCCCTTTGAGTTGCTGGTCATGGTAGTCCAAGACAGTTTCCAATCTGCAACAGCCTTGGATTCCCTTCTAGCACTTGAAAGTAATACCTTACTGCTGAAGACAGGACATACTTTGGACACAGGACTTGGAGTAATGGAGCGAGAACTGACCTGGAGGCCACCTCCCTGAAGACTAGCGTTCGTAGTTTTGGAGGACATTATGCAAGGAAAAAAGTATATCAATGGCCCAACTCCAGCTTTAAAGTCTAATAACCACAGCCAGCATAGCTAACAATATTGCTGCAGTAGTGGTACTTTTATCTAGGGGGTGATCAACGGCTACCTGGTTGAACTCAAAGGCAGCTCAATGAGAGGGAATTCATGTGTCGCACTGCAAACATAGCTAAATACACACGGCTGAAGAAGTCATAGATCCCGGAGAAAACCCTTTCTCTGTCATATCCTTAGACAAATGTGATTTCTTACTATATTCTAATTGTGGATCCTTATATTTACAGACAAGCATGCCAATAACCACTCTTCAAAGAAGCTTCTTTCGCAACAGGAGGAGGCTATTACAGAATTCCACAATTGGTAACACACACAGAATAAGTGTCTGTGAGATACACAACCCTAAGTGACACATCTACAGTGGAACCTCTACACATAAGGCTCACGGAACATAGTAGAACAAGAGGTAGAGAGAGTACTGATGCCTTTCTCAACTCTCATCAGTGAAGCTTCCTCATGCAACAGAAGGTGATGAACACAAAAGTCCACAAATGGCCAAAGTGTAGAGAATAAGAGACTGCAGAGTGTGGATTTCTGGACAGGACTCCTATATGAAACTTCACCCAACCAGGATTCAGGGACCATTGTGGAAGAAGGGGCAGAAAGTTTGTAAAAGCCAGAGTTTACTCATGAACAGAAGGAAACAGATTTTCAGGCCTCTGGGAATTTGCTGATATGAATTTACAGCAATGGTAACAGCATGTATAAGACCCATGAAAACTCAGTCAGACAAAATCCAGCTGTAACTGTGGAAATGGGCAGGAGGCCACAGCTTTGGTGAGAAACTATTGGCAGCTGTTAACTGCTGGTGTCAGAGAGCTGATCTTCTGTAAGAGGCTGAACAGGCTCCAGTGGATGAACTCACACCGAGGGACATCTGGGTATACAAACTTGACTTGATAGGCCTTAACATATATAACAAAATGCGTGAAATCCTGTGAGTGGGTTATGAGCATGTACAGATATGGAAGGGGGCTAGATATGATGCAGATGTATTGTATTAAATGAACAAAAATTCAATAATTACATATTTTTTTAAAAAAAATCAAGAGTGAGAGGTCTTCAGATTGAGACCATCCTGGCCTACATGAGACCCTCTTATGAAACAACAAAACCCAAAAGGTTATGGCACTTACAGATGCACTCATTGAAAATCTAAACCCCATAGAATTTGAATACTCACCGTTAGCCACTTTCACAGAAATTTTACATTATTCTTTTTGTCTTTGATTTTGTATTTTCATATCCCCATAGACTGAATGCTTTTTTGTTTACTCTATCATTTTTTATAATAAAAAGCGTTTTAAAAATCCAGAGCTTGAAAGGTCCCAGTTTCATCCTTGTATGGTCTTGAGAGTTTTTACAAATAGGACGTGAATACCAAGGCAGAGATATGCGCTCTTTGTCTCAGCACACCCTCACTGTAGTGTAGCAAATGGAGCTCTCAGCATGAGGCAGGGGACTTGCATTCCATGAAGTCTATGTATAATCAGTAGTCAATTCCTAAACTAACGGAGTAGAGAATTTTAAATATTTTATTTATTAGTATTTTTATTTCTCTGTGTATGAGTGTATTGTCTGCACGTATGTAAGTGCACCCATGTTGTACGAAGACCTCAGAGGTCAGAAGAGGACATCAGATCTCCTGGAACTGGAATTGCAGACGATTGTTACCTGCCATGTGGGTGCTGGGAATGGAACCCAGGTCCCCTGTGAGAGCAGCCAATGCTCTTAACTGCTGAGCCATCTCTCCAGCCCCCTGGAGTAGAGTAGCAACAGATTATAAAGAGTTGTGACTTTATGCAATCAGTTCAAGCCAATAGTCAATGAACAACAAGAACATTCAGTTCTCTTTTTGGTATTTTAATTTTCCTCATATATGGTTGCAGTTTTGTTTTCCTCAGTTTGGCTTTTTTCTTACTTAGTCTAATGCCCCTAAATAGATCCATACTATTGAAATGACAAGATTTCTACCTTTGTTCTTCTGTCTTTTTTGAGACAGGGTCTCTTTGTAGCAGCAGCTGTCCTGGAAATCACTATGCAGACCAGGCTGGCCTCGAACTCACAGAGATCCACCTGCCTCTGCCTCCCAAGTCCTGGGATTAAGTTATAGCTGAAAAATAAAATAACAAAACTGAACATTACTAGTAACAATCTCAAACCTTGGTGAGGATAGGATCTGGTTATTTAGAGTTACAACAGCAAATTTTAAATGTTCCCTTTAAAGAAAAAGAATCAGAAGACATGCAATATAATAAATTATGGCACATATACAGGGAAACTTTTCCTAGAAAACCTAGAGTTACTAATAAAAAACTTCAAATAACTTTTAGAATTTTCAAAACATAAATTATAGCATATCTTGCAGTATTAGAAAGATGTCTCATGAAAAATAGAAAGTCAATAATGCAATAAAAATTATCATTAAAAGGAACTCAGCTGAAATCTTGAGGTAAAACTCTAATAACTGGAATAAAAATATTGTGAGAAAATGTTCAGAATAGTTCACGAATGAAGTGAAAATTTAACAGTAGGTTTGAAATTGTAGAATAAAGACAGTGCAGATGAATATAAGTCGATTGATGTGTCAAGTTTAATAAAGAGAAAGAAAAAAGCAGAATTAAAAATAGGTACATCCTCGGGATGCTGTGGCTCAGTAACTAATATATCAACATACTCAGAGTGAAAGACCCAAGAAAAGAGGGGCTAGAAAGATCAAGGGAAAAGTGATGGTTGGAAATGCCCTGAACATCTAGTGAAAAGGGGGGAGTACATTGTTTTCAGGGTATCTGTGTGTTAGACCTAGAATACGTTTTTATAATTAAAAGGATAAAAGATACAAAGTGTATGCCCAAATACACTGAAATAAAATCAGTGCTCAACAACAGCAGGAAGAAGTTGGAATTCCACATGTATCTGGGAACTGAATAATGCATTTTAAATGATGTATGTACAGCTCTAGAGACCAAAAGTTGAAAATTAAAGTGTTGACAGAAGTGTGCTTTTCCTGAAGTTTCTGTGGAAGAATCCTTGACTCTTCTAACTTCTGGTAGTTCCTGACATGCCTTAGCTTGTGACAGCAAAAACACCATTCTTTCCAGCAGTATCCACATGCTGGTGATTTTTTAACATTTGTTTTTATTGAATTTTTGTGTATTTCATGCAGAGCATCTCAATCATTCTTAATTGTCTTTATACCCTTGTCTCCACAGGCACCCTCCCATAGCCCCCTCTTCCCATGGAATTCATATACTCTGTCATTTGTGTTAAGGCCTATTGTGTCAAGTTAGTGTCCTCAGATGTTCCTCAGTGCAAGTTCATCTACTGAGGTCTAGTCATCACATCTAGAGTCCCTTGCTTTAGGAAGATCAGCTCTTCCTCACCTAGCAGTAATCAGTTGTCAATATTTCTTCAGCTAAGATTAGGGTCTATGCTGAGTTTTTGTCTGCTTGAGTTCACATGAAACTTGTGTATGTTGAAAACATTGCTGTAGATTTGTATGAACAGGGTTCCAGGAACTTGGACTGTATTTCCATGTGATCGTGCACCTCCTCCCTGGCTCTTGCAATCTTTCTGCCCCTTCTTCTTTAATGCTCCCTGGGCCCTGGGTGGGTGAAGTTTAATATCAAAGTCCTGTCCAAGGACCAGCATTCTGCAGACTCTTAATCTCTATTCTTTGTGATCTTTTGTGTTTTTGGCCCTCTGTTGCATGAGGGAGCTTCATTAACGAGAATTCAGAGATTCATTAGTGTCCTCTTTACCCCTGTTCTTTGTTCTGTGAGCCTTAGATGTAGAGGTTGCATTGTAGATGTGTCACTTAGGCAATTCACAGACAATATCTATGTGTGACCAGTTGTAGTACTTGGTAATAGTCTCCCTTTGGTGCAAAAGAAGCTTCTTCGATGTGTGGTGACTGGGATATTTGTCTGTAAATATAAGGATACATATTTTGCACATCATAAAGAAATTACATTAGTCTAGGGATGTGACAGTTTGGGGATTTTCTTTAAGATCTATGACCTCTTCAGTCCCAACTTGCCTGGGATTCTGGGGACCAGCCTTCTTTCTTGGTAAGCCTGATCCTGCCCACTGCACTTTTGACTTCCCTACAATCTGAGCAAATCCAATCTCCCGGACCCCATATCCTGTTCTCCTTCTGACCTTGTGCACAGGCCCAATTTGTTCTTATTTTGTTTATTTAAGACAACATCTTGCTATGTAGTTCAGGCTGGGCTTGTGGTAATCAGCCTACCTCAATCTCTGGGTACTGATGGCATTTTACTCAGCCATAAAAAAGAATGAAATGATGCTTACGGGAAAATAGATGGAACTGGAGAGCATGTTAAGTGGAAATAGGAACTCCACAGAGAGGTATCATGTGTTTTCTTTCCTATATGGACTATAGAAATTTTTTAGAAGGAAAGAATAAAAGACATAAAAAGGCATGAAAGACAATGGTGGACTAAAGGAGATGACTAGAGACATGGGAAGGGAAGGGGGGAGGGGAAGAGGAATGGTGATGATACAGAGTAATAAGGGAGATGAACATGATCAAAGAACATTGTATGTATGTGAGGACATGTCATGATAAAATCCTTTACTCTGTAACATTAATAAATTTTATAAATAATAAAAATTAAATTCAACCATTGGCTTTAAGGCCTACCCCAAATCCAGGATAATTTTTTTCTTAAGACATTTATTTACATCTACAAATATTCTATTTCTCAGTAAGGTCATATTCTAAGGTTCAGATGGACATGAATTTTGAGGGTAGATAATAGAACACAGTTCAGCAAATGAATTACAGACATCTCAATGTTATTGCATAAACTTATATAGTTACCAAATAATTTTAAAATTAAGTATTAATGTGGTACATTTGTTTTAAAACCCTCCTTTAATATCCCAAGATTAAGAAGCAGGAGCTAGAGAGATGGCTCAGTCCTAAAGAGCCCTGGCTGCTCTTATAGAGGACTCTGGTTGGATTCCCGGTACCAACATGGTAACTAACAACTATCCGACATCAACATCTTCTTCTGGCCTCCATGGGCATTACAGGACATAGGTGCACTTACACACATGTAGGCAGTACTCATACACATAAAATAAAAATAATAAAAATAAAATTTTATTATTTTTATGTCTAAAATAATTAAAGAAGTCTAACTCTAGTCATGCAAAATTAACAACCAAGTGACTCTATCAACCAAGAAGTGAATAATCGGCTAGACAAGATGGCTCAGTATGTGCAAGCACTTGAAGCCAAGTCCCAGTATCTGAGTTCCATCCCCAAGACACACAGGGAAAGGAATCAACTCCTACATGTTTTACTTTGACTTCCACAAACATATCATGAAATAAGCTTGGTCACAATATACACAATAAATAAATAAATAAATAGAAAAATAAATAAAAT
>NW_008330570.1:3669668-3703417 GCF_000622305.1 Nannospalax galili
TATTTAAATTATATTTTTGTTGTTATCCTTGCAAGCTTAGATTTCAAACCCAGAGCCTTTTACCTATTAGGAAAGCTCTCTACCATTGATCTACATCCCAAGCATGCATGTATATTTAAAATTACTATTTGAACCCTACGTAACAGACAGTGTATCAAGCATGTATTAGTTCATTTTGTTAGTCTGTTCAAGATTACTATACCAAGATACTGTTAGACTGGTTAATTTATAAGCAAGAGCAACTTGTGTATTGAACTTGAGGCTTTGAAGTAAAACCCAAAACACCAGCATTTGCCATTTCTAGAAAGTGTGCACTCCTTATAGATGGCACTGGCCCTGTGTCTTCATATAGGTAAGGTGTGAGCAAGCGGCCTAAAGTCTGTTGAACAAGGGCCTCTAACTACTTTCCTGAGGGATCTGCTCTTGTGATTTCATCACTTTCTTTAGTTCCTACCTCATTCCATCATCCATTGTAGATATATGAATCTTGGGGGGCAAAACATTCATACTATAGGCTTAATTTTTATGGTCTTATAAAATAGACGATGGACATCCTTAAACTGAAATCACAAATACATCAATTCCTCAAAATTTTGAGTATCACCCTAATAACAAATGTAGAAAATCCCACAGTATAAATATTTTCTTCATGTAGACAATTTTAAATGTAAGAAGTATCTTCAGATTATATATCTATGTGTACATATATATGTATATGATATATCTGAAGCATAAATTAATTTTTGATTTTGCTTTGAGTCTCATCCCCAAGGTATCTCATTATGTATATGCAAAATCTGTAAGTATCAAAATCTGAAAGGATTCCTGTTCCAAGCCTTTAAGATATGGGGATAAGGGATAGTCAATCTGTACCTAGTCATATTATTTTAATTTTATAGATAAAATGTTTTAATATCTTGAGACACTAAACATCTCTTTTATGATCATACAGATATTCACTAAGATTCAAACTTACTTATTTCTACCATTTCTACCACGGAGTTCAGCTCCAACCATCCTTTTTATTTATCAATAATGTGTAAGTCCCTATCTGATTAAAGAGTAGTTAATTTTCCTAAAGAAAAACTGCTTTTCCTGGTGATACATACTCCCCCTTTTAAGATGACACATTTCAGGATTTAATATTATTATTGAATTGTCATTTGGTTATGCTTCCATATTTCAATTCTCTTGTTAATGCCCTTTTTGATTCTCACAGCAATTCTGAAGCAGTTTAATAGGAATTATTATCCTTACTTTATAAGTAAAGAAAAGAAGGTCCAGATAAAGATTATTCAGCTAGCCCACAGGTCTACATTCACTGACTCTCAGACAATTGGGTCCAAGGACAGTTGCATAATCCAGAGTATTATGTCGATCCAAGTTTCCAATGTTTCACCAAGACCTTGAACAATAAAGAAGAATAATTGCCCTGTTCTGTCACATGAAGAAATGCTACAAAGTCCTCTATTGTTATCTCACAGAAGTTGTTCAACTCTTGGCCATCCTCGCACATTTTATTGTTCATTATTACAATGCTGTTCTGTATGTCAGGGGAGGTAAACGTTCCATTCCTTCAATAATCTGAGGGTGAAGACACTGGAGGATACATTGCCCAAACAATTAGAAATGGAGACCCTAAGGGACCCTGATTGAGCATACACTAAAAAGGGGTGACACGCTTAATGTGTTAGGAAAACGAAGACCAGGATTGAATGTATTCCATGTCATTCACCTCCAGCTCTGAATTGAGTCAAAGCTAAGATGTAAGCATAGGCAACCGAGAGAGAGGCAGGTGAACTGGCATGTAAAATTAGGGAAGAGCAACACAGTCATGTAAGCATGAAATTTATGGCTCTAAAAAGTTCAATGGACCTCCCTTGGGCAATTAAGGCTGATTCTGAAAAACAGAATCAGGAGTTGCTCATCACCCAGCCTTTCTGAAAGGCATTTAGATTCTTAGAAACCTCAGCATATCTCGGAGTAAGGGCTCTTGGGAATAAGGGATTATATAGAAAGTGTGACTTACTGGGTCAGAATGTCAGAGCAGATGTAATAGTTTTTAAAAGCCTGCTTCAAAAGACTGAGAGAAGGCTGGCGTAACAGCTAGATTGGTAAGGGCATTTGCTACTAAGCCTGATGACCTGAGTTGGATTCCCGGGAGCCCTATAGTGAAAGGAGAGAACTGATTCCCACAGCTTCCTCTGACCTCCACTGTGCACCATGACCCGCTATACACACACACACACACACACACACACACACACACACACACACACACACGTAAAATATATATGTAAATATATGTGTAAAAAAATCAAAAAGCCTGGGAGAAAGAGGCTTGTCACCAAAGGGAGTTTTTGATGAGAACTGTGGCTTTCAAATTGTTTTAAACTTTTAAGGAAAGATTGAAGAAGGTCCCGTGACTTCAAGGAGTTTAAGGCCAAGCCTTAAAGCTACCTGGTTGCAAAACTGGGGCAGTTTCCTCATTATATCATAAAATATCCCTTTGGTTTTACTAATAAGAAATAATGAGTTTCCAAATTTCCCCTCTACAGTCTGCAAGTGCTTAATTGCCTGGAACTGAGCTTAGCCTCAGGGCTCCACCCACTGGGGGGTAAAGTCTTATTTTCATCCAGTCATTACAGAAGACCTGCTTATGAATTCTTATTGCTCATAAAAATGTTCAGCAAATTTTTAATTATCTTAACATACTCTTTTTAAAGTATTGACATTGCCTCAAATATGTGAATTTGGCTTACAATTCTATAAGCTATCTTTGTAATCATTATTTTTACTAAAAAAGAACCTGTAGGCTGGGCTTTTAAGCTCATCTGAAAGTCTTGGCATACAGTTCCCAAATATTTGCATTACTGTATGGGCTGGGCGGTTGGATCATCTACTAAATTGTTTTCTGCTAGGTTTGGAGAGTCTGATGAACAATTAAATTTATATTAAGTAAATAAATGAATTAAGCCAGAACACATTTAGTCCCTCAAGCATTGCAAAAATCTGGCTCTCAAGAAGGCTTTGGATTTTGCTAATGGACTCAGGATACCTACCACTGCACCTTTTGGGAGAATTTTTTCTTTTATTTTTGTAATGTCTATCATTAAGGAATTTATGGCACTTAAGGTAGAAATTAGACCCACATAGCAGACTTAAAACAACAACAACAACAGCAACAAATTTCCCTGTAATCCTAAACATCAAACGGCATTAGATGAGAAAATTTAAGCTCAGAGAGGGCAAGGTAATTCTCTAGGTCTCTACAGCTAGAGGGAAGCTGAGCCTGTGTTGATGACTGCTTTTCTGTTCCAGGCTAACATGAAGCCCATGCTATTCCTAGCAAGCCTGTTCTCTCCTCCAATTATCATCTTATGAGGCTTGGAGAAAAAAATCTTGTTGTTTGAGTTCCTGATTTTTGGATTTCAGGATAAATGCTTTACCATATCAAAGCCAAGGGGGTTCCATCCCTCCAGCTTTTACAGGAAACAATGGACTAGACATCCTACCCTATCAGGGGTTCTTTTTCTCACATTTGTATTCTAGTTGCAGAATGATTCTGTGTTCAGCCTCCTTGTAAACTAAAGAAAACTCTGCCCTTTCATTTAAACAGTACCTCCAAACAAGTGATTTTTATTTTATTTTTTGGACAGGGTTTATGATTTTGGTGTGGTGAATGAATAAAACCGAGGACTTACAGGATTTGGTAGTTCTTACATCTTGAATGTAAAATGATCCGAAAACTAGTGTTCCTGCCTCACAGACGATAGCAGGAGTGTGCGGTGCTGTGATTACCAAAGCTTAATGTGCCCAGACCTTGAACTTCTGTCTCCTCCTGACTTTCTAACATTTAGCGGCTAGAATACAAAATGGTCTGCGAGGCTCTGCCTCCCAAGTGTGGGAAAGAGCAAATGGTGAAGGACTTTCAACTCAGTGGGCTTCACACAAACTATGCCCCAGAGAAAAAAATCTAAGCGGTGCTTCAGGCAGGTGTGTGATGTGTTTCAGAGACAGGAAACATCTGATTCATGAGCAGGAGGCACTAAAACAGAGCTCTGGGAAGAAAAGAGGGATCAAGAGATGATGGGCGCAATACTGCATCTGAATTCCAACATTTGTGGTGCTTCTCTGTGCACCGAGGTTCAGAAAGAACAGCTAGCTGGCTGGTGAGGCGGAGGGAGCCAGAGAAAGCACCCCAGCACTCCCAGGAACAGGAGATTTGAGGCACAGAAATTCCTAGAACTTGTAATGGGCTCTAAGAATAAAATAATAGGTGTGCGTGGATTATCTGACATTTGCAGAACTACGCTTTTCCTCTTCGTCATCCCTTTTCTCTCTTATTTTTAAATTTTCTATTTGTTTCAAAGCAGGGTTGATGGAATTTGTGAGCTTGTAAATTTAAATTTTTAGCTCACTGCTTAGGGAGACCTTTGTGAGTTTGCTGTTGAGCAAACTGATCTGGGTAGGTAACAACTGATGAGGCCCCGAGTATATTCACGGTTCTGGGTAGAAATTGTTTAGATTTAGGAACTGCCTTAGTGATTTGCATTTACCGAGGATCTCAGGTCTCTTTTTCACCTGGGGAAAAGGAAATAAACAACAAGCAAAAGGCCCTCTTCTGTGACCTCAGACACTCTCCATTCAGGCTATTTCTATTTGGTGAAAAGAAAGACCATCATTTGAATCCTGGGATGTGAAAAACAGTCAGTAGGGGACCTGTAATGAAGATGCCTGAAACCCAATGAATTCCAGGAAAATGCCATGACACTAAGCACTATGTTTGGCTTTCCAAGTATCCTTGCTAACAGTAGGATGGGTTTGGCATGGTGAAGGCCCTTTCAGGGTATTTCTTTCTGATACATTCCAACTCATCTGATGATTCATCTGAAAATGACAACTCCTTTTAGGAAAAATGACTTGGCAGAATAAGGGATGTGGCAGGTGAGACTATCATGTTAATACACATCTTGCAAAGATTGTGTATTCAATGGGTTAAAATGTGTGATCTTTTCAGGCTCTGAGAAAGCTAGGGCAGTCCTTCCAATAGCCAAACCCCATGGGCTTGTCACCTCTAGCCTTAAACAGCCTCATCCAATTACAGCCATGTACTGTACAAATATTATCATATTCTGTGTTCACTAATGTTGTTATGCCCTCTGCTACCTTGTAAGCTCTAGATTAGTCATGGGTGTCAACAGATCTAAAAGGAAATAAACACAGCGCAGAGAGAGATGACAGTATTCTGAAGACAGGGACTTACACTGGTTTAAAAGGCTTATTTTGTCAAAATACCTTGGAATTTTATCTACAGTTCTGTTAAATGTTGTAATCAAGAATAACTTTGTGGTGATTTTCCCCAAGTACTAACTGTTTGAGAATTATTCTCATGGTTATATGTAGTTGGCTCATTTATTTTAATTGCTAAAAGTTACCCAGCTGCATGTATTGCTCCCTTTTATTCTACCATTGATGCACAATGATTGTCTTAGATTCTGCGCTATGCCTGACTGCTGCTACAAATACCCATAAGCAAATACAGTGGAAAGCCTTCAGGGAAACGGTTTCCACCTGTGTGGAAGCTCTGTCCTTCTGAGGGGTGTTTGAGGCTGTGTATGTGCAGTTTGCTCATCCTGGTGCTGGGGAATGCTAATGGCAATTGACATTGGGGTCTGGGGATGTTTAACATCCTGTAGTAAGTATTTGGCACTATCAGTTAGCATCCAGAATACCTCATCTTTCCCTCTCCTGAAACAAGCTCAGGGTTGTGTGCTTAGAAGTGAAATTGCTTATGTAACGGATTTAGAAAGTTGGCATTCACTTTTCACTTATCTTGAAAGACCTGGAAAGCTAGAAACTCCCAACTTTTGTTAGTTGTTACAGCCATATGTGTGTGGTAGGATATGGAGGAAATGAGGGAAGGTAGACTTTTCTGCTAGTAAGCAGGGACTGTTGCTATTTTATATTTATTTATTTAATTCATGTATATACTTATTTGTGGGATCAGAATATACACCACTCTTTCCTCTTCTACCCAGGGCAGAGACTAGAATACATATTCAATATAATTTTTTTTTTCCTGTGAACTAACAGATATGGTAAGGTCCTATGGCCAACAATAATAGTCATAGCTTCCTGCTCCTGGGGGAGCAAGTAGTGTATTCCATCAGCCATATCCTGATTCTTCAGTGTTCCCATTGTGTTGGGGGCCACCACAGCATTGCTATGGGAATCTTTCCAAAGCTCTGCCAGTGTCTACAGCCTTTCAGAAACTTCTATATATTCATATTCACTTGCAGTGAATGGCTTTCTTCTTCCCATATATATCTTCATAGGTTTGTATTATACTGAAGTGAACCCCAGCTGAAGTGCTAGGTTAGGGATTAAATATCTTTGTAAGTGTGTAAAGTCAAATTTCCTCCCGGGAGGCCTGTGCTGCATGTGCTCTCGGCTTTCAGGCCCACTGGGAGACATGCTGTGACCTGCTCTCCCCATGCTGTTATGAAAAAAGCTACAGTTTAGGCAATGAAGATATTTTTTTGGGCTTGCCAACAAAAATTATGTCTGGGAGGGTGTTACTTTCAAAGGCATGGATGCCCATGGGAATTTCACCTTACATCTGAGCTTTCCCTATAAGCTGAGCTCTCCAGACTGTGATCACCACCCTCCTCCCTGGCTCCTTCCACATCTGCCTCTATCCTTAGGCCCGCCCCGTCATGTAATTGAAGCTGACCCATTGGGTGGGAGGGGTGACTGTCTCCTTCCCTTACTATGGAGTATCTTAGGATTCAGAGACCCAACCATTGCTAATTCCTTCAGAGTACATGCTTATGGAACAACATGTTTTTGTCACACTGCACTTCCAAGCAACTGAATCTATTTATAGCACCCTGTATGCAAGTGCCTGGGTCATTATACTCACTAACATGAGGGGTTGTTGGATTGTTGCTGCTTCTCCTCCCCTTCTTCCTCAATATAATTATCATTACTGTTATCTGATGGTATCATAATTATGAAAATATATAATATCTCAGTTTGAGAGCCCTGATTAACAGTTGGGTAACAGATGTTCATGTTTACTGTTTTGTTTCTTTTATAATAACCACCTGCTTATCTCCCTAATCCATTACTGTGCTGACTGACTACTGTTTGTGTGGATATGCAGAAGTTCTTGGGTTCCCCACCATTCTCAGACATTGACAATTTAAGAGGCTCTGAATCCTCACTCAGCTCAGCATTGATTTTCAAAGTCCAGAAGCCATAGATTTTGGTCTGTTCTGACCTCCGTGGTCTCTGATGGGTGAGGCAACCTTCTTAAGAATGCCACAGTCTTGACATGACACTGTTCAGATCAGTTTCTTTACACATGCGGGGAACCATGCTTCCGTGTGTTTTCTGTGCCCTCTTTCTTGAAGGAAAACCATGAAAAATGAAGTGAATGAGATGAACGAGGGATCTCATTGACACAGAGGACCTCACCTCAACCAAAATAAATACTCATCTTCTCTCTCCTTCACGATCCAGTCTCCTTCCCCTCCCTCACCACCATCACTATAGCAGTTTTCAGTAGCGATCACAAGTTTAATTCTGAGGTATGTCAAACTTGCTACTCACATGACTTGCATGATTGGTGCACATATCCATTTATTGTTGTAATGGAGCAAGTATGTGTCAGGAAATGCCTACTGTACCACCTGGATTCCACACGCATTTCTGGTTTTCCATATGTTGTATTAAAGGAGCTTTATTTATTCTGATCCTGGCCAATGGTCTTGGTCTTTACAATAACTAATTTTTACCTATTGTTCCTTTGAGAACAAGTTGTCCACAACACCCTGATAGCAGTATAATTTTTAGTACAGTGGAATTCTTATGTATTTCCTCTGGTAAGATTGTATAAGTTTAGGGGGCTGTGACCTGCATCCTGCAGAGCTTAGAGTTATGCAAGCACATGCTATAAGCTCTTCAAGTGATTTATTAAGAGCCATGCCTCTGCTCCTTAGCTTCTGAATACACAATTTCTCCTTATCAGAAAATAGCACCACATAGAGAAATATTTGCTTTAATGAACACTCTGCATTTTGGATAATGACATCTGTTCCTTCAGGGTATTTACTTGGAGCTGACATTTCAGTTTTGCCATCATAGGGTCATTCTACTATGAGTACATATGTGTCTCAGTGGCTTCCTGATGATGCCATGCCTATGGATCAGTCACTATGTAAGTCACATAGTGATTCTGGCTGCCATTATGTGGGCAGGAAGAAAACTCATAGCCAAATAGATTTATTTGCCCTGTGTGAATGAGCAGATGCTCCTTTAAAGGAATATGATGAAATCAATTTGGAACCAAGACTCTGTTTCAGAGATAGTACATATTGGGTGCTTACTGTTGATGTCTATTATTGATATACTAGAAATTCATCCCTATCAATGGATTTGTCTTAGTGTGAGGGAATTCATGTAATTGGGTCTGTGCATGGTCTTTCATTCTGTCTCCATGGACTCTGTTCACCTAATGCGCATGATAGTTTCTGGGTGACTGATGACCACATCTGAACTGCGTCTTCTTGGTAGTCCTGAGTACAAGCTGACAAAATGGTACCGGTGACACATGTACAGCTTTAGCTGATGACATACCCTACAAATAAATGTTCATAACATCACTTGAACTATATGCACTATTTGATTTTGATTTTCTGGTGGGCAAATATTGCTGGCCCACCTGACTATATGACTTGGTGGAAATGACTGAATCCAAACAATAATAGGAAATTATAGAGGCATTGTCAATTAGTGTAATGATTGCATGCTCAATCTCTAACAAGATCAGTAATATATCATAGTATGTTATTTTTGATGGGCTTATAATTAACTTCTGTGAAGAGCATAACCTCAAATCCCAGGAACTTGCAATGTAACTCTTCCAAGAGAAACTATCAGGAGTGCTATATTAAACTGCCATATTAAGCATCACAGTTCAGCTCTGTCCTATGGCCCAAGAGGCAGCAATGTTGGCATTATATCCCAGACTTGCTGCTGTGTCCCTTTCTACTCCAGGAATTTTGATGGTCTTTCTTGTTCTCTAGTAATTAGTCTTTTAAGTGTGGATGTGTTATCTGAATACCCAAAAGGATCTCAGCTAAGTTGTTTCTTTCACTATAGTAGAAAATGTAAGGTGTATAAGATACATCAATTTGTCTCTTACTTCCAAAGGAATCTCACAACCATCTCCTAACCACTAAATCTTAAATTTCACAAAGATGTCCAGTCTTTGGTATTTATTCTCCCACCCAATAAAGGGCAATTCTTATAAAGGCCTCCAGAGTACTAGTCATTCTTTCTCATCTTGCCAAATCAGCAGGATACCATAGGTTTAATGAAGTAGTGTGATATTTCTTCAGATGACCAAGTGGACATGTTTCATAGGATTATACATGGCAGCAGGCAGGAGGTTCAAAATAGTTCTTGAGCATAATTAGAAATAAATGCTGTTCTAGTCATACAAATATAAATTATTTCTGTTCTTTTAAAAAATTTTAAATGGAAAAATGGGACATTTGCCAAATTAATGGTGAGATCATGTACCCGGGGCCTTATAAATCTATATTAAGAAAACATCACATTCAGTGATATAGATGCAAATAAGACTCCTACTCAATCAAGTCTGTTGTCTGTTATAATACAGTCATCTCCATAATCCATCTTGCATCTACAGGGGCCACATTGCTGAATTGAGTCAACATAGGAGATGAGTCATTACACTTGAATCTTAAGCCCACCTCCTCTAGAATATAATATTAGCTTTTCATAAACAATTTATTGATTCAAAATTCATGAAACATAAATTACTCATCCAAAAACAAACAGTGAAGTGACATTTAGTACATTCCAATGTTTGCAGTAAACATAACTGTCTACTTCCAAAACATTTTGTCACTTCAAAGTAAAGTACACTGTACTTTTCTTACATTTCCCTTTTTCTTCCAATCACTCATAAGCAACTGTATGGTTTCTTTCTTTGGGAAACTATATATAATGTATATTTTATATAAATACAATTGCATAGTATGCAATGTTGTGTTCTGTTGCGTGTACCATGTGTTATTGTCTTTAAATTTATTTGTTAGTGCATGTTTGCACATGTGTGTGGACAAGAATGTGCTACAGCCCAAATGTGTTTGGAGGACACCACAAAATGTTCTCTCCTTCCATCTTGTAGGTCCCAGGAACAAACTCTAGTAGTCAGGCTTGATCACAGATATCTTCTGCCTGCTGAGCATATGGCCATCCTGTGTTGTTGACTGTGTGGACAACTAATATTACATCATATTTAGGTAATATAATTTCTTTATCCCTGAATCTATTGATTGACATTTAGAGTATTTTTACCTTTTTTCCATTGTGAGTGGTGCTCTTATGAATACATCCATTCCTTCATTTGTGTGTGTCTAAACTCTTTTGCATATATGCATATGAGTAGAATTACAGGGTCATACTCTGTTTAAGTTTAAGAAAAGCCGCCAAAATCTTTTCACAGGAACTGAATCATTTTTCATTTCCTTCAGGAATTTATTTATGTCATTGCCAATCCTTCTTTTCTATATAAAGCATGCACATCCTAGTGGTGGTGAAGAGGTGCCTCATAAGTACTTTAATCTGAATGTCTCTACACACTTATGATATAGAACATCTTTCTGTCTTTTCATATGCTCTCTTGGCCTTTGACAACTTTAAAAAAATAGAGATTCAAGTCCCAAAATTTTTAATTGTGTAATTGTGTTACTGTAGGTCATATATATGTATATATATATATATTCCCTAGAATATGTAATATATATTCCATATTCTAGTATTCTAGATAATACACCTTTGAATTTATGATTTTCAAATATGATTTCAATGTAGAATGTATCTTTTTCAATTATTTATTTTAATCTTTATTTTCTCATTTTATTCTAAAACTTTTAAGGATTTGAATTTCACATGTAAGTTGCTGAACCACTTTAGTTTAATTTTACATGCCATAAGGTAGGATATCCAGTAATCCCAGAACCATTTGTTGAAGAAACTATGATTTTTTGACTGACTTGACTTGGTATCTTATACAGGATATGTTCATCATAAATGTGTGGGGTGTTAGTTTTCCAGGTGCCCTGATAGAACACCGTGGATTAAATGACTTAAAGGACCAAATTATGTCATCTGAGTATTTTAGAGTTTAGACTTTTGAAAGGAAGGTACTGAAAAGGCCATGGTCCCTTACTTTCTGTCTTCCTAGATTCCTCATGGTCTTTCTAAAACCTTTGTATGACTTTTTGAGTCTTCCTAGGCTCTGGTGTTGCTCCCACTATCACTGATATAGCCTTGCTACATGTACATAACTCGAGGCATGGCCTCATCATCACATGTATTCACCCAGGTGTCTGTATTTTCAGATGGCTGTCTTAGAAGGTAACAATCATGGCAGATTAGAAGCTCACCCTACTTGAGTATGATGTCATACTAACTGTATCTGCAGTGGCCCTTTTTCCAACAAAGGTCACATTTGGAAGTACATCATCAATGCTTCTCTTTTTAATGAGACAAAGTAGAACCCAAAATACAGGAGTTTAATACTGACCTTATTTTCTTTTTTATTCCATTGATATATGTCCACCCTTATGCCAGCAGCTTGGGCTTTGGTTACTTTGATGTAATTACTCCAACTATATTCTTCTAAGATTGTTTTAATTATTTATTGACTTCTGTAGTTCCTTATGGATTTAATGTTTGGCTTTTATTCTTCTGTGAAAACAACTGTTGAAATTTTTATAGGGCTTTTATTGAATCTGTAGGTCATTTTAGGTAATAGTGTCATTTTTACAATGTTAGATTTTCTAATCTATGAACACAGGGTTTATTTTCATTTGTGTAAGAATTTCCTAATTTATTTCAGTGAAACTTTGTAGTTTTCCATGTACAAATAATTCACCTTGGATCTGGAGAGATGCAATGTCTGTTCTTGCAAAGATCCAGGTTTGAATCCCAGCACCCACATGAAGCTTAACAACTGTCTATATCTCCAGTTCCAGGGGATCCAATGTCCTCCTCTGTCCTTGGCAGACACTTCATGAAATGGATGCACTTAACACACATGCAGAAATAATACTCATACACATAAAATAAAAATAAAATAAACTTTAAAAATTAAAAAAAATTCACCTTTTGCTTATAATTTATTTCTAGGAAGCTGATTTTTTTTATGCTGTAGTGACAGGACTTTATTAATTTCTTTTTCAGGATGTTTATGGCAGGTGTGTAGATACACAGATATTTATGTTGAATACATTGTGAAAATTTGGTATATTCATTCATTGCTTCTAGTAGCACTTTCATTGATTATCACATTATCTCTGAATGGAGAACACTTACTTTTTCTTTCTTAATGTAGATGTCTCTTTTTCCTTGCCTTGCCTAATTATTCTTAGTAGATGTGTTTGTGTAGTATTGAAAATCAGTGGTGAAATTGGAGATCTTTGTCTCATTCTTGACTTCAGTTGAAAAGATTTCACTCCTCGCCACTGATAGTATCTTAACTGTAAGTACATTTCTATTTTTGATACAATACTATAGGTGGGCCAAAGCTTTTCCAGACATTTCATTACTAAAAATGAACCTTCACCTTTCTAATACTCTTATTCCACAGATAAGGGACATAGTCTGTGTAAGTTATTCTAACTGCCAGGTGTAAAATCTAATCAAACTCTTGAGATAGGACAAATGATTTCTGGATGAGTCTATACAGTCAATAGAATAACTATACCATAGAATTTCACTGGGACTCAGGTAACTTCCCTGAAAAATGCTCATTTTAGCTGGGAAGCCATGACAGCAATCCTATCTCCAAGCATATGATAATATCAGATTATAGAATACCCTTTTATATTTGTATTTCATATAAGCAATGAAAATTTTAATAAGGTATATGTTATGATTAATCTCCATAGTCAACTTGATTGGTTAAAAATGACCTAGGGCATTAGTGAAACACACCTTAGGGTGTGTATATGCACGAGAACATTTCCAGTAAGGACCAAGTCTGAGAAGAATGATGGTAGTATTAATCCCAGGAGACAGGTCCTGTGCTGAAGAAACAGGGCAAAAGGAGAAAGCCAGTTGAGCATCAGCATTCCTTTACTTCTGCTTCTTAAACACAGACTTTGTGACTAGCCACCTCATTCCTCAGGTCTTACGGTACCTTGCACACCGTGATGGACTGAATCGCCTCCTACTACAAGCCAAAACAAACTGTTCCTACTTTGGGTTGCTTCTCAGGATATCATCACTGAAATGAGAAAAGTAATTATTAGAGTATGCATTTTTCAATCTTTGAGAATTGTTTGTAATAAATGATACATTATTAATCTAAAATTCAAATTTAACTGAGCAGGACATATTTTGTTATATCTGGTAGAGTTGTTGTGACTTTTTTGTTGCTATTGTTGCAGACTTGTAGGATCCTTCATCTTAAGGACAATTTCCCTTTTTAATATTTCCAGATTAAAAAACAAAAATAGATTAGGCAAACAAGCAAAGAATAATAGCATATAATTGGTGTCACCATTCTCAGTTACTGATTCCTCTCTCTTGCATTGTTTTCAACATTGTTACACATGTGAAGCAACCCCTTTGACTGTCCCTCTAGTTGGCCTTTGGAGACACCAGTTCTTTTTATCCACATTCCAAATTCTCTCTGGAAACATTTCCATGGCTGTTGTTGTGATCTTGCCATTCACTATGGGGTTGCGGCTTAACAGATTCCACAGTTTATTGGTTGCCATTTACTCCACAGGAATTTAAAATCATCATGAATATTAATGACCCCAACTCAGGTTCATTTGCCTACCACTGTCTTCAAGACTACAGAGATTCATACTTTGCAATCTCAGTGTCTCTCGATAGCACCTTTTTTGTTCTTGCTGATTGGAGCAACTTCAGGCCCATTTTTGCAACACAGGGAGGAAGCAGTGTTCAGCCTTAGAAAACAGCCAATCTAACAGGACTACTTCCCCAGTTCTTTCCTTTCTGTCTGTAATATCTTGACTATGTAAATGGGCAGCTTAAGCTTTCTTCATCCAGGCTCACCACTGAATGATGATTTCTTATATACACTTTCTAAATTATTGACTTGTTTTGCTTTGCTTGGTTTTGTGATGGGATGGCCTAAAAGTTGTTATTTACTTGAGGCTGTGCCTTGAACACCTAACCCTCCTGCCACTACCTTAAAAGTGCTGAGATTATAGGTGCATGCGGCCTTGCCAGGCTGACACCCATTAATATTTTTTTTGTTGTCTTTAGAATCCAACTTAGTGACTTTCACATAGCAGACCTTATACTTCTCCAAACTTACTCATAACTCTGGTTACTTCTGTCACATATGATGTGCACTAATTCTTGAGATCATTAACACCTCTTAATGAACCTTAAGCCACCTTAAAAGGTGAGAGAGTTCTTAATATTAAAGTGATACAAATCTTTGACCTAGTCAGATATTTTTCTAAATGTGAGAGCTCTTTAAGGGGATATAAGTAAACCTCTAAAGTCACTGATCTATTAGAATTTAAAATCTCTAAATAGAAAATGGTTCCTTCCCAACTTCTACCCATGCAGGATTCCTTGTTCCTCACAGGTGACTATTGACTTTACCCAGCTTTCCAATAAGGTCATGTTGTGTGAGGATTGGACAACATTAGATGTTATAAACATCTTTAAAATGAGATAATCTCTAAGTTATTACTTTACCTCATTCAGCCTACTGTTATTGTAAAAAATAACAGTTTCAGAATATTCCTTTATTTTTAAGATAGTGCCTAAGATGTAGAAAACCACTCATTGGCTCTCCTATGTAGCCAAGATAAGCAGTTCTCTTGTCAGTAGCTCATCTTCACTTCTGATTTTGACTTTAGATAGTTTCTCCTCCAAATCACACTTCTTCAACCGAATTTCAGTGTGTCGATTTCATAAACTATAGGTAAGGTAAGTCCCTGAAATGGAACTTATTCTAGTGTTAACTTCTAATCAGTTTTTTAAAATATTATATTGGGCCTCCATCTCCCTTTGCATCCCTGGGTGGCATAGCCACCAGCTTCCTGGGGCCATCATCTTTCCTGAGTAAGTTCATTGGCACCCACTCCACCTTGACTCCCCCAGCCTCATTCACCTTCCCAGCTCCCCCACCCCATCTCTCCTCCTATCCTGGAGACCCATTTCTTCTCTTGGCAACCCAGACACCTGTACTGACCTCTTGGCCCAGAATTCCCACTGCTTCCTAATCCTTTGCATCCAGATGAACCCAATTCCTCCCTCGAGACCCCAGGAGCCCTCAGAGCCCCTTTCCTCCCCCATCTCCCATTGCATCCCTGCACACACAACCACCACTTTCCTGGGGCCAGCATCTTTCCTGGGCCTTGCTCCCAGGCCAGCACAGCCCCCAAATTCCTGAGGCCAGCATCTTTTCTTGAGGAATCCAGACCTTAGGAGAAAGCCTGAGAGCATCTAATCCTAATCCAACTTGTGCCTCTATGGAAAATCCTGCACAACAAGATGAAACCAATTTGGCCATTCCAATATAAAATCAAAAGAGATAACCTGAAGCCTAGAACAACCAGATTTTCATGTCCAACTAGTAAAACACAAAGGCACATAAAGTTTACAAAAGGAAGCAGACCTAAACTCAACAGAGGAAGGCTTGAATCTTACACAAGAATCAGAAACTACAAAAGAAATTCACATGTCAAAGTCAAAGATAAAATAATAACATGAAAAACCAAAATAATATATCCCCACCATTACCAACACTCCTCTAGAGGAGTACAGTGAGAACCCCCTAGAGATAACACAGGACATGAAACTCAAAAGAACATTTATAAACATGATAGAAGAATACAGAGAATTTTAAGAACACAAAAAGAAAGAAATCAAAGAACTGAAAGAAGATAGGGATAAACTTCTGAATGAATTCAGAAAAGAGTTAGAAATGGGTCTGCTGTTCATTTTCCCACTTCTATGCTGGGTTACTGTCTGGGAGTCTCTTAGGCCACCCTGGCCAACAACTCAAAGGAAGGATGAACGAAATGGAAAACAGAGTATCAAGACTGGAAGATAAAGTGGATGAATTAGGCCACTCAAATAAAGATTATGAAAAATTTAAGAAATCACAAGAATGGAGTATAAAGGCATTGTGGGGCACCATAAAAAGACCAAACTTATAAATCACAGGCATACAGAAAGGTGAAGAATCTCAGGATAGTGGTATGGACCAGATCTTCAACAGGATTGTAGAAGAAAATTTCCCAAAATAAAAGAAAGATGTGCCCATACAAATACAAGAAGCATATAGAACACCAAACAGACAGGACCAGAAAAGAAACTCTCTGTGGCACATTGTAGTAAAAACACTAAACGTACAGAACAAAGAGACAATACTGAAAGCTGCAAAGGAAAAACAAGTCACATATAAAGGAAAACCCATCAGAATTGCAGCTGATTTTTCAGTGCAAACTATGAAAGCCAGAAAAGCATGGAACAAAGTATTCCCAGTTCTAAATGACCACAGATGCCAATCCAGAATACTTTACTCAGATAAAATGTCTACTATAGTTGAAGGGGAAAGAAAAATCTTCCATGACATAAACAGACTGAAAGAATTCATGTCCACAAAACCAGCCCTTCAGAGAGTTCTTGAAGTAATACAAAGAGCTGAAGAAAGGAACGACTATACCCAAGGGGTTACAGAAAGAGGCTTAATGAAGATATAACTATGGAAATGCACAGATAGACCAAGAATGTGAGCAGAAATAAAACAACAAGGATCAATACACATCTTTCATTAATAACTTCAAATATCAGTGGACTGAACTCCCTAGTCAAAGATACAGACTAGTTGAATGCATGAAACTCATCTCACTTTCAAGGATAGGCACTACCTTAAGGTGAAAGGATGGAAAAAAAAAATATACCAAGCAAAAGGTACTAAGAAAAAAAGCAGGCTTTACAATTCTTGTTTCTGACAAAATAGACTTTAAAATAAAACTAATCAGAAGAGCTACGGAGGGCCACTTCATTCTAATCAAAGGAACAATTGACCACAAAGATATTACAGTCATGAACATATATTCACCAAACTCTGGTGCACCCAAGTTAATGAAAACAGTACTACAGGACTTTAAGACCCAGATTAACTCCAACTCGTTAATAGGATGGGACTTCAATACCCCATTATCTCCATTAGATAGTACAACAAGACAGACATGTGAATTAAACAATACCATACATCAAATGGACCTAACAGACATCTACTGAATATTCCACCTAAGCAGCAAAGAATATACTTTCTATTCAACACCTCATTGAACCTTCTCCAAAATCAACCATACACTGGGGCACAAAACAAACCTCAACAAATACAAAAAACTGAAATAATTCCATGCATTCTATCAAACCACAATGCAATAAAGCTTAAAGTGAACACCTGAAGAAACCCTAGTAACCACATGAATGCATGGACATTAAACAACACACTCTTGAATGATGAATGGGTCAAAGGAGAAATTAAGAAAGAAATAAAAGTATTCCTGGTACTAAATGAAAAGGACAATACAACACAACAAAACTTCTGGGACACATTGAAAGCAATCCTTAGAAAGAAGTTTATAGCTCTAAGTGCCTACAGTAAAAAATCAGAAAGAACACAAATAAATGACTTAACATTGAAGTTCAGTATAATTGAAAAGCAAAAACAAATGAAACACAAACCCAGCAGACAAGAAGAAATAACAAAAACCAGAGCAGAAATTAATGAAATAGAAATAAAGAAAACAATACAAAGGATCAACAAATCCAAGAGCTGGTTCTTGGAAAACATAAACAAGATTGACAGACCACTAGCCCAGTTAACCAAAAGAAAGAAAGAGCACCTCTAAATCAACAAAATCAGAGATGAAAGGGGAAACATCACAACAGACACCAAATAGATCAAGAACATTATAAGGGAATACTTTAAAAACCTATATGCTACTAAATTTGAAAACCTAAAAGAAATGGATGGGTATCTAAAAGTATGGGAACCACGAAAACTAACCCAAGCAGAGATCAACATCTTAAATCGACTCATAACACATAAGGAAATTGAAACCATAATATAAAACCTCCCGATTATAAAAAGCCCCAAACCAGATGGATTTACAACAAAATTCGACCAGATATTTAAAGAAGATCTACATCCAATACTACTTAATTTATTCAAAAAGATAGAAATGGAGGGAGAGCTTCCAAATTCCTTCTATGAAGCCAGCATCACTCTAATACCAAAGCCAGATAAAGATACAACCAAAAGAGAAAACTATAAACCCATATCATTAATGAACATAGATGCAACAACATACTTTCAAACTGCATACAGACACACATCAAAAAGATCATCTGTTATGAGAAGGCCTTTGACAAAATTCAACATGCAGTTATGTTGAAAGTCCTAGAGGGAATTGGATTTGAAGGAACATACTTCAACATAATTAAAGCCGTATACAACAAACCCACAGCCAACAACATTCTAAATGGAGGAAAAACTGGAACCATTCCCATTAAAACCATGAACCAGGAGATGGAGAGATGGTGCAGTGGTTAAGAGCACTGACTGCTTTTGCAGAGGACCTGGGTTGATTCCCAGCACCCACATGGTGGCTACGAACTGTCCTTAACTCTAGTTCCAGGGGACTCTGAAGCTCTTTTCCGACCTCTGCTGCATTGCACAACACGGGTGCTTTCACATACATGCAGGCAATAAATAAAAAAAAATAAAAATAAAATATTCTAAAAAATCAGAAACCAGACAAGGCTGTCCACTCTCTCTACTCTTTTTTTTTACCACAATGCTTGAAACTCTTGTGAGAGCAATAAGACAAGAGAAGGAAATTAAAGGAGTAATAACTGGAAAAGAAGAGATCAAATTATCCCCCTTTTTTAGACGATATGATATTATACCTAAGAGACACCAAAATTCCACCAGAAAACTCCTATAAATGATTAACACATTCAGTAAAGTAGCAGATTACAAAACTAATCTACAAAAGTTTGTACCCTTTCTATGTACCAATAACAAGCAATCAGCAAAAGAGTACATGGAAACACTCCCTTTCACAACAGCTGCAAATAAATAAATAAAATAGCTCAGAATAAACCTGACCAAAGACATTAAGGAGCTCTACAATGAAAATTTTAAATCTCTAAAGAAAGCGATTGAGGAAGACATCAGAAGATGGAAGGAACCCCTATGCTCATGGGTTGGAAGAATAAATATTGTGAAAATGGCCATCCTATCAAAGCCATTTATAGATTCAATGCAGTGACAATCAAAATCCCCATGACATTCTTCACAGAACTGGAAAAAAACATCCTAAGATTCATGTGGAAGCACAGATAACCAAAGCAACCCTGAGTACTAAGAGCAATGCTGGGCAGATTACTATACCAGATTTTAAACTGTGTTACAAGAGCTAAAGTCATAAAGACAAACATGGTACTGGCACAAAAATATAACCATTTATCAGTGGAACAAAATTGAAGACCCAAATACGAGTACATGCAATTTCAACCACCTGATATTTGACAAAGGGGCCAAGAACATTCACTGGAGGAAAGAGCAGTTCAGCAAAAGGTGCTGGCAAAACTGGATCTCCACCTGTAGAAGAATGAAACTAAACCCCTATCTTTCACCTTGCACAAAAGTCAACTCCAAATGGATCAAAGACCTCAATATGCAGCCTGAAACTCTGAAACTGTTAGAAGAAAACATTGGCAATAACTTACAAGATATAGATGTAGGAAAGGATTTTCTAAACTGGACATCAATCAGACATCAACTGCTCAAGAAATAAGGTGAAGAATCAACAAGTGGGACCTCATTAAACTAAAAAGCTTCTGAACATCAAAAGAAGCAACCTACAAAGTGAAGAGAAAACCCATAGAGTGGGAGAAAATCTTCACCAGCGACACATCTGACAGGGGTTTAAAATCAGGAATATATAATGAATCAAGAAAGGAAGTAACCCAGTTAAAGGATGGGCTAAGGATCTGAACAGAGAGTTCTTAAAAGAAAAAATGAAGATGGGTAAGAAGCATCTTTAAAGGTGATCAAAATCATTAGTAATCAGGGAAATGCAAATTAAAACCATTTTAAGATTTCATCCTAAAACAAGGAACCCTAGATAGGGGGATTGGAATCAGCAGATGGACAAACACTGGGGAACAGCTGTAGGCATTGACAACACAGTAGAAAGTAACAGAGATGACAGAGTATGGCAGAGCAGCTATGGGAGTGTGCCATTTTGGTTGTGGGTATATAGATGAATAAGATTGTTTGGAGTGTTCTGTATGAAATACACACAAAACATCAACAGATAAAAATGAGTTATATTTGAGGGAGAAGGATAAAAGTTTGCTTCATCTTAATTAGTAGAGGTGAAAAACATTACTGTTGAAATGTACCTGATGACTTTATCTTCATGCTCAGGTACCAAGGTTTCAGAAAGTAACCAACTATAACTACTAATAATCAGACACATAGAGATTAGAGATGCATGTTCGAATATCTAAGTGTTAGCATTAAAATTTTTTCTGTATGAACCAATATGTTTTTAAATGAAATGTAGATGTTTTTAAAGGTTAAAAATGCATTCAAGTTTATGTCTTATAGGGTTTATATTGAGTTCAATATTGTATAGCTGTATTAATTCAACTGTGAACCTAAAAATTTACAGCCAATTTTGAAAGAGATGCATCTTTGCTCTGGAAATTGTTATTGAATGTGTTAATGCTATAATGAAATGCTTCTTCTAATCATGTGGTTATTAAATAAATAATTTTAAAAATATTATATTGGATTATGCTACACTTCATATAAACAAGAGAGCAAATTTTAACTATTAATATCCTCAGAATTTGCCCCAGACTTTTGTTGCAGCCCATAGATGTTTATATGCATGTGTGGATGTGGATGTGGATCAGGGTTTGAAAGAGAGGAAAAGAGAGACAGAGGTAGAGACTGTAGCGGTGTGTAAAAACGAGTATAACCTACATATATAGTTACACACAGTTAAAAGACAAGACAGCACTGAGTTTTGTACAAATGTGCAGCAAACATTTAATGTTTAGTTCCTATGTACTTGTATTAAAAAAGTGATTTTATGGTTATTTTGCATGGAATTTGATGCCTCACATATATGATGTCTGTCAAAGATTCAACTCATGCATTGATCTAATGTGAACTTCCACGTATTAAAGGAACAGTCTGGAGTCAGTATAATAAGCTGATGGATAGCTTTGATGGGTTAATAATCTGAGGCTTCTCAGACCCAGAGACAATTGCTTCTGGTGTGTTTCTAGTTACAGAAGATTTTCAGGGACGTGTTCCAATCTTTTGCGAGAATATACTGAGTGAATCAGCACTTGAGTAATGTATATCACCATCAGCATAAAATAACAAAGAACAGAGAGCAAATCACCTTAGGATAGTGGAAAGCTAATTTCTGTATGGTGTGATAAAAGAGCAAGGAGAGCCCTTCCTGTGAGATACATCAAGGTGATAATGTACCCCATTAGGACAATTTGTTTTATATTTCTTAAAATAGATATGACTAAGGAAATGACAGATGGAGGTCAGGAAAAAATTCATGAAGTCCTTCACCTTGTATTCATAAATCAATGACTTGGTCCTAGAGCATTGACTAAAAATACATTTTTCTTTCAGACGAAGGAGATTAGATGTTGAAAAGAAGAATGTGTTGAGTGAAATAACAGAGAACATCATCTCTGTCACTAATACGACATTATAGTATTATATGGAACACAGGAAATGTGAGGCTTTTTCCTCACTTATGTGTACTTTTCCAAGAAAATTACTTTCTCTCTCTCTCTTTCTCTCTCTCTCTCTCTCTCTCTCTCTCACACACACACACACACACACACACAAATCTGTACACAAACACTGTGATTGTGTATTGCTTACTTGGTTACTTGTCTCACTGTGATGACAACACTTGACAAAAGCAACTTAAGCAAATGAACTCTTATTTGGGCTCACAGTTTGAAGGCAAAGTCCAAAGGGATTCAGGGTAGCAAGAGGATACATAAGACGCATCTGGTCACTTTGTGTTCCAAGTCAGGAAGAAGAGGGTGATGAGTACTGGTACTGGGCTTACCGCTCTTTTGTTTTACTCTTATTATTATTATTATTTTTAGCAGTAGTAGTAGTAGTAGTAGTAGTAGTAGTAGTAGTAGTAGCAGTACTTTTTTTGGTCTTTTTGAAACAAAGTCTCCCTGTAGTCCCAGCTGGCCTAGAACTCACTATGTAGACCAAGCTAGCTTAATCTCACAAAAATCTGTTTGCCTCTGTCTCCAAAGTGCTGGGATTAAAGGCATGAGGCCACCATGCCTAGCTCCCTTTTTTTTTTTTTTTCACTATAAGACCATAGCCCATGGAAGGGTGCCACCTGTTATTAAAGTGGCTTTTCTCACTTCAACTAACCTAATCTAAATAACCATCCATAGCTGAGCCCAGAGGTTAAGCTAATCTAGATAGTCCTTCACAGGCATTCCCAGAAGCTTGTCTCCTGTGTGATTCTAGAGCCTGTTGAGCTGAAAACAAGTTAGGCCCTGGAGAGGGGAGAATAGTTAAAGGAAAATGTATTAAAGGAAGATACATCAAATATTCCCATGGGGGAAAGAATTAGGAGAAAATATACAGAAGGGACTGTGTTGGAACAATTCTAATGAACGAAAAACATAATTTAGAATTATTTTATTCTATTTTATTTTTTTATTTTTTATGTGTATGAATGCATTGTTTGCATGTATATAAGTACACCCATGTTGTGCAATGCCCACAGATGCCAAGGACAGAAGAGAGCACTGGATCCCCTGATCCATGTGGGTGCTAGGAATCTAACTTGGATCCTCTGCAAGAGCCACCAGTGCTTTTGACCACTAAACCTATCTCTCTACCCCTCCCCAATTTAGAATTTTGAACCTACATATTATTACGAGTATCAACTCCAAAAATTCTTGAGTATATGAAATAACAACTTTGAGTTGAGAACACGTTCTTTTAAGTTCAATAAGAAGTCACTATTTTTAAAAATTCCTTTTAAAATGTAAAACTGTACCCTTTTCAACTTACAATAATGCACAACCCAAACTATAATGAAGGTGTTTAGTATGTCGGGAAGCAAGAAGAGTTCAAATGTTAAGGTAACATTGTGTATTCCTAGTGTGAATTGTATTCTTGCTTCTTCATTTTATTGCATTCCACAGACATCACAGAATAGAAAAAGTCCTTTAAAGAAATAAATTCTAGAGCTTATCATTCAAGTTGGAGAAAACTCGTTTAATGCTTTTGTTGGTCATGATACTGAAAATAAGTGTTGATTGAAGCAAGCACAGTCATATATTGAAGTACACAAATAGACATGTTTGTTCGGTTTATTCTCCAGCTTCACTGCAGGAATGCAAATGAGCTTTTCCAGTCCCAGTTTCAAGCTGTCAAGTGACAAAGTGGGGAGGGGCAGGAAAAAAATCAATTGAGTGAACCTAGCAGAGAAGGCTACAGATTAATTATGTTTAGAGAAATGGAAAACAATGTGTTTTTTTGTTGGCAACTTGAAAGATTGGTGCCTGAAATACTCCTTAATATTGTGTAAACAAATGAAGCCTAATCAATTGCAGAGATGGCAGTCACCATACCTGAAAAGAGTGACAAGTGAGGTTTGTGGTTGTTCTTTCAAATAAATGAATTAGGTATAGAAGACAGGAGCCCTTAGCAGCTGCAAGCAAGGCTTACACATTGCTTATGGGATGGTGAGAAAGAGAGGCACTGTAACTTCAAATACAAGTAGGCATCAATGCACCTTTTCCTTCCTTTATGCCTCTGAGAAGTCCAGGAATGCCTGTGTGTGTGTGTGTGTGTGTGTGTGTGTGTGTGTGTGTGTGTGTGTTACACCCTCATTCTGTCCTTGTCTTTGCAGCCGAGACATGATCTCTGAAGCTTTAAAAGCATATGGGGCTTCCAAATCAAGTTTTTGATTAACTGGGGTATAGGTTTCCAGCAGTCATCAATTTAGTAACTTGAAAAATGTTTATGCATTGTTTTAATTTGTGACCTAAATTTGACTTAAATATTGAACAATTTACTTGATTATTAGCCAATAGATACTTAGAATGCAGGGGGAAGTTAGGTCTGTGGAGGACGCTGATAAAAGAAAATGTTTTCAAATTTCAGTGGAGGAGACCTAACTAGAGAACATGAGAGAAGAACAAATCAGCCTCAGTCGGCACAGTAAAGGTGTCCTTTGAAAGACAGAGAGCCCTCACAATTAATTGATTACTTTCAGGATTACCTGTAAGTGTTCAAGAATAGTATATTAGCCAGGCATGCTGGCACAAGCCTTTAATCCCAGCACTCAGGAGGCAGAGGCAGCCAGATCTCTGTGAGTTCAAGGCCGGCCTGGTCTACATAGTGAGTTCTAGGACAGCTGGGGCTACAGGGAGAGCCTGTCTTAAAAAGACCAAAAAAAAGAAGAAAAGAAAGAAATGTATTTTTATATAAAAACTATATTAAAAATACACTTGAATTTGAATAGATGGAAAATCTAAAGGAAAGGACAGATCATTTGGTGTGAAGCAGATTGGCAGGTGTGCACCAATCAGCTGTGAGGAGATGAGAAGCAGAGGGGATAAGTTCATTTTCTTGACATATAATGTGAGGGAGATAACTTTAGCTTTTGCGATTTTAGATGAGATTGGTGGTTTTGCAGACGGGGGAGGCAGGTTTTGCAGAGGAGCGTGCAAGAGGTGATAACTTTCTGAGATTATTTTGATTTTTGTGAAATAGCAAATTAGAAGGTGAGTTTGTCAAAGTTTTTGAATACAAGATTATTTAAAGACTCTTTCCTATTTTTGGCTAAATGTTCTAAAGTTTGGTATGATTATATTAGAACTAAATATGACATGGTGACTAAAATATGCAGCCCAGAATAACAAAAACATTAAAATTAGACTTATGTCTTTGCCCACTGTTCCCAATTTAAATGTATTCCATTAAAATATATATTCTTAAGTAATTTCATTACTGATCAAGAATAGGAAAAGTATGTATTTTGTTGCACAAATTAAAATTATTCAACATGTCTATGCTGAGCAAACTCAGCTTTAATTTTATTACTAAATATTTTTTATAACTGTGTGAACTGTCAAAAAAGTTCAAGTGTGTTTGACCTCATACATTACCTCTCACACTTTACCTCTTGGCATATGAAATTAATTTAATTAAGTTTTGAAAATAAATTATTTCCTTTCTTTTAAATCAGACTCATTTGCTCACCCCATTTTGCAGTTTGTGAGTAGTAAATGGAAAAACACATCACAGAAATTCATTGTGAAGTATTTTCCATTAAGTTGCAATGATGAACACACAAAATCCACCAAGTAACTAAAAGCACTGGTATAACAAACTCCCCTATATTTACACACACACACACACACAAACACACACACACACATACATGCACATGCACACACACACGCACACACACACATAGATTTAGAAACACCCTGAAAAATGGATATTTCTTTCTTAAGCCAAGTTACAGTACGTTTTAAACTAAATAATTCAGTTCTGCTCATCCCATGCGTTGCCGTCTGGCATACTTGTACTTTTTTTGTGAATCAGAGAAAAAAGAATTGAAACACAGACATTAAATAGATCCATAAGTAATTACCACAATATTAAGTAGCTTTTGATGGTAGATTTGAAGACATGTATTCATGTATACAGGAATTTCATAGGTTTATTACCCTAATACTTTTTCATTAAGAAAAATATTTATTATTATGTAATAATTTAGCAAAGAGTTTCTCTGTATGTTTGCTTGCAAATTCTTAAAACATGCCATGCTGCAAAAGTATTTTATGATTCCTACTCATTTCCTTTCTTTGATATTTTTCCATGTTTTATTAATGGAGAAGGAATTCTCAAAATGAGAAGCGTCTGAATTTTGAAAATGTTCAGAATGTTTTGCCTTGAAGATTTTTGGATTCTGTAGATATAGAAGGTTGGTAGATGGAGATAATCTACTAATCATGTTTCTATGACTTATATCAAGGGGCCACTCAGAGACTGTTCCATCAGCTGTGAGTGTCAGGGGAAAATGCATTCAAGGTTGCACAGTTGTCTTGGGGAATATAGCTCTATATTTAATCCAAACGGAAGAGCCTGTTGGAGCTGTACTGTGTAGGCGTTTGTAATTCTAATTGTTTCCACATAGAAATCATTTGTAACTTTGACTATACGTACCAGCAAATCACTGGTCTGCTTTAAGCTTGACTCTTGAAACTGAATTTAATATTCCAAATATGGCATGGTCAAATCAATTAAGTGGGCTTGCTACATTCTGCTCTTATTATGATTCCCAGATATGTGCATCTGCTAGTAAAACTTATTATGTAAAAACATTATGTAAAACTTATTATGATTCCCAGATATGTGCATCTGCTAGTGAGATTTTTACCTTTTGTTGCCTAAACTAGATTTATTAAGATAAAGTTAATCTTAAAAATTTGTTTTATTTGTTTTGTTTTTGAGACGTGTCATAATATGTTGCTCTGGCTGGCCTTGAACTCTCAGCTCTCTTGATTCAGCCTTCTTAATGCTGGTATGAACGACATGTACCACTACAACATTACTGACCTTAAGTGAATTCAAAGATGATTTTTGACTTATTATTTTTGTCTATTCAAATATTTATACATAAACATAGATATTTGTGCATTATATTGGCTGTTTCTAGTTATAACTATGGTCCTTATCAACTACTTAGTTTTTCTGGTTAAACACAAAACAATTTTACTCAAGGACAGGGGAAAAGGTTCAGATAAAATTCAAATGTCTACATTATTATCATATTTTAAGCATAATAGTTTTATATACTTATTTTCTCACTTAAGATTACTTTATGGGGGGCTGGAGAGATTGCTAAGTGGTTAAGAACAGTGGTTGTTTTTGCAGAAGACCTGTGTTTGAATCCCAGCAACCACACAGCAGCTAACAACTGTCCATAATTCCGGTTCCAGGGGATCCGACAGTCTCTTCTGACCTCTGTGGGCATTGCACAATATGGGTGCACTTACCTACATGCAGGCAATACTTGCATACATGTAAAATAAAAATAATAAATAAAAAAATTTAAGAAGATTACTTTATGGGTAACATTGCATTTTTAGTGTTATTTGGTAAATTGACTTCCATACAAGACTAAATTACATTTGATAATATCAGTGTACTATAATTAGTGAACAATAGATGGTTATTAAAGTTATTCTCTTTCATAACTTTATACTAAAAACAATGCAACAAAATATTCTTACAGATAATTTTTGTCTCAATTCTTCAACAACTCCAGGATAATTTATCAATCATCTAATTTTTGGATCAAAATATTCAGGTATTTGGAGAAAAATCTGAATATTTCCAAGTTTACATTTATTTTAAAGGTAATTTCTTGAATCTTGTAAAATTACTGTTTACTGTATATGTCTCTGTGTATGTGTGTGTGTGTGTGTGTGTGTGTGTGTGTGTGTTTATGTGTAGATAGTCTTGAATGAATAGGAAGGAGAAAATCATGACAGATAAGCTGTGGAATATTATGACCTAACATAGCAACCTCGTGCTTCACTGTTTTATTGAAATTCATAAAGAAAAAAGATAACTGTGTTACTATAATTAAATATCTAAAATAATTAACTGATTAAGATACAAGTCTTGTTTTGGTCCATAGATTTGGAGGTCAGGGGTATTCATTACTTTGGGCTTCTGGTAAGCATGTCATGTAGCTATGGTAGTGAGAATGTTTCAGAACAAACTGTCTGCCTCATGCACTAGGAAGCCAGGTTTGAGGTTAAGGCCTTCTCCAAGGGTACACCCCCAGTGACTTAAACACTACTGACTGGGTTCTACTTTCTAAATATTCTACCACCTCCTAAAATCCATTCCCTAGGACCAAACATTTAATGTGTGGATCCTTGAGAGACACTGTTTCAAATAACAGCAGTAGCAGCAGCAGCAACAGATTTTTCTAGAAATTTATAGCTTGAATGAAATAGGATATAAAGGTGCTATCACATATTTGACCTATATCTCACCTACCCTGTTTCTTATACAGACACTTTTATAACAAATGGAACAATGAAAGTCTAAATTCCAGCATGACATTACCATTACATGAAAAGATTAATGTGTGAAATTCATCTGGAAGTATCAAAAGAATTGCACCCCTTAATGGGAGATGGTCAAAATCAGTGCTATAATTTTCATGAAGGTAAGTACTCCATTGAGATACTTTTGGTTGTTTCCAAGGTGTATTTATTGGTCGCTTTAAGTTCATAATCATTACTCTCTGATAGGCACAGTGCTAGATACTCTATTTATTTAGACAAGTAAAAGTGTCTTTACTGAAAAGTAAGCAAGAGTTTTCAGTAATATAGATATGCACAGGGGTTAGGTGAGAATCCTTGGAACAGCGAGTCTTCTGCCTTTGTCTCTACTTCCTTCTTAGGCTGTAACTAGCAGTCTTTTTTTCCTTTTTATCCTATTTCTATTCTGTATTCACTAAAATAGCACAATGGGGAAATTTATTTCTTCAGAAAAAAAAGAGAATAGGTGGGCAGAAAATGGACAAAGAATTCTAATTAAAGAAAAATATATTCCAAACTAGACCCTTTCTTCAATGGATATCAAATTGTCTATAGTTAGTTCAGTGCAAAATCTTGGCAGCAAATTTTGCTCGTGTTATATTATTGCAGCACTTGCTAGCTATAGGACATACTGGTTGTCTACACACTATTGAAAAGAGAGAGAAGCATGCTGGGTATGAATGCACCACTGGTCTGATATAAAATACCATTTCTTGCTGACTCACCAGTGACAGTACCTTTGTGCACAGTCCCTGAAGTTTGCAAATCACAACTGGTGAAGTGTCAAGCATGCAAATAAGAGATGAGAGTTTCTCATTCCACCTGTAAGAAGACCCAGAAACCTTGGCCTTCATTTAGGCAATTTTCAAAATTGTTTTTAGAAATCTTTACAGTTTCTATTAAATTGGAAAGCATAATTTAAGTTTCCTTGTAACTTAAAAATTGATAGAAT
Organism: Nannospalax galili; assembly: GCF_000622305.1. Classification (NCBI taxonomy): domain Eukaryota; kingdom Metazoa; phylum Chordata; class Mammalia; order Rodentia; family Spalacidae; genus Nannospalax; species Nannospalax galili. Next base: position 3,698,905 of record NW_008330570.1, read on the forward strand.
ATTTTGAAGAATCCTGGCTAGTACTGGGACATCTGAAGTATATAAATTCAGTGAAAATAATTTCTCAGCAACAGGACCACTTGCTCATTCAAAGGCTTGTGCTAAGCTGTGAGAATAGGTTATTAAGAGACAAAGACAGCTATTGGCTCAATGACAATGCGTTTGTTCTTGGTGTTGATGAGTAAGAATTTAAGCAGGCATTTCTCGGCATTGCTGGGAAGTATCAGTGACATCCTCATGAATTTCATCCTAATGAATGAAATAGCCAAGGACTAAATCCTGTTGAGAATCAGTGATTGAGATCCATTTGAAGAAATCGGACTACATGAAGGGAGCAGAGCAGGCACAGCCAAAGAGGTAGAAGGAAGTCCAGCCACATGGTGCCACAGAACTCAGTGATAGGGTATTTTAGAAAGAACCACATGATATAAAATATGAACTAAAACTTTGAGAAATCACTCAAAAAAAAGAGAAATGGTTTTGATTACAATGACTCATGGACAACTACAGCAAAAGCAAGTATTAGCTCACAGCAGGCTAGCACAGAGTCAGATTTTTGAGGAGTTGTTTAAACTAGGAAGAGTAAAAACAGATTTTTTTCCAGGGTTACCTCATGGATTTATTACTTAGGATAAGAATAGCTGAGCGAATTCAAATGATTGTGATTAAATCAATATATTGCAACCAAGATTCTCTCTCTATGTACCCCATGTTTCAATTGTTTACAAGCACCAAGACTGGGCATTTCCCAGTTTCAGATATTTCTTTTAAAATAAATGAAGTCTCTTCATCTATAAATGTGTGTTATTATACTTTCACCAGCATTAGCTAGATGCTTTTTCTTTGAAGACAGTACAAGAAGTAAAAATCAATGTAGCCAGGTCTCTGGGGAGGAAGAAGGCTATAGACTCTCGAACCTGAGTGAATGAATTAATCTTTCAAAGGAAGGACTGACTTCTCTGTACTGTGGTTAGTATAAAAAGAGAACAGGCACAGTTAACTGTATAAATTTGGCATTTACACGTTTCTTTTTTCTTTTTTCTCAGATTGTGCTACATTAAAATATTTTTATTGATTCTTTGAGGTATTTTGATAACATTCAGACACCCTACCCTTTCCTGCTATCATGAGCTTTATTATTATTTATTATTGTTTTTCTCTTTTTAAAGGCCTATCAAATCTGATTTCTATGGCCCACATACTCTTGAGTGTGGTTCCATAATCTGGAACCAGTCAACATACCAAGCAATACACCAAGAAAGAAAGTTCATTCTTTCTCTCTCAGCATCTATCAATTGCCAACACTTCCTCACCTAGGACTAGGGCTTCTTGCCCACCTCTCCCATCTATGCTGGGAGTTTGACTGGTTTGGGATTGCATAGATCTTGTGCATCTCTCACAAGGCCTGCTGGTTCATATTCCAACTGTCCTGTTTTGTCCAGACACAGATAGTGTTCATCTACCACCTCTGGCCATCTACAGTCTTTCTGGGCTTCTTCTACAGTAATCTCCATGCCTTAGGAGGAATGGGTGTGATACAGATGTTGTACTTAGGATTGAGCACTCCACAGTCTCTTACTTTGTGTATATTGACTGGTTGTGGCTCTCTGTGTTAATCACCATCTGTTGCAATAAGCACCTTCTCTGGTGAGAGTTGAGAGATGTACAAAACTATGGATAAAATCACAAGTCATTAGGAGTCAGTTAAATACTATGTCTATGTCTACAAAGCAGAATACTAGTAGTAGCTTCTCACACATGGCCTGTGACCAGTCTAACCACAGGTACTTTTCCCTGGCAACAGTGCCAATGTGGGCTCCATCTTGTGAAGTAAGTCTTAATTCCAATCAGAAGGTGGTTGATTAATCACATGGCATTTGTGCCAAATTGCAACAGTGGGTACATTTTGCTGAGCTTGTTCTTATTGTAACCTTCAGGTTCCCAGCTGGGTAAAACTGATGGTTACTTTCCTTTTCTAGTAACATACATGCACTTTCTGATACTATGAAAGTTAGCCAGTATAGAGGAATCTTTGAAGCCTCCAAAAGAGGGAGTCCATTCCGGGTATTGGGCTTTATTTGCTAGCCTGTGGCAGCTGGTAGGACTGTTGAAGATTCATTATAGTGTAGCTCCACTTAAACTCTTTCTTGTATTGTATATGTATGTAGTTTAAGAAGCTTCTATAGTAGTAGGTTTCCATATGACTTCTTTTAAAAGGCTGTGTGTTAATTATTCCGTCTTCTATCCTGCCCTACCATTCTCTACCTTATTTAACCTTCCTATTCTATTATTCCCCTTTCCCCCTTTAAACTCTAATCTCTTTATACTGCCAATTCTCCTCAGGATGAATTCTACTTGAAATGTTATATGTTCTAAATATGTAAAACTATACTTGATGACAAATTTTGCTAAATTATTGGTGCCTTTAAGTTATTGATTTCCTGCCTATACATGGTTTGTCACAGGTAAATATATATGTATTTCTATTTTGATTTTGGAGTTTATAATAGCAATGTTATTAGTAACTGGCATGTAAGTTTTCTGTGCAAAATTGTCTTTCAATTTCCTCATAAAGTTACCGTTCAACTTAATTTTATTGTCCAAACATGAATATGTTCATCCATGGAGAAACAACATTGTGGTTATTTATATGAAGTTGCTGATGATTCCTATTAAATATGTGACAGAATTAATCTACAAAATTTGAGAGAAATTTTAAAAACTTATATTCTGAACATGCCATTGTTTATCAATAATGCAATGCATAATTTCAGGATAATTTAGAAATGTGGTAAAGCTTTTCTATCTAGTCTTTAAAAAATTTTATGTATTCTTTGATAATTATATATATATATATTATCATATCCACCCTGTTCTTATATTCCTTCAATTACTGTGACAAAGCACTATGAACAATAGCAATTTAGGGAGGAAAGTGTTTATTTGGCTTACATCACCTGGGTCTGGGTCATATTTCATCACTGAGGGAGCCCAAGGTAGGAACTCAAGGCACCAACCTGGAGGCAGGAGCTGAAGCACAGGCCATGGAAGAATGCTGCTTACTGGATTGCTTCTCAGGCCGTGCTCAACCTGCTTTCTTATACAACTTAAGCCCACCTTCCCAGGGGTGGCAGTACCCACAGTGAGTTGGGCCCTCCCATATCACTCATTAATGAAGAAGATGCCCACAGACATGGTCACAGGCCAGTCCAATTGAATAAATTCATTAACTGAGACTCCCTCTACCTAAGTGTGTCAAGTTGACAGCTAAAGTTTTCTAGCACACACTGCTTTTACCCTTTCTTAACCCCAGCTCCATTCCCACTGAACTCCTTCTCTCACAACAAATATCCCTTCACTTCCATGACATTTTTTATTCCATACTGAGTTTAATTAAGGTTTCTGTGTGACCATGGGTGTAGGGTTATCTACTGGTGCATGAGCACCTTACAAGTGTTACATTAGTGAAGACATCACTGAGTGACTCCTCTTTGCCAGCATCTCTTAGTGACCAATAGCTACTCAGGGAAAGGTGGCCTACAATGAGTCCCTCTCCCATTCATGATGGACAGCTGATGCTCTCCATTTTGGGCAGGTCTTGTACAAGAAATCACAGTCACTGTGAGTCCTAAAGGCACTGGCTGGTCATATCATAGCACTCCCCTCCTCCCTCTGCTTTTCATAGCCCCTCTTCTTTGATGTCCCCTAGGAACTGAAAAAAGGTGGCATAGATGTCCCATTTAGTACATTTTTTTCTTAGTTTATTTGTTTTTTATTCTCAGCACTTTCACCAGTCATAAGCCTCTGCATGAATCACAGTCCTCCGAAAATAGAGGCTTCTTCTTTAACCAAGACCAATAGCAAACCTTATCTATGGGTGCAGACATAAATACTTTTAATATGAAGCTTGACAATAGCATTTAGTTTATAAATGAATCAATTTTTTATTAAATTCCTGGATGTTTTTAAAGGCTCTCTAATTTCTATAACTCTGCTTGTAGCAAAGGCTCGAAGCTTAGGCAACAAGTACAAATCATGGAACCAAACTGAAAAAGGAACTTCAAATGTTTAAAACTATTTTTCTGCTTAGAGGAAACAATCTAGATCCTGCTAAATCCTGAAATCAGTTGTGACAAAAGATCTGATATACCAGGATAGATTTCTGGGACAACTCCATTATGTATAAGGGAGCCTTGAAAAGAACTAAGTCTTGTTGCTAAATGATGCCACCCTTAAAGTTCTCAATTAGCAACACCATTACATCTCCCTCCCTTGTTAGTTCAAAAAGGCTGCGGAATTTACATATTTTTACTTAAGTTGTCCCAAATATAACTATTTTTTTTAATTGGGGAGGAACATTTTAAACAGCTCTGAAAGAGAATGATAAAAACTATCATAAGACAAGAAAGTATTTAAAATGTAAATATTAAATAATTAACATGACTTCCTCCTTACAGGAAAATTAAATCAGTAATATTTAAAAGCCCTTATACAATTACCTATACTTGGAGAC
>NW_008330570.1:3703589-3718770 GCF_000622305.1 Nannospalax galili
AAATGTGAAGGAATGTATGAAGATTGAAATAATTATTTTAAAATATAAAATATATACTATGCACAGGGTTATATAGTTGAAATATGTACTTCTACATCTATGGACAGATTAGCTAGGGGAAATACTTGAGTACACTGTTTGAATTGCTAGTCTCCATATTGAGTTCTCTCTCTTGTTCTCTCTCTCTCTCTCTCCCTCTCTCTCTCTCTCTCTCTCTCTCTCACACACACACACACACACACACATACACAACACAAGTGACATATGCTTTAATTTTCCCCTTGTGTCCAAAATCTAAAGTTTTTAAGGTATTCTGATCCTTCCTTATTTTGCTGTATATGTTATTCTTTAGGATAATTCGCTCTTCACTTTTATTTTTCTTATTCATGCAAAAACCCTCTGTTCCTTGTGTTGTATTTATTTTCTTTTGACATTCAGGAAGCTAATTCTAGTAAAGGGTCCAAGATTTGTGGGGTAGATGGAGAGGATTAATTTCAAGTTATAAACAGCATTTCTATCACTCAGCTAGTCAGCTCAGAAAATGTCAGGACCTTTTCAGAAGGATCTGTATCACACTCCCCTTCCTAATACACAATAACTTGAACAAACCTCATCACCTTCATCTAAGTATTCTTGTCCTTCAAAAGAATGGCATTTTTTTTAAGCCACAATGGTGAATCTTAACAAAGAAACAGTCTGACTTTTCTCAGTCAAAAAGTCAATAGTGGCCCCAAACTGCTGAGTACCCCTTCCTTCAAGTGTCTATGAGAACTGGACTCTCCAGCCAGGGCTTTGCTCATCTTTTATTGAAACAGTATCTCCAGCCTGAAATGGGGAGTCAGAAGTCAGGGTCGACACTCATTTTAATAGAGAATCTTGTTCTGATTCCTAAGCCTAGAATATCATACACATTCAATTTCTCTCACTCACTATTTGCAATGAGAAAAATATACTGCTTTCAGGGCTTTGACCTGAAAAGCATGAATACATTGTTTATTCTTGGGTGAAAAGCAAGGAGATGTCCTGAGGGATTATGGTCATGTGCCTAGGTGAAAAGATGAGCACATGGATCAGTGAGCTTTTTTACATTACAAAAAGTAACTTTTGGTTGCAAGGTTGGGTAAAATATTTTAGTACACATTATGCCTATGTTGTAAAAATCATTCTCACACACAAAGTTTATACTTTTCTCAATCAAAAGGCTCAAATTCAAATTTTACAATGAACTGACCAGAACCTGAATCCTTATGCAAACAATCTCCTGATGGTTCGCTTCCACTTATGCCAGTGCCAATGCCCAAACTGAGGGACTCACTGTCAGTACCATGTTGTTGCTCTGAACACATCCTCTATTCCATTATACCCAAACAAGGCTTTCACCGAAGGAATGGACAATATTATCATGTTTTTAGTGCCTTGTCACTCACCGTAAAATTTACCTGAATGTCAATCTTGTCTGAAGTGATGTCTTTCTCTGAATTTCTAACATATTCTTGTCTTATCCTTTTCTATGCTTACCTCCACAACCAGATCAAAGTTCTTCGATGTAAATTCATACTTCTCTTTGTGTTCCCTGTCTTACTAGTTAGACTTCTTTTAGATGGGGTAGGCAGATAGTTTATAAACAGATTTTTGTATATTTGTAGCTTCCAGAGTCCCTTTTATCACCCTTACCTTGAAGATAATGCCTGTTTTCATTCATGGCAGTGTCAGAATTCATTCTTGCTGACTATCAATTTCTGATAATAATAGTGCTTTATTTTGGTGTTCTCTTTCATTAGAAGTTTAGAAATCCAAACAATGCCCTCTAGAATATCATTGGAATAATAGACCAATGATATTCAGAATATAGACAGAATAATAATGTCTGTCTCGTCATGCAACAGTCTAGCTAAAATATACTGGACAAAGTAAATGATAAATTGTGTTTCATATTGATCAGTACATTACAATATGTACAGATGTTCTAGACTTCAGATCTGTGAACAACAGAGAATCCTTGTATAAGTTACTTGTCACTTTAATTACACCTATAACAGGAAACAATTTAATGTAAGAAAGATTTATTTTCACACAAGAATTGAGGTTACGGGCCATTGTGGTGGGAGAGGTATGGAAGATGGATGAATTCATGGCTATGGTAGAAAGATTGCAGGGCTTCCTGTTCACATTTCTGTTGACTAGTAAGCAGAGACAGTAGAAAGAATAACCAGTCTATAAACCTCAAACTCTGCCACAACTCGTGACTCATTTTGTCTAGGTAGGACCCACCTCTTGAAGATTCCATAGTCTCCCCAAAACAGTACCATCAGCTAGAGACTAACTGACCAACCATATCAGCCTGTAGGAGACATTTCAAATTCAAAACATAACATTCTGTCCCTGAATTACATAAGCACAAAGCAAACTCCTAATACAAGACACATTCAGTATAACTTTGAAGGTCTTCATAATCTTAAAGATATTAGACTCTCCAAGAGTAAAAAGTTCAAAGTCTTTTCAGAGACTCAAGGATATCTCTTAGCTGTGAGTCCCCTGAATTTTCTTTTATAGTTACGTTCTTTCAATATATAGTGGCACAGAGTAAATGTTATTATTCCAAGAAGGAGGAATTGGAGGATAGCAGAGAAAAGACAGAACAAAGCAAAATCCAGTAAGTCAAAAATCAAATCGGGCTATTCCACCAAACAATTTAACCCATTAGTTTTGAATTCAGTTACAGTCAAGTTTTCAGGATGCAGATAAAGCACAGCCTTTTCACAGAATTAAAAGGAATTTCCTCTAAACAGAATCTTGGTAGAGTCCCTGTTTCCTCTACACCTCATGAGTATAGTCATTACTATTCACAGTACTATCAGCATTCTGTACATGTATTTTCCCTCGAGAATGGACCAGTACGCTCTGATGATAGGCTTCTAGGGATTCTTTAGCCCAATACCCACCCCTATATTTCCAAATTTGTCTTACAACCCAAGTCTGAACATTTAAAACTACATGATCACATTTATCTCAACAAGACTCAAATATCTGGTACCAGGTTTTGGCATTAGTTGTTTCTCATGGCTATGTCCATCATTGTAAAGAAGGCATGGTGGGAGGAGTCACTTGTAGATATGGTAGCAGGGGTGTGAAATCGCTGGCTTACACCTCCACTGGTTTAAACATGGTCAAATGACAGATATCTAGGCTGAGCTGTAAGCACTAAGGTCCATTGCTATCAGTGACCCATTTCCTCCAACTGGATCCCACTTCCTAAAGTATCCACAATTCCCCACACAGTGCCATTAGCTGGTAACTACATATGCATGTGGGGGATATTTCACATTTAAATTATAATGGCTCATTTAATGGCATAAGTGACTTTTGTACACTAACAATTTTGAGAGTTATTTTACTGGATTTGTTTTAATCTGATTTCTTGTTACTAAACTGAAATTAGCAAGGTATTTGCATGGAAACAGATCTCAGACCTGCTAGCATTGCACATTGCTACACTGGGTTTTCATGTTTTGAGTAGATTTGCATCTCTCCATGCAACCTGTTTACGCCTTTACCCAGAATGGTAGCTGACACATTGGGCCAGCTATACAATGATACTGTACATAGTTCTCAGGTGTCTATCGACACAGGGGCATAATGACACATTTGATTCAGATAAGGAATATGATTGTGGTAGGAAAAGGATAGGTTCTCTGCCACAGGGATTAAAGATGCCATACAATGCCCACTTCGGCTCTAACATTCTCTCAGGTACATTTGGTACAGGCCACCAAAGGGACCCAGTGTACTGAGTTTCTTAGGTACTTCTTTGTCCCCCTTTCTGTCTGCTGGAGCTGCAACCACCTGAAGTTTGTATGTGTACCTGTATGCACACGTGTGTTTCAGCTCACCTACCCAAAACCACTGATCAGTTCAATATTTTTTTTAATTATTGAATTTTTGTATAATTCTTTTGATCTTATTTAAACTTCCTCCCCTATGTTCACCCACTCCATGAAGATCAATATTTCTTTATCAATATTTTCCAGGATTGGATTGCCTACATGGATGCAAAATTCCTTATCCAGAAAAGAGAGGTATAAATAAAAGGAGAGGGGCTAAGGAAGAATATTTGTAAATGAATAGATTAATAGAAAAATGAATTAACTAATGAAAGCTTAAAACTCCATCACAGATCTTCAGGCTCTAAACACCTCAACCCAACATTAGAACATTTTGGTATTTCACATGCAGCTTCTAATATTCACAGTGGTGATTTTGTTTAATATTATTTTGATTTAAATACCTTCTAAAGTTTAGGTTTGATTCCTTCCAGCATTTAGTATCTGTTGTCACCCTAAAGTGTTAAAAGTTTGAGCTGAAGAGTAAAGCCATTACAAAATAGAAGTAATCAACAAACTCTTACTGATCTCCTAAACCAATGATTCACACAGTATTTCACACAAACCCCCATTAATGCTAATGAAATTGGGTAAGTTACAGGCTGAAACTTGCCCATACATTGATAGGTGAATAGTTCCCTGAGGTACTTACTTAGATGAGAGAACTTAATTTTCTCTCCACTAATCCTCTCTGGATGAAAAATAAGAAATCATGCTTCACAAATTAGATTTCTTTTTTAAAGTTGCTGGCACAAATTCAGCCCATCGGAATGAATTAAATCAGAAACCACACTGGGATATTGACCAGACCATTTTTAACCAGTCAGACCATTTTCCACACAGAAGGTACGAGGTGGCCTAAAACTTAAGAAGTCAGATTTTCTCGTGGCTTTGAAAGCAAACCATTTAAATCCATTAGATCCTGTTTTTTTGTAAGCTTCTAGAAAAGCATGCAATTACGTGCAAGAACTAGTTAGGAAGAAATAGAAATTTCTGATTGCCTAGTATGAATTTAGGAGTTCAGTCACTGATTTAATTAGCTGCCTAGGGAAGGAGAGATTATGAAATGTTGAGGGAGAAACAATATAAGGTTATTCAAAGGCTCACACAACGTGATACTACAGGTATAATTAAATTTCTGGGGCAAACGCACTTTGTGTGGTTAGCACGTCGGTGTTTTAGCATGATACTGATAATGTCAAAAACAAAGCTGGGTTGTATATAATTCTTTACTCATGCAAAATATATATTCTACTGCTTTCTGCATTTATTGCAGCTTCCAAGTATGTAGTTAGTGCTGTGCCTACTATGGGCACTGACAATTGACATTAATGAGGTATCCCTTTAAGATAACCCAGAAGAAAGGTGGGAGGCTTTCAAAGAGACATACAAAACCAAATGGTAATTATAACAAGAATGTTGATGCCCTAACCACCACGATGATGATGCTACAAAAATTCTTAAATCCTATTGAGCCTTGAGAAATTTCAAGAGATCGACACCCAGGACTTTAATTTTGTAGGAATTCTAGCACCTAGCATTTTGATTTAGTGGTATTTAGAAAATATCTTAAATATGAATATTTCCTGAAGTACTAAACATGTTTTTGGTTCAATTATACATGAACATGTAAATAAATGTTATTATGAACACTTCTTGGATGAGTATATGACATTCCTTCTTTAGACTAAAGCCCAAATTATGTTTAATCATCAGAGACACATTTTGCCTAATTATGTTGCTCTAAAGAAATTAAAAAAATAATTTATTAGACATTAAATATTAGTGCCAATGCATGTAGCATTTTTAAACTGAGTGCTTTAAACTCCACAACTGGAATTGGAGATGTCTCAGTAATTGATAAATGAATAAAGTGAGACCAGTCAAGGAAGAGAGGAGCAGAAAACAATGCCGAACTCTCGATCTCATTGATGCTGATATGACAAAAGCAGAAAGCGTACGACAGCAGGGGATTGTTTTACTGTTAATTTTATTTTGTCTCTAGTGCACAGGCACCATTCACCAAGACAAACTATATTTTGTAATTTGTTAATTATCAAAAAATTCAGAAGAGTTAAATTATATAGCATACCTCACCAGACCACAATTGAATGATGCTAGAAAAAGGTCAAAAAGTCAAGTCTTCAAGTATCAAGAAAATTTAAAATATTATTTTGAATAAATGATGTATCAAAGATGGAAACATACAGTAAATTAGAGAATATTTTGAATTAAAATGAGGGCAAAAATATAGCATATACATACTTATGTGATGCAGATTAAGTAGTACTTAAAGTATATAACATTATGCAAAATGTAAATAATTCAAATAAATCTTTGGAGAGTCAACATAAGCAATTACAAAACAGACTAAATTAAATTCATAACAAGAATGAATGAAATAATAAAGATAAAATAAAAGTGAAATTGAAAATACCAAAGAATAGAGAAAATCAAGCCCAAAGCTGGTCCTTTGAAAATATCAGTGATAAAACTGTTCAGTTTTGTGGCTGGAGAGATGGACTGGTGGTTAAGAGTAATTATTACTCTTGCAAAGAACCAGGATTCAGTTCCAAGCAGCCATTTTGCAACTTTCAACCATCTGTAACTCAAGTTCCAGGTTATCTGACACGCTCTTCTTATACACACACACATTTAAAAGGAGCTATCACAGGTGACAATGCTCCTATGAGACATCACAGGATAACAAGTAAAAAATGTACTCCATTTAGATTTGTTGGCCAGAGGAATCCCATAGATACTCAAACTTTACAGACTACAGGATATTGCCAATGTTCTTTATTGCCCCAAAGAACTTCACAGCAACACCCTGTGGTCAAACCTAGAACAGAGAACATGGAGACATCAAAATGGTACTGATCTGGAAGCATCACCCTTACTGGTTAGCTTTCATAGTGCTGGAAGGTGTAGCAATTTATGTAAGAAAAAAGTAATCATTAATCTTATCTAGCTGTGAGCCTATGCAAGCTGCAAAACGTATTGGCTGGCATGCCCACTTATACAATTGTAGAACAAAGGACATAGGTGTAACCAAAGACTTTCTGCTTGGATTAAAGGCCCAATTCAGGATGAAACTCATACCTGGCACCATTATCATGACCAAGAGCTTGTGGCTATACGGAGAACTTACTACTATTGTTCTGCTACATGGATATAACATTAAACCAACTCCCAATGATGTGTTTTTGTATCCATAGATTAGGTACTCTCAGTCTTCATTAGAGAAACTTCTTTTATTAGAAGATGATGATCAACATACAGACCTACAGCTGGAAAATGAAAGATTGTGGAATTCTCAAGCCTAACTGGGACAACTATATCACACCCTCTTTTTCCATGTCTCGGGGATCATTGTGGAAGAGGGAGCAGAAAGATTTTAACAGTAAACGGTGATGGATGACTACAAGGAAACTGTGTTTTCTGCATACAAAAGGGCAGGTGTACATATGAACTCGCAGAGATTGTGACAGTTTGCACAAGATCTGTGCTGACTGAAGCCAGACAGAATCCCATGATGGAAAGAGAAGGTAGACACATTGTTCCACCACTCACTGAGGAGCGTCTGGCAATTGATAGCTTATTGAAAGGGAATGGTCAGTTTTCATTGAGTGTAGCCCCTGGAGGATCAGCCATGATTCAGCAAATGAACATACACTCAAGGGTATAATAAGGACACACAAATTAGATTTAATAGGTTTTTAAAAAAAGAGTGTAAAAAGAAGAGTTGGTAGGGAAGGAGGGTGACCTGACAAGAGTTGGGGTAATGGGGTTACCATGTTCAAAATATAATATGGAATGCTCAAAGAAGCAAGAAAAAAATAAAAGAAACAGGAAAATAATAAAAAAAAAACTTTAAAAAAATTTAAATCTATTGGGAGATTTATTATGAAAATAAAGAGAAGACTGAAATCACCAATATCAAAACCAGAAAAGGGATAATAACTTCGCATCGTATAGGCATTAAAATTATATAAGTATCACTACATAAAAGACTTAATAGATACCTAAGATAGTGAATACACTATTTATAAACTGCACTTTTAAAATCTGACTTTAAAAAGACATTGATCTGTTTAGATACGTAAACAAAATTCAGTACTCTAACAACTTGAACAAAGTTTGTTTGCCTCTATAAGCCCAATTATTTTTTATATCATTAAGATTATTAGTGGTGCTTGGAATTCAGTTTACATGTGTTTTTAGCTGAGCGTTTGAAATTGGATAACCTAATGGGGAGATTTTCTCTGGAGGAAACTGATTATCCCTCTCTTAGCTGCCATTGATTGCTATAGCTCTTCGTATAGAGAGGGAACCTTGTGAAATTTCCCCCATCTGCACTGACATGTCAACTGGTCCTATCATTATGAAAGTCTTGTTTGGGCATCAACATTTTGGAAGCATACATTAATTTTCACATCTTACCTCTACCATGCAACATGAGCTCCTTTGGTATTTATTGAACCTATTTGGCTTGAATTTTGTGTAGATTATAGAACAACAACAAAGATCTTGAATAGAAGAAATGGAATCAAGACCCATTTCACTTGTCTGAGATTTGCTAAACCTCTGTGCTAAATCATTTTTTTCCTTTTACATGAACCTTAGAAATTTGACAGCATTATATTAAAGCTCTAGGGTCTACATGGACAGAAATTTATATTGGGAGATTAGAAATGGCCATATTACGTTTCATATCTGATCATAGCTATAGGCTCTGTGTGTTGATGGTCAGTCATTAATATGAAATAAAAATGCTCAATAAAATGAGCATTAAGTATTAATAAGTTATTATTTCACCAATAGAACCAAGAAGGGAAGAGAATAGATCAAGATAGCTCTTATTAGTATGAAAGATAATAATATGATAAATATAATTTATTGAACATTTTCATGTGCTAGTGTGTGCAGCAATTTTCACTCATTGCTTAAATTAATCCTCCTAACATCATTAAGATGAGTACAATTCCCATTGTGCCACAAGAATATGATACTAAATACTAAGAATTATTCTTCTGAATAAATTAGCAAAACCTAAGGCTGGAAGAAAATTACCCTGTATGTGCAACGGGTGTTAGGAAATTTCTATATTCAAACTTGTATTGCAGGTGGGATATAAATTGTTAAAACTCTTTCATTATTTTATTAAAATACTTTCTCAAATATTTTACTAACTATAACATGTAGATAGAATTGCCAAAAACATTAAGTTGTTTTATGTTTTACCACAGTACACAGAAGTTTAGGATATACAAAAACTACAAGCTACAGGAAAATATGTGGCTAATGGTATTAATTTGAACATAGTCATGACAATGATTTAGAAAAGAGTCATTACACAAAATAAATTGTAGCCATATTAGTTCATATTAAATATGCTACATATGCATGCATATATGTATGTATATGTATATGAGTATATATGTATACCACAAGGAATGTAACTCTATCTCTACATAAAGCCTATGTTTAAAGAATCATGTGCAGACCACAAAACAACTAATCCAAAAACGTTAAATTCTATCATTTCCTGTTTTTGTCTTTTATTCTTGCAGCTGTGAATTGCTTATAATACCCCAAATAAAACTGTATCTTGTGCCTTGTGCCTTGATTTCTGGATGTCATTTTTATAACCTGGAATGACCTTATCTAGTCTTGGTTCAGCTAGGTTCATCCTTGGATTAACATAAAAACCATAGTTATGTTTCATGTGTATTTTTCCTGTTTCCCTTTTAATATTTTTCTGTAATTTTATACTGTGCTATATAGTTTTCATAACAAAAATCCTTCAAACAGAATGAAACATTAAATTGATTTACAAACTGTCTCTAACTTTACCAACACCACTCTGCAAATAGAAAAATTTTAGCTACCTACACAAATGATTAAGATTTACTTCATGAAAAGCTTAATATATTGATTTGAAATCTGGTATCAAATTTAAAGAAAACATAGGCATAAAAGATTGGAATTTGTCTGCAGAAGACAACTGTAAAGTTATTAGAAAGTGCAGTAATACATCAAAACTGCAAATCAGTTAATCAACCAGAGTGTAAGAATTGTTTTCCACAAGTGTGTGTGTAACTGATTAAACTCATTCAGGTAATGCTATTAGGAAGTTGTTTTAAACATGTGAACAAATTATGAAAAATGTGAATTTTATAGATATTAAACTAGAAAGTTGTCCTTTCACAAGTAATTTATGTGCATCTTGCACTAACATAGGTAACATATTTTTAATCTTTGAGATGGTTGTACTTTATAGAAAATATGGGAACTGTATTGGTTAAAACATAATTTTAAATTTCCTGAGGACACTATTTGAGCAAGCTTCTTTGATTTACTGCACACTGACAGAGACAGATGAGTAGCTATCTTTTGGTATGAGTGGAGAACTGATTTAGGGAGTATATACTAATTGATTGGTAGATATTAAAATGAAGTAAAATCTCAGATTCTGTGCAGCGATATTGAGTTTCTCTTAGGTGATATTTTTCTTTCAAAATAATGACAATAGGATACTATGTGACACATTTAAATTTGTGGAGTCTGAAGTTTATTAAAAAACACTGTCATGACACCTTAATGCAAGGAATTTCTAAGAGGAAAGAGCTGAATGTAAGCCACAGAAAAAAAGGAAAATAGGTTAAGATACAGAGATGATAACTAGCCACAGAACTGAACATCTTCTAATCCTAAACACTTCTCGAGAAACCATCAAACATAGATGTTCCCAGTAAAATCTATCAAAAGGAGTGAGTGGTGGAGTGAAAGACAAAGATAGAGGAGAAAGGACATGTTTAGATTCTCTGTTAGAAGAGAAAACGAAGCAGTAGGCAGAGAGAGAATAAAACATTGAAAGGGAAAATCAAATCAATGGCTTTTCCACCTCATCCATCTGCCAGCACCCAGACAGCATACTTTGGAGTCCAGTAGAGTGCAAACAAGATTGGGCAACCTCAGCAGAAACACATCCTCTCCATTTTTAAAATAATGAAAACAGTAACAGAGGCATGACAAGGAACCAAATGGAAGAGACACCCGGGGAAATTGCACTGGGGATGGTCAGAGAGGCAGTAAAAGGGAGTTTATTCATTGGAATGAAAATTCAGCATGGCTGGACCAGGCTACATGGATCAATGGTCTGGAAGAAATGGGTTGAGAAAAAATGTGAATCTACTAATGATCGCATTTGGTCAAGCAAGAAAACAGATACTGGGATGCTTAGGAAGCATGGCTCTGGGTTTTGAAATAGTGTAATGAGACTGTTTAAATTCGTGAGCATGACACTCACTGTTCTCAGCATCTGCACACAGGATTCTTATGACAGCATCTCCTCTTGGGTTAGTTGGCAAAGCTTCACTGTTGTTGTCACAGATGCCCTTGAGAGTAAGACTATACAGACCTATTCCTGAGGTCAGGAAGGCCCTAACTTCTCTGGACCGCCCTTCCCCAGCCCCATTTCCACCCTTCCCCTATTGTTCTCTAAGATCTAGCTACCCTTCAATGCCACCAAAATGCGAAGTCACCCATCATACCCATGTCCTTGCATATGTTGATACTGGAACATTTTTCCCACTGCCCCATCATTCATAGATTACCTTGGATCAATGAAATTTTCCCTGACTACACCTGCTCACACTGATGACATCTTAAACTACCTTATAACATTTAGCAACATTCAAATAACCCTGAGCAATACTTTGGTATACCCTCCCATAAAAATACAAACTCCT
Source organism: Nannospalax galili (assembly GCF_000622305.1). Taxonomy (NCBI): domain Eukaryota; kingdom Metazoa; phylum Chordata; class Mammalia; order Rodentia; family Spalacidae; genus Nannospalax; species Nannospalax galili. The sequence goes on from NW_008330570.1 coordinate 3,715,225, forward strand.
AAAATCTATTTTCCTCATTATTCAATCCTAAACAAATGAAAGACTAAATCCTGTCAAAATGAGTTTAAGGTTTTGCTTTAAAAAAAAGGAGCCAACAGAATAGTAGACATTGCAGACTTAGAGCAGCAACGAGAAGGAGCAGATGTACATCAAGGCATTCGTTATGCCACAGAATGTGCTAGACATGTTAAACACATCACTTTCCATTGGATCTTGTCTCCAAACTGAAGACACAGTCATCATCTCAAACTTAGAGATAGCAGTTGTAGCTAAAACCACAAAAAAAGAACAAAGAACTAAAATGATGTTAGTAGAGCCCTGTCTGTAGCTACTAAGAAAAGGAACTTCTACAAATACGATTCTGAGTTCTGTATTGGATATGTCTCAGAATATTAACACTTTTCATTCTTTTCCTTTCTAACCACTTCATTTTCCAATATTTTCTCTGAAGCAGACCATAATGGCCTTTCTTAAATGACATTATGTTCTCATTACCACTTAGACTTTTATAAAAAAAATAAACATATTTCACTTAACAATGAGGATAAGTCTTAGAAATGTGACATTGATACTGGAGAGATGGCTCAATGGATAAAGTGCTTTCTGTGAAAATATGAGGACCCGAGTTTGAACTGTCATATAAAAAGTTTGAATAAAATCTGACTGTAGTGGTGCAAATCTATGACCCCAGCACTTTGGAACAGAGACATGAAGAACCCAGTGACTTGGTGGCCATTCAGTTTAGCCAAAATGATTTGTTCTGGGTTCAATAAGCAACTGTATTAAAAAAAATATTATAGAATGCAGTAGAGGAAAACACTCATTGTCAACTTCTGATAGTCACATACACAGGGTTACACACACACACTGCAAACTCACACAAACACACCACAAACTCACATAAACACTCATATATACACTTGAAAAAAGCACCATTGGGTGATTTAGTTATTCTGTGAACATGAATGAACTTTACATTTAAAAAAAAATACTTTTATTTTATGTGTATGCATGTATTGCCTGCATGTAGGTAAGTACACTAGTGTCATGCAATGCCTGCAGAGGTCAGAAGAGGATGTCAGATCCCCTGGGACTGGAGTTATGGAAAGTTGTTAGTTGCCATGTGGGTGCTGGAATTTGAACCGGGTCTTCTGCAAGAATAATCGGTGTTCTTAAACGCTGAGCAATCTGTAAAAAACTGTTTTTATTGAGTATTTCTGCATATCATACAGAACATCTTAAACAACCTTAATCATCTTTACACCCCAGTCCCCATGATATATTTCCATACTCCCCCACTGGAGCCCATATGCTTTGAAGGGCTGGTTTTGTGGACATGTATTCTTTCAGGCTATTTGTGTCATGGAAGATTTTTCTTTTCCTTTCAACTCTAATAAATCTTTTTGCTGGTAAAGTATTCTGAGCTGCCATCTATTGTCATGTAGAACTGGAAATACCTTGGTCCAGACTCTTCTGGCTTTTATAGCTTGCACTGATAAGTCAGGTGTAATTCTGATGGGCTTTCCTTTGTATGCGACTTGTTGTTTATCTTTTGCTGCTTTCTTGGAGCTCAGCAGACCTCCAGAGAGTGCTGAGTTCTGGCCTCCCTCTGGCTTCCAACTACCAGAGGGCCTAAGAACTCAGAGGACTGCATGACAGCCCCTAGATCCTGCCTCCAAGTGGGGGTGAGCTTCCCCTGTTGCACCATACCATCCTCCTACCTGGGATTTTATGAGGCCCATCCCAAGGCCCCAGGGCAGATCTGGTTTTGGTAGGTTAAGGCTGAGATCCTAGCAGACAGTCTGAGAGGGTGGGTTCAGGCCTCATCAGTGTAGGTGTAGTGGAAGGGATCTCAGCAGACCACCAGAGAGTGCTGAGTTCTGGCCCCCTTCCGTCCTCCCTCTGGCATAGGGTTGACAACGCATGAGACTGCCTGAGAGAGCCTGGATCCTGCCTCCACGTGGTGAAGGAAGCCTGAGTGTACCTGACTGGAACCTGAATCGGGCTTCTGTGGGGACCACTCAAACAAAGATTATGGAAAATTTAAAAATACACAGGAATCAAATATGCAAGAGATGTGGGACACCATGAACAGACCAAATCTATGGATCATAGGAACAGAAGAAGGGGAAGAATTTCAGGTTAATGGTGTTGACCAGATTTTCAACAGGATTGTAGAAGAGAATTTCCCTAAATTAAGGAAAGACATCCCCATAAAAATACAGGAAACACATAGAACACCAAATAGACAGGATTAGAAAAGAAACTCCCCATGACATATGATAGTAAAACACTAAATGTACAGAACAAAGAGAGAATACTGAAAACAGAAAAAGAAAAACAAGTCACATACAAAGGAAAGCCCATCAGAATTACAGGTGACTTATCAGTGCAAATTATGAAAGCCAGAAGAGCCTGTACAAAAATATTTCCAGTTCTGCATGACAATAGATGACACCCCAGAATACTATACCCAGCAAAAATTTCTATTATAGTTGAGGGGGAAAGAAAAATCTTCTATGACATGAATATCCTGAAAGAATACATGTCCAAAAAACCAGCCCTTTGAAGAATACTTGAAGCAATACAGAGAGCAGAGAGTGAAACAACTACAGGCAATGAAAGAAAATGAACAAAGATATAATCTACGAAACACAAAATTACACAGAGAACACAAACAACAATCAAAATGATGACAACCAATACACACCTTTCGATGATAACCTTAAATATCAATGGATTGAACTCCTCAGTCAATAGACACAGGCTAAGCAAATGGATTAAGAAACAAAATCCAGCTCTTTGCTGTCTGCAAGAAACCCATCTCACCTTCAAGGACAGGCACTACCTTAAGGTAAAAGGATGGAAAATATTACTCCAAGCAATGGCACTAAGACACAAGCAGGGGTTGCAATTCTAATATCTGACAGAGTAGACTTCAAAGTAAAACTAATCAGAAGAGATAAGGAGGGTCACTTCATTCTGATCAAAGGGACAGTTAACCAAGAACATATTGTAATCCTTAACATATATGCACCAAATTCTGGTGCACCAAAATTAATATAAACAACACTACAGGACATTAAGACACAGATTGACCCCAACTCAGTAATAGTAGGGTATTTCAGTACCCCACTGTCTCCATTAGACAGGTCAACTAGACAAAGAATGAACAGAGAGACATCTGAATTAAATACCATACATCAAATAGACCTAAGAGACGTCTTTCAATTATTCCACCCAAACACCAAAGAATACACTTTGTACACAGCACCTCATGGAACTTTCTCAAAAACTGACCACATACTGGGCCACAAAACAAACCCCAACAAATACAAAAATATTGAAATAATTCCATGCATTCTATCAGACCACAAAGCAATAAAGCTCAAAATCAACACTGGACAAAGCCTTCGCCACTACACGAACTTGTGGCAATTGAACAACACACTCCTAAACAATGAGTGGGTAAAAGAAGAAATTAAGAAAGAAATTTAAAAAAATTCCTGGAATTCAATGAAAAGGACAATACAACACAGCACAACC
>NW_008330570.1:3719093-3724654 GCF_000622305.1 Nannospalax galili
ATTTGAAAATCTTAAAAAAAATGGACCATATCTAAAAACTTGCGAACCTCCAAAGTTAAACCAAGAAGAGATCAACAGATTAAACAGACCCACAACATATAAGGAAATTGAAACCGTAATACAAAGCCTCCTAACTAAAAAAAGCCCAAGCCCAGATGGATTTACAGCAGGATTCTACCAGGCATTTAAAGAAGACTTCCAACCAATACTACTTAAATTGTTCAAAATGATAGAAACAGAGGAAGGAGAATCCCCAAATTCCTTCTACAAAGCCAGTATCACTCTAATACCCGAACCGGGTAAAGTCACAACCAAAAAAGAAAACTGTAGAACCATTTCCTTAATGCGCATAGATGTAAAACCTAATATGCAGCCAACAGCACATGTAAGGTATTTGGTTTACATCATCATGAATATGGTATATTGACCAAAATCTCATTGTGGAGTATATTATTATGCATATTTAGGCTATGGTTTCTTTTATGCAGGTTCCCCCATGACGAAGACATGTGTGGCATTCACATTTTTGCCTCCTTCACACTCCTTGTTTGCCTACCTTTCATACTCCTGTCCTGTTGTGTTCCCTTACTTCTGCTTGGCTCTCCTTCCTGTCCTTCTGAACCTTCTACCCTTACACCCTGTACTCCTGCCTCCAAATGTGTCCTGCATCCTTGGTGCACATTCACAACACATTCAAATAAACTTGATGATGCAGCATAAGAAGTAGAAGAGATCATGGTAGACAGGCTTTTATTATTTCCAAATGTGTGTTTGTCACATTTATGATAATAAGTTGAAATAACACTCGGCAGCCACATTGTTAAGAGTGACTGAGGATCATAAATGCATCCTTTGTCTGGGCCTTTTTATCATAGCCTCATTCCCACCTTTGGTCATCGTCTCTTGAACAGAAATTTGCATAACAGATATGAGTGAGCAATTGGAGCCAGAGAGACCTGGATCACTACCCTAACTTGAATCTTCCTTTCTAGCTGGTAGTCCTGTTAATTTATGTTTAGTCCTTTCCTCTGTCACAAAAATGGGATAACTACAACGACTGTTTCAAAAGATTCTTAGAAGGAATAAAAATATTCCAAGATATTTAATTTTTTACCAAAATGTCAAACCATAAAAAGCAACAAATAGCTATAGTATTCAAAATAGTCAAAGTGCAACCCCAGGCTTCTAGAGGATTTATAGAAGCAGGCTGAAGAAATCCTCTTTTCTCTTGGAAGACTATGTGGAATTTCTCCAAAGTCTCTCAGATCCACTGAAATATTTGCTTGTTTTTATGATTAGGTGGAACCTCTCCATTTAGTAAGAAAGTGCACTCTTCTTTATTACAAACAGATACGATGTGAATAAACATGACAGCATATACTCCATTTCATTGGATGCCATTTCTTGCTACCTGTTCTCTCAATTTGTCATGTTTTCTCTCTGTAGATTTTTGTCAATTTTCCATATTATTATCTATAAGTAAGACTTTCTTTACTTCACATCAATCACAACAGTATGGATATTTTAAAATATATGTACTATAAATGCTCACAAATAAGTGAACCTCTATTCCTTCCTGTATACTCATGAGTAAAATTCCCACTCTTTGATATTGGGTAAGACCATGTAAGAATGAAAGACATTAGCAAATAACGTGATTGTGGCTGATGCAAAACAAAACTCTCTAGGACTCTCCAGTCTTGCCTTCCTCTGCCACAGCTGCCATAGATAGGGCCTGAATCAATATGCAGAAGCAACGAATGGATTTGGCATTGAGCTTGAGCAGAAGTCAAATGCACTGGGATATCTTCTAGATTTGCAATAATCTTTATGAACTCGCAGTTGAGATCATTTTGTTGTAGTGGATCAATGCTTTGAATGAATTTTTTATGGATGCAGCCTAGCCACGAAATATAGGAAAGGATTCAGTCATTAGACTAAGTTGCTTCAAACTTACATAGTCCTAGAAAGGCTAGCCTTCTTGACTGTACCTTGAGGGACTCCATGGATTCGACTGTGTGGGATATTCTAAGAGACTGCAATGTTTCTCATTTCTGGAGCCAGGAAACAAAGAACGACACTTTGTTTATACATGCAAACAACATAACTTACAGTGAACCCCTGCTTCCCTTTTGTGGGTCTGTGGTGGGGATAACTCCTGTAATTGAGGCCATTAGGGCAGAAATGGCTTATGTGATTAGCTTTCCAAAACCCCAGACAGATTCAGGATCAAGCAAGCTCTTCTGTAAACAAGCAGCCTTTACTTTGCTATTCTTTGTGAGTTGGACAAACTAAGTGTGATTTACTGACAGCATTGAGAGACAGCTTTGGGAAACTTACTCCTGATTTCCTCTGAACATTGCCAGAGTGCAGTGTTTCCTGGATTAATTTTGCAACCTTTCACTAGGAATTCATAATATAAACAACTTCTCTGTTTTCTATCTTGTCAAATTAATTATTCCATTTTATTGAATTATTGTACATTTTGTACAATACATTTTGATCGTATTAAGACCACCCTTCTCTATCTGTATTTCCCCAAAGCCCTCCACTAAATTTCATGCATTGTGTCATGTATTTTAAGGCCTATTGAGTCAAATATATGTCCCCAAATGTGTGAGTTAATAAACTAGAGTCTGGTCACTCCCTTACTGAACTAACACTATTTCACAAAGCAGTGATCAATTTCCAATAGTTTCTGACCTCAGGTTGAGGCTTCTTACCTTTTTTTTCCAGTTCTGTGCTACCTTTGTGTCTGGTTTGAGTTTTGCGTGGGTCTTTTGCATGCTGTTCACCATTGCTATACGTTCGTATAAGCAAGCTACTGGCAGCCTGGAAAACTGTTTCCTTGTGGTCATCCACCACCTATGACTCTTACAGACTTTCTGCCCTTCTTTTGCAATGTCACTTGAACCCTGGGAGGCAGAGGTCTAGTATAGGAGTCCCATTCAGGGACAAGCATGCTGAAGCCACTTATTCTCTACATTTTGGACAGTGGTGGCTTTCTGTGTTAATCACCTTTTGTTGCATGAGGAATCTTCACTGCTGAAAGTCAAGAGATGCATTAATATTCTATCAGTCCCCAGTTCCACTATGTTCCCTGAGCCTTTTGTGTAGAGGTTGCAATGTAGGTGTATACAGATTAGGGGTGGGCATCTCACAGACACTTATTCTCAGTTGTGGAACACTATGTTTGCCTAGGGATGTGACAGACATAAGTTTTTCTCTGGGATCTATGACCTCTCTAGTCATGTGTATTTGGATTTTTTTTTCTGCCTCTTTTTTGAGACAGGGTCTCCCTGTAGCCCTAGCTGTCCTGGAATTCACTATGTAGGCCAGGCTGGCCATGAACTCACAAAGATCCACCTGCCTCTGCCTCCCAAGTGCTGGGATTAAAGGCATGTGCCACCACTCCAGGAGTGTATTTGGCTTTTTAAAAAAAATAAATCACTAACCTGGAGTGTTCTAGGGTACCTGAAAGATACTTTCCTAATCAGCACTGACCAGTCCTGGAAGTAGGCTACCTTCAAAACAAGAGACCTAAAATATATCACTGTTGTTATAGGACCCCAAAAATGTGATTTTTATTACAAAGTGAAAACGTTTTTGTCGTAGTGAACTGACAAAAAAGTGAACTCGCCTGGTGTAATTTGAGAATTGGATGATATTAAAAAAGGAACTTATCCTCTGGATCTATTAAAAATACTATTGAAAAGATTATTTTTGTACTGAGGTTTGAACCAAATTGGTCGCATTTGGGAGGGCATTTTGAGAAAGTGATGACTACAGCAAATAATTGGCTATGGGATAGAGTGAAGAAATCATAGTTTCCAGTTTTGAGATGCTGTTGAAGCTGATTCATTTGGGTTCAAGCTGCAAGTGATACCTTAATAAAAACTTTGAAAGTCAAAAGCCCATACAATCTTCAGTCACCGTTTGGTGAAACTTCTCGAAAGATGATTAAGAACCTTTAAACAAGAGTAAGATTAAGAATCAATTCATAGTGACTGTGTAAAAAAACAGTGTCAGGCAAAAGAAACTTCCTTTGGAATAGTTGGTTATGGTAGTTCAAGAGACTTCCAAAATAACATAAGCTGTTTCCACAACATTTAATTTCCTTCCAGAACTTGAAGGTAAGACCCTATTGCTACAGGCAGACCACGCTTCAGACACAGGATTTGGAGCAATAAAGCTGGAACTTACCAGGAAGCCTCCTCCCTGAAGACTGGCTCTCATGGTATCGGGATACTATACAGGCTGCTAGGGGGAGAAAACGAATCAATGGTCCTACCCAACTATAAAGCTGAGTAAACAACAATGACTAGTGTACCAAACTATCTCTATTGGAGCAGCAGTAGTGCTTTTATCTTGGGAGTAATCAACAGCTATCTAATTGAAATTAAGGCCTGGTCAATGGGAGGGAACTCATGTATGGCACTGTAAACATTGCCAAATCCACATGAATGGAGAGGTCTTAGATTTTAGAGAAAAACTTATTTTTGCAACATCCCCAGACAAATAACATTTCTTACTTTAGTCTAAATCTATATCCTCATATATACAGGTAGTAGTACCTTTCACTGCTCATCAAAGAATTTTTTTCTACAGATGAAGACTATTACAGAGTTCCAGAACTGGTCAAATGCAGAGAATAAACACCTGTGAGACACTTAACACTAAGTGACACACTTTCAGTGTAACCTGTACACATAGAATGAATGCATCTCTCAACTCTCACCAGAGAAGTTTCTTTATGCAGCAGATGGTGATTAGCACAGAAACCTACAACTGGCCAATGTACAGAGAACAAGAGGTCACAGAGGGTTTATCCCTGAATTGGATACTTATTCTAAACTTCTGCCTTTCAAGATTCAGAGATCATTATGTAAGAGCCAGAGGATGTAGATGACTAGAAGAAAGCAGAGTCTTCCAGACAGTTGATCATTTACTCATATGAATTCAAAGCAATGTTGATAGCATGCACAAATTCTATCCAGGCTCAAATCAGACAAATTCATAGCATAGTCATGGGGAAGTAGTTACTAAATCCTAACACATCCTAAGGAAATTTTGGCAATTTACAGCTTCTAGGAGGGGGAGAGACAGTGCCTTACAGGAATGGGACTCTTGGTGGGCCCAGTGAATGGACCCACACTAAAGGACATTTGGGGATACAAATCAGACTCTATACACTATATTATATGAATAAGAGAATACATTAAATTGGGCAGGAGGGGAGGTTATCTAAATACCGCCAAACTAAGTTGTATGAAAAGCCCCCAAATTCAAATTATATATATATATATATATATATATATATATATATACCAGTTTCACAAGAATGTTGCTTTCCACAAATCCATTTTTTGCTCTTGTTTTCACAGAAAGAAAAAAACATGTCTCAAAAGCAGATACCCCCTTTAGGTGTCTACAGGCACTGAAGACATATCGTGCCCTCACACACATGTTATATGTAGGCAGAATATTCATTCGGAGAAAACAAATGTAAATAAAATTTTAAAAAGAATTAACCCATAATATTCTAATATTAATATTTAAAA
>NW_008330570.1:3724845-3737615 GCF_000622305.1 Nannospalax galili
CAAATTTATCCTTCACTTTTTTCTTTACTATTCCACATAGACATAGTATGTTTATTTTAAAACAAGTAATAGGATCATTAAACAAATGCAATCAAAGAAATTTGCTGGATGAGAACATGGTAGTGGTGTCCTTTAAGCAATCACAAGTTGGTTTATGGTACATGAATATAAATTTATTGTAGTATATAAGAGCACTACACTGTTCAGTTGGTTTAAAAATATTATTGTGTTAGTAAGGACAGTTTTCTCCTAGACTAGTGATTCTGTGAGACTGGAAATGACGTTTGTCTTGTGAAAAATATACATTTTATCTACCCACCCAAGAAAACGTTTCTAACAGTTCTTGAAATAGTCTTTTTGACTTAAGACTTTAAAGACATTAAAAGTGAATGAAATTTTACAGATTGGTCAGATAATGTTTGGACTCAAGTTCCATTATAGACAGGCTATGGAACACTGGGGAATCTGAAGAATAACTGTAGTGTCATTTAAATGGCTATCATAGGATTAAATGCATATCATTGCTTTGTGTAATTTCTCCTACATAGAAATGTCAACATCTAGTGAAAATGGTCCTTGAGTTACTATGCTCCACAGGAAAAAAGTAGTCTGAGAAACCCTTACAGTCCACAATCCTCAAATAATTCAGATATGAACCTAGAAAATAATGGAATGGAGAGAAACACTTCTCAAGATGGAGCTGGGAGCCGTCTGCAAACCGTGGGAAAAGGAACTTCCTCCAAAAGTGTGAAGCAAGGGCTTCTCTCACTGATGAGCATTGTCTATCCTCAGCCCGAGCACCTTGTACAGTTTGTCAACTGGGAGTTCCAAGTTTCTGAATGGAAACAGCTGCTGGTTACTTTGATACTCCTTTCAGCCTCAGTCTGTTTACTGCGATCATTTTTCTTATTCTGCATTAAGCATTGTGTGTACCCTGGGACAGTTGAATGTCCTTATTGTGCATCCCTTCAGTTTCCGGAAGCATCACATTCCTATCTGATTAGAAATCTATACTTCTGCACCTGAATATTAGTGCTATTGCTGCAAAAAAATCTCAATTATCATCTTTTGAAAAGGAGGAGACTGTGTGAGCAAGAACATTGAACTTAATATTTAATAACTAATTGGAAGAGCAAACTGTGGCAAAAGTTACCAGTGTTCACAGTACCTGCTTCTTTCTTGTTTTGACTTCCAGAAAGGGAAATTTGAATTGTCAGTATAATAAGATGACATCATATAATGATTCTGATAAAAAGAAGACATATCAAAACAATATAAGCTTTAGAAGTGCAGGGAGTAAAAAGATACTTGCTATGTCAGAATTGCAGTTATACAGACTCTGTGTGTTGAGATGGCCAGGTCCCAAGAGCACAGCAAGCTGGAGAGAAGGAAGCTGCCACTTTAGAGAATCCTAGTTCTCAAGTGAACCATGATCAAGAAGTTAACATTGTGTGAAGTCCAAAGAGATGTGTTCGTCTATTAAAATATTGTTACTTAACTCATTTAGACTATAATGGTGAACACTGCTGAAAATCTCTGATTTAAAATTATTTGCAGTTGTACTAAGAAGCCAAAAAAAAGTGAAAAGAAAATTTTCCAATAACATTTTACAAGGTGTTATGCTGAAAGCAAAGTTAGACAAGGGCACTACAAAAAATAAAACTACAAGCCAGTATCTCCAATAATTATAGATGCATAAACCTTGAAAACATATACTTTCAAAGTGAATTCAACAGTATTTTAAAGCACAGTATTAAACTGCATGTGGGATTGACTGAAGGAATGCACGGATGGTTCAGTATCGAGAAATCTGTAAATATGAAACACCAAATCAACAGAATGAAAGGCAAAAAAAATACAATCATTTCACTAGATGCAGAAAAAGCATCTGATAAATGTTATTATTATTTCATGGCAAAAATCATCAGAAAATGAAGTACAGAAACATGCACCTCAATAAAACAAAAATATACATGGCAAATCCATGGCTGACCCATAGGGTGTCTTAGTACAAGAGAGCTCCCCAGTAATGAAATGAAGAAAACAATTTCCCTTAAAATGGATACAAAATTAAAATGCTTGGTGGTAAAATTAACCAAGGAAATCTGGAAGCATCAATGCAAGAAAATTAAAGGAGGAATAAATTGAAGGTACTCCATTCTGATATGTTCAACCAATGCAATTAAAATGTCCATACAACCCAAAGACATGTACATAGAATCCCTGGAAAAATTCCAGTCACATTTTTTTCACATAAACAGGAAACTGTATATTTGTATGGAAATGCAAAAGATCCAAATTAACTCAACAATCTTGAGCTAAAAGAACAAAGTTGAAGGTAACATACTGCCTGAATTATAGATATACTGCGAAGCTATAATAGTCAAATAAATATGACACTGTTGTAAAAACATATAGGCCAAAGGAGCGGAATAGAGGGCCCAAAGATTAATGCATGAGATCTCAGTCATTGATTTTGGATAAAAATGGCAAGAATATACATAGGAAAAAATGTCTCTCTCTTTTATTAAATATGCCATTGCCTTGTGGTTTCAGCATGCAAAAATGGAATTAGACCCTTCTGCCATAGGTAAAACTCACCACAAATGGATTAAAGACTAAATGTAAGATTTGGAGCAATAAAAACTACTTTAAGAAACTAATAATATCTCCATGACCATTGGTCAAGACAACATTTTATTTTTTAGAATGAATCCTAAAAGTATAAGTACTAAAAGTGAAAATAGACATATAAGATTGCCACTAAGACTTGCTCCTCAAAGCAAAGGTCCAAAAGCCAATAATGAAGCAATCTCGTGATTGGGGAATCATGTTTGTAGTATATATGCTCTAGCTTGGTTCTGATATACCTGTCAAAATGGCTCCTATGGTAACAGGCTTGACTGGAGGCCATCACCACTATTGGGAGATGGTAGAACCTTTAGGAGGAAAGTTACATCACTGGGCCAGGCCCTGAAGATAACAGGACTCTATTCATCCTTCTCTATCTTTGCTTCCCAACTTTCATAAAGTGAGAAATTTTCTCTGCCATACAAATCTGCCATGATAAACGCCTTAAACACAGGCCTCAAGGCAATGAGGCTGAGAAGCCATAAGCTGTATTCTTTGAAACTATGAGACAAAATAAATCATTGCTTCTTTAAGATGTTTATCTCAGTCATCTAAAAGCTGACTTATATGTTGTATGACTGATAAAGATGTACTATCCAGTACATATCACACTGAAACAGTTCAATAATAAGAACTTTGATAATAAATGAGAAGAAAGTGGGCAAAGGACCAGAAGAGACATTTCTCAAAAAACACAAGCCTGCCAAGAGGTAAATGAACAAATGCTCAAAACCACTTATTAAAAACCACTTATCATAGCAGACATGTAGATTCAAGCTACAATGTAGTATGCCTCACACTTGTTGGAGAACTGTTACAAGAATAATGAGAAATGAGTTTGGTGATAATGTGGATAAAATTGAGCACCTACATTCTTCAGTGGGAATTCAAATTAGGATGACAGGACACAGTATAGAGCTCTCTTCCCCAACAAATTATACATGCAAATACCATACCATCTAGCAGTTCCACTACTGTATATGTGTGTGTATAAAGTTATATCATCATGTCCAAAAAGCTACCCTCCCGTTTTATCTTATACTTTTTCAGTATAGCCCAAACAGACTCAACTTAGCTATTCATTAATGAATAAAGAAAAAGTGTATAAAGAAGATACACATAGTAGAATGCTATTTAGCCTTTCAAAAGAAGGGAATTCTGTCACTTGTGAACATAAGGATAAAGTTGGATAATATAATATTAAGTGAAATAAGCAAAGAAGACAAAGTGATAGTAATTACCAATTTATTCCCCCAAAGGGCACTATGGCTCAGTATATTGAACATGCAAAAGGATCACTCAAGGTAAGTTCTATATTTAAGATCTGTAGACCATAATGAATAGTCCAAATCATGAGTATGAATGTGGACATTTTCTGTAATGGAAAAGCATCAAATGATGTTAATTAGAAGAAAATCATATGAGATATGCTTTTTGAAAATATCCTGGTCTAGGAACAATTCAAAATGCAAACAAGGGATATAGTACTTATAGCTACTTTTGAGTTTTCTCAACAAATGAGACCATTTAGACCATAGATTCTAAAACTCTGAGTTGTGACCCCAAGTAACACAATGTGAAGAAGGTGAAATATTGGACCAAATTAAAATGATTCTGAACACGTAATAACTAAAAGTTAATTCAAAATCAAATTCAAATTGAATTTTGGTTGCTGACAGTCCATGTGGCGTCATAACACTTCATTGCTGGTTGTTACTGAATACACAACAAGTGTCCTTTCACAGTACATAGTGTTACAACCATACAATGCCAACAAACACTGCTTGAACCATCTCAACTAAGATTCAAAACCATTGCAAGCTGTAAACTGCACTGGTTTTTACCTTACATACAAAGTTTCCTGTGCTTATAGAAACACATAGTTTAACTATTGGAAATGTGATAGTTGTATTTAAATGCCAACTTTCTACACCATAGAATCACCAGAGCAGGAAACCTCAACTGATGAATTTTCTATGCAAGCTGTAAACTGCACTGGTTTTTACCTTACATACAAAGTTTCCTGTGCTTATAGAAACACATAGTTTAACTATTGGAAATGTGATAGTTGTATTTAAATGCCAACTTTCTACACCATAGAATCACCAGAGCAGGAAACCTCAACTGATGAATTTCTATATCAGATTGGTGTAACTGTGGAGAATTGTCTTATTTCACCTATATTTATGTGAGAAGATTCACCCATAAATGTAGGTGGCACCTTATTGTAGCAGTCCAGATAAGAAAGGACACAGAAAAAAGGCAGATTTTTAAAAATCATTTTATTATTACTTTTGCTGTTTTGTCCTTCTCACTCATCACTCTGTTAATTACCCTTGTGTAGATGGTTATTTTATTGATAGTAATATATTCTTTTCAGGAAATCCCCTGATGACCAGTGGCTCTACAGGATCCTTCTAGGTCTTAAGTGTAAAATTAGGATGTCTGAAACACAAGCCTCCTGAGTTTACCAACTACTGGATTCACATCCTCATTGGAAGATTGCCATTGTTGAACCACTCTGACTGCTGACACACCGAGCCTCAAGGACCAAGCAAGTAATGGACCATTGACCTTTCAGGTATGACAGCTGCTGTAGGGTTAGTTCAATTTTACTCTATAAGATGATTTAATAATTTCTCTTTGATACATATATGCTTTATACATACATACTTGTGTATGTGTTTTGTTCCTGGGCTTCTACTGAGAACTCTAATACAGGAAACAAAGACTTTTGATATTTTCCTACTATAACTCATCAACATAATTCATTAGTATATGTTTGTAATATATTCTGTTAAAATGTGTGCATTTTAATTGCTGTATGTTTGTAATATATTCTGTTAAAATGTGTGCATTTTAATTACTGTCTGAGTTTTACATTATAAAGAAAACTATTAAATGTGTTTTGGCTTACAAATAGGACAGAATTCTAACATTTTCTGAAATGGCTGTAAATATGCTTCTGCCATTTTGAATTGCATATTTGTACCAAGTGAAGATAATGTTGTTCATGTGTATAAAATCAAAGTTTTAAATCACTTTGAAAAGATTTGAAGGCACATTATTTTCTTCAGCATTAAATACTCAGCCAAGAATTAAATCTTTATACCCAGGTAAACAAGTTAGTTCATCTCATTATTAAGCATCTTCCTTTTGCTTTTAATAAATGCTAAATTTATATTTACACAAAAATATTCTAATGTTCATTTCTTTCTGTTTTATCATCAGGAAATATTTCATTTTTATACCTATTTTATATATCTGTATATCCCAGGACACTTAAAAATTGTTTGAAGAAGTTTATGCAACCCTTGTTTAGACTAATTTGAAAGTAGCACAGATGGACAGGTAGGGAGATTTCACAGATATCTTGTAATTAGAGAAAGACTTGCTCATTGTATAAAGGAATACACTGAAAATTCCTTCTGTAGAAGGAAAGATAATTTCTGAGAAAGTCAAGAGAGTGTACAAATTTTTCAGTGTTTGCTGAACTAGAAATTTGCAAAGGTCTTGGGATTTTCCCTTGTAAATGTCAAGGGTCTTATGATAGCTACTTATTGTAGAAAACTTGAAAAATACAGATGTACCCAAATGTCACTTAGAAGTGTTTGTAAATCACATCTATGCCATAATTACACTTTTGAATTTTTAGTGACATCTCCCATGGTATTCTCTAACCTGCATCGCAGGAACATGTGTTTCTGCCCACAGCCACAGCATTGTTTGTGGATTTTCTAAGGGGATGCTTTCTGCAGGTCTCTAACACTTATCTAAAGTTTCAACCTTCTACTTTGTCTTCCAGTTACCAAATTAATCCTCAAATGTTTCTTCTTTTCCAGCTACACCAGCTACAAAGAGACAAAAGCTCATTTAGACCATGTCAAGGCTGCTGCTTATATAGATTTATTTTGTGACCATTTATATGTTTGACATGTTGTTTTCAAATGATAGTTGTAAAAAGGGAGAAATCAGTTTATTATTTTCACCTATTACCACTGTAATTGTATACCATTCAAGAGCACAATTTAGTCATATCTTGGCCCTCTTCTCTAAATTGATATCATTGTATCTAAGTCCCAGATATCATAAAATTTTCTTTGTTTATAATTTAACTTTACAGACCAAGACCACTGACATCTCTTTCTGGAACTTTAGCAACACCCTCTCAAACAGGCTGCTCCACTAAATCTCGTTTATAACAAATCGTGACTGGGCAACAGCCAGAATAAACACATCAAATTATGAATCAAAAAACTTTTGTCCGCAAACTGGCTTCATTTCAATCTTAAAAATCTTTCAATGCCTTCTTACTGATCTCTCGTCTTTATTTGCTTGTAGGTATGTTCAGGAGTTGGCAATATCTGTATCCTGTATCTACAGTCTTAACTCTTAGAATTTTCTTTTATAATGTGTACCTTACAGACAGTTTATGATGAGAACCATGCTCAGTGTATCAAGGGTCTTCACTTCTGGGTCTTCATAGTTCTTCATCCATATTTTTCCTAAAAGAATGCTATTTTGATCTGCTTATGATCTCAGTATCCTCTGCTTATCCAAATCTTTTATAAACACTTTCATTTATTTTCAGTGTTAATCACTATTTATAAATCATCTCCATTTACTATATAGCAAATCACTCAGATATACATGAAGAGTGAACAGAAAGGTAAATAAGATCAGAGGTAAAAATCAATACTCAGTGTTATTTGCTTTGTGTTATCTTCAGCTTTGCTTGACTATTTGTTTTATCTTTAATTATGTATGTATGTGTATATGTATGTGCATGTAAATGCAGATGTCTGTGAATTCCAGAAGAGGGTATCAGATCCTCTGGGTCCAGAGTTGCAGAAGGTTGTGAACCATTTGATATGGGTGCTGGTAACTGAACTCAGGTCTTTTGCAAGAGTAAAACATTCTCTTGAACACTGAGCTATTGCTCCAACCCCAAAATTCTTTACTTTAATGTGTAGCCTCCCAAAACTCTGTATTGTTCTATTACACTATGTACCACATTGGGTATTAGTATTGCTTATTTAAACATCTGAAGACATTGCCTAACTCCAGAGCATTTTCCTCATCCAGTACATGGGAGATATTTAGCAGATATTTACTGACTGCCTTAAAGGCAACTTTCTTGATTCCAGATACTTCTGTTGCTATCTGAAGATAAGCTGCCATGGTAGGAGGCAGTGTCCAATATGTATTTCCAAATAGACTAACTGAAAAGCTGAGTCAGTTGGAATTATCAGTAGATGACACAGTATTAGCTAGCTAAGTGATAGTTATATGTGAATGCATAACAAGTGTAACTCAGTGTACCTCTTTTGCTTTTAATTAATTTTTAATTGAAAATATTTTATCAGTTCTGTAATAATTTTTCATACAATGTATACTTTAATCATATTAGACCCCTGCCCTATCTCCACCCCTGCCTTAATAGCACCTGACTTCATGCCCTTTATTATTATTTTTAAAGGACTATGGAGTCTAACATATGCCCTTAAATGTTCTTGGGTGTGGGTCTATCCCTTGGAGCCTTGTTAAACTTCCTAGCATTACACCCTTAAATAAAAATTGACTTTCCCTCTCCCAGAAGCCATCAACTGCTAATAGTTCCTCATCTAGAGTTGAGGCTTCTTGCCCTCCTCCCCTTCTATGATGAAATTTGTCTGACTTGAGTATGCATAAATCTTGTGAATGCTGTCAAAGTTGTTGTGAGTTCATCATATACGTAACAGCCCTGCCTTTTGTAAAACAGAAATTTTAGCCAAATACCAGCTCTGATTCTTACAATCTTTCCACCCTTTCTTCTGTAATGATCCCTGAACCTTGAGAGGAGAGGGTGTGATGTAGAGGCCCCATTTAGAGCTAAGCAATCCACAGTCTCTTATTGTCTACTCGTTGACCAGTTGTGGATCAGCATGCATAGAATGTTCATGCTTCTGCTCAGTAGAACAAACAAAGAGAGAAATCAAGCTGGTACTTGAAGTCATTTGAAGCTTCATCTCTACTGGTTAGCTTTCATAGTGCTGGAAGGTGCTATGCATGTTACCAGAAGAGAAAAGTACTCATCAACTTCTCCAGCTGTGAGTTATAGTAATGACAGACCTGGAAAGATATGTCAATTAGTGCAATAGTGCCATGAGTATTAAGGGAGTAACCAACCACTTTCTCATTGGATTTAAGACCTGCTTCAGAACATAGAACCCATTGCTAGCAATGTTATCATGACTAACAACCTGTGAATATATAAGTCACAAGCTGTAGGGGAGAACCTACTGCTATTATTCTGCTAAATGAATGTAATATTATACCAATTCTTAATAACTTATTGTTATAACAATAGATTAATGCATCTCTTAACTCTCACCACAGAATTTTCTTCTTGCAGTAGATGGTGATTAACTTTCTTTGCTTTTTCTAAAAAAAAAAATGTGTGCTTTGTTTTTCTCTCATTGCCTGGAGAAACTCATCCATTTAACTGAATATTGTTCCTAATGGTCATATTATACTCAAGTATATAATGCACAGTATTTATTTATTCATTACATTCAGTAACATATGTTATTTTCATTTTTCATTAGTAACCCCTCAGACATCAATTTGGTCAAAATCTTTGCCTAATCTGGATGTCATGGTCTTTTCCACTTCTAATGGGAAGAGGGGGATTTTTTTTTTGGTGGGTCTGTATTGAGATGAATTGTCATACATTCTTCTTTCTCTTTGTTAGTACTTTGTGACCTTATCCAACTTCTTAGACATCAATTTAGTGAAGCTGTGAGAATTTTTTAAAATTTATTTAATAACCATATAATTAGTAGAAGTAATTCAAGACAACAGCATTGACATAGTCAATAACAGTTTCCAGAGCAAAGATGCACATCACTTTCAAAATTGTCTTTAATTTTTAGGTTCACAGTGTTGAATTAATACTGTTATATATTATTGTACTCAGTATAAACTCTATAAGACAGAAAATTGAATGAGGTTTTAACCTTTAAAAAAGATCTCCGTTTCATTTAAAAATATACTGTTTCATACAGAAAAACTTATTTTTTTTTAGAAAAACTTATTTTTAATGCAACTAATGCTTAGATATTTGCACATGTGTCTCTAATTTCTCTATATATGATTATTACTAGTCACAGTCAGTTACTTTCTGAGATCCTTGGCACCTAAGCATGGATATAAATTCATCGGGTAGATTTCAATGGTAATGTTTTTCATATCTACTTCTAAACATGAAGTAAAATTTTATGCTTCTTCCTCAAAAATAACTCATTTTTTAAAAAATTATTGTCTTTTTTGTGTGTGTGTGTATCTCATACAGAACATCCGAAACAATCTTATTCATCTTTATACCTGCATCCCAAATGGCACCCTCCCATACTCTTCCCCCCACTGGAGCCCATATACCCTGTCATCCCTGTGACTGTCCGCTGTGTTGTCAGTGCCCCCAGCCATTCCCCAGTGCAAGTTCTTCCAAATCTAGTCAGCCTATCTAGAGTTCCTTGTTTTAGGAAGATCAGCTCTTCCTCATCTAGCAGCAATCATAGAATTTAAACTTCACTTAGTTGCCTTGAGTCTTGGTTTCCTCTTTCTAATAATGACCCTACAACATGTCTTACTAGTGCAGAATTTCTATTTGCTGTTTATTGAATAATTCTTAAGGGATAAAATGTAAGTAAATTAGTTTCAACTAATTATCATTTGTATGCTTAGAAAGTGAGTGATGATCTTTATTTTACTTGAAATGATTTCATCTCCGTTGTTGCAGTGGATTGAGATGCTTGCCCTAGTCACTAAGTATCTGGCTCCCACTGAGGTCCAGCCTTGGCACATGAAGTTCTTTTGAGTGAAATGTCATGTTCCAGCTACAGTCTCACTTTGTGTTTCTTATGTTCTACACGCACTTAATTGTCCAAATTCTGCAAAATTTCAAGATCTTTTTGACACATCATACCTCTTGCTCTACCAGCTTGCTCTTTTGCTTCCAATGACATCTGTTAGTCACCACTCCCTACTGACAAATTAACATACCTCAAAGAAGCAAGGTATTGATAAATAACTTCCAAACAAGGCCTTAAAGAGTTTCTGTATGTATGTGTAGAAACACATTTTTGATGACATATATCATAGAAGAAATGATACCTTTCAAAATGTATGTATATGACTACTTATGGATTTGCATATATAGCTACTTGTTTGTGTTTATGTAAGAAAGTTATGTATGGGAATATCTATTTAGAATGAAATTAAATACTCATTTTTATTTATTTTCTTTGTGACAAAACTTCCAGCCAGTGAGCTTCTAGTGAATGGAGGAATAAAGAAAAGATTGTGGATCTCCTCATGATTTTACTCATGAGACACATGCATAGTGGCTTACCTGAAAACCTGTGCACCTACTCAGTCACTGCAGTGTGAAACTGTAGAACCCTATCAGGAGATGACCTCATGCAGCCAGGTGCAGGTGCATCCATGTATTCGTTTTTATAATAATATGTTGGAGTGGAAGAACTGACATGCATTATTGTAAGGAAAATTAACAGCCAGGGTCTGGGAGAGAAAGAATTGAAATGACAGGCCAGATTTAAGAGGACTTTTGTTTGAGCATATATTTTTCACCTAGAAATGGACACAATTACTGAAAATTAGAAATGAAGTCAGGCTTTATACAATGAAATGAGATAATTTCACAGCCCAAACAAGTGAGCTTATGTTGAAAAGAAAGCCATTAAAATATACCTAAGCATTAAGTTAATGGGGGAGAAATTCAATTTGAAAATGAGAGAACATTTTCAGATAGAAAGGGCACACACTGGAACAGCACGCTTAATGAGGTACAGTAGATATATCCAAGTTTAATCTAGATAATTTTAGATAATTACAGAAAAAGATTAAGCTAGGTTTTTTCCTACTTTCCCCTCCCTGCTTGATGCCAAGTATTTGAACTAGAAAACATAAAAACAAAGACATTCTATAATCCTATTATTTGTTGTTTTGTATAAAATCTTTGAATTAAATTAAACAGTTCAAAGAAGTTTTTCTCTACATAGATGTCAGTCAGTGACAGAAGAGCCCTGGTGTAAAATAAGGGTTTGACAAATGATGCTTCTACTTTTGTCCAAAGAATGAACATTGTACAGATGTCACATACTATAGTCAAAGGCTGCTTCCAGACTGGAGGAGGCTTCCCCCAACAAGAAAAACTAACAAATGTGATGCTTCTGCACTTACAGCAAGAGTTAAACAAATCATTAAACCCTACTCTTTGGATCTACTCTTTAACATCTACCCAAAATGATTTATATACTACTGCAGAGATAGTGCCTCATCCATGAGTGGGGTAACTCAGACTCAGAGAGACAAATGTCAAATGTTCTCACTCGTATATGGATCTTAGCATCAAATCTTTATATTTGTAAGATTTAATCATCCTATTCTAGTTAAAGTGGTGAAGTTAAAAAGAGACAACAAATGCTGGTATGGAAATGAGGATTGGGGAACACATTTTCAATACTGGGGGAGTACAAACTGCTGTAGCCACTATGTATATCAATGTGGACTTCCTTCAAAAAGCTAGAAATAAATGCACCATATGATCTTGTTATAACCACTCCTGGACATATATCCAAAGGATTCTAAATCTTACTAGAGAGATACTTGTTTATCCATGTTCCTTGCTGCTCTGTCCACAATAGCGAGAAAATAGAAACACGCTGTATATTCATTAATTGCTAAATGTGCAATGAAAATATGGTATGTATACACAATGGAATTTTATTCAGCTGTAAAGAAAAATAAAATCAGGTAAATGGATGGGTTTACCTCATTCAGAGGTAAACCCCCAAACACAGTGCATATTCTTTCTCATATAAGGATACTAGCTTTGAATCATTGCATATGTATGTTTAAATTGGAGTATCCTTAAAAATCAAGAAATTCATGGGGGTTATTTCAAGGCAGGAGGGATAGAACACAGGTGGTATGAGGGAGAAAGGAGAATAGTGGAGCATGAAAAGTAAAATGTGTGGGGAATGGGGGATGATAGTGTAGAGGTGGAGATATGGGGGGATAACACTAAAGATCTTGGAAAAATCTGTATGGAAACCTAACATTCTAGAAGCTTCCAT
>NW_008330570.1:3737811-3755472 GCF_000622305.1 Nannospalax galili
TACCCTATATGGGGCTATATGGGGGGACAGTGTCTCTCCCAGGCAACATAGGCTATAAAAGCCTACTGCCAGATATACAATACCTATTTTGGCGTTTTTACCAGTAGTGTATCATGTCAAATGTTACCAGTGGTGTATCATGTCAAATGACCCCCACCCCCACCCCTGAAAAACATTATAAGCTATTGCCTAAGTTCTTGGTTATCTTCTAGAGCTTGATTGTAAGACCCAATCTTAAAATGGCTGAACACACAACATACTTATGTCTTAGGACGTGGAGAAATTAAGCTGGTGCCCACCTGTTAGCTCCATCCCTTGGATAACTTACATAATACTGGAAGAAAAGTATTCAACAATCTCACCAGGCTGTGAATCCTGCAAGCTACAATAATGACTAGACTGTCAAGATATGCC
This sequence comes from Nannospalax galili, assembly GCF_000622305.1. Taxonomy (NCBI): domain Eukaryota; kingdom Metazoa; phylum Chordata; class Mammalia; order Rodentia; family Spalacidae; genus Nannospalax; species Nannospalax galili. Next base: position 3,738,226 of record NW_008330570.1, read on the forward strand.
CACTACTACAAAAATGATATGTATGCTATAGGAATAATCACCTACTTTATGATTGGATTTAAGTTTGGCCCAACAAGATGGAACTCATTCCTGGCACTGCTAACTGGATCAAGAACCCATTGCTGGGAAGCTAATAGGTTCTAAGGGAGAACCTACTACTGATGTTCTGCTAAATGGGCACAGTATTAAACTGACTTAAGTACTTATCATCATACCCATAGATTAGTGCATCTATCAATCCTCACTAGAGAAACTTGCTTAGATGGTGATTAATACACACAACTGGTCAGATGCAGAGAATAAGAGACTAGAGTACTCAGCCCTAAATGGGACATCTGTATAATACCCCTTGTTCCCAAGGCTCAAGGATCGTCATGGAAAGGGGGCAGAAAGACCCTAAGAGTCAGATAGTGAATGACTGCTGCAATGCAGTATTTTCCAGACATAATGGTGTGCTGCAGACATGAACTCAATATGACTGTGACTGAATGCACAAACCCTACACAAGATCAAGCTAGTCAAAATTCATGCATGTTGGGGAGGGCTCACTAAGTCCTAGCCCTAGAAGAGGAGCTACTGGAAAGTGGTGGCTGCTATGGAAGGGAGGGCCATTTTTTTCAGATGTGAAAGACCTGATATGCTACCGTTACTGTGGTAGATGGCCCATGCCCTTTCACATCCTGGAAGCACCAAGTTGACTCAGTGGGAGGTGAAAATTGTGAGGGTAGGGATAAAGGAGGCAGAGCAGAGGGAATGAGAGCTGTATTTGAGCAAAGCACATTTGATGCATATATGAAATTCTCAGACTAATAAACAAAAGAAATAAAAACAAAGCAAGAATATCCTGTCCCTTCATGTGATAAGTTGCTGTTCTAAGTTCTCCACACCACAGACATCATATGTTTGTAATGAACTTCCTTTCACTTACTACCTTTTGTTTCTGGAAACTTAGTAAAAAAATCTATTGAGATAGCAGAAATTGCAGCATACCTGATTGTCAAAATAAAGGATGATGTTAGTAAGTTCAGTTTATATGATTGACATACAAATTTATCCATTAAATAAAACACAATGAAAACAAACAATAACTATTGTGCATATGCTCAGTGTGGTTCCTTTCTTGTTTGTCATTAAATGCATTGCCTGGCAAGTGCAGTATGGAGTAGACTAAAGCTTCACTTTATATTCACTACCATTTACAGCCGAAGGAGCAACAGAGATCTGACATTGACTCTGGCATGTTAAAAAAAAGAGTCCATCTCTTAATGAATCATCGAAATTCAGAAAGGAATACACTCGGGAAAGAAGGTCTTGCTCTGTGTCAAGCTAACAAGACACCAGGATCTGATAGCTACAGGTCCTCTCATTATATTTGGATTTTGTTTTTTAATATTAGTATAAGTAAAGATTCAAATGAGTTTGCTTTGATATAAGGAGTTTGGGGGCATGTTTTTCTTTGAAGAACACTGCCGGGGGTTCGAACCAGCGACCCCCCCCCGGCTCAGTGATGATTGGGGATGAGAAAGCACGCCGCCTCCAGTACAGGGGACACTCAGACGTAACAGGGAGTCTAGTCAAGCAGGGACTCATTTATTACAGGTATTACAGAGCTTATAAAGGCACCTGGAAATCCCCCCTCTCCGCCTGAGGATGTATCTTAAAGTTGGTCACATGCTGATCATGCACTCCTCAGCAGTGCGGAAGTATTCTTCAGACTTTCAAAGCAAGCCAGGCCCATGCCCCCAGTAACTTCCTTTTGGACCTATGCAAGGTGGGGCCTTTAGGTCCTCACAGAGCACAACTAAGTATGAAGAAAAGCTTTAGAAGCAGAACACTCTCCCAGGTTCAGTTTTTGTGTCTGTAGAGGAGAGCAGTCACTAATGTGACACCTTTGGTCTTTCTTTAGCTCCTCTGCAACTTGTCTTTGGTGACAGGAATATGAGGTTGCCTTATTAGGGAGTGTGGCAAGAGGAGGTTGAGCATGAAGAGCCAACCCTATTTATCTTTCCTATCTTTTAGACATTAGTAATCACTGTATGCCATAAGGGCAGTAATGAAGGATCTTGTTCTTTTGACTGGTGAAGGGTTTGCAGTTCTATTTGAGCATCCTCATATCCCTATATCTAATTCAAGGGGCAGTGGATCCTTTAGAAGTGAAAATGTGAGGTATAACATTGCATGTAGAAAATGCTGAAGCTAGGACTTATAACTTACTGCTATGGTGTTCATTCATATTATTCGATATATAGTTTGAAATATGCCTTGTACACTTATCCCTCTGTATCTACAGGACTCACATCTGTTTATTTAATATCAACACATTTATGGTAGCATGTTACATATTATTTGAAGAAGTATAAAAGGAAAAACTTGGAATACCAGAGTAAAGAGCTTAAATTAAACTTGGGTTTCAAGATAAATTGATAATTATAGATCTAGTCATATTTTATTAGGTAGTACACTATGAAATATTTATAAATAAGAAGCCTAAGGGAAAATACAGGATGTGATACATGAAATAGGGGAAGGAAGACTAATCTTAATAAGTCAAATCCAGTATAACTCAAAATGGGATTGCCATGCTCTTGAGAATAAGGAAAGCAATTTTTTGACAGAATCTGAAGTGATTGATAACAGATTTTTTTTACTATAGAGGTGTTATTAGAATTGGAGACAATATTATAAAGAAAATAGTAAAAGGCCATCGAACAGGGAAAATGAAGCAGAGCTGCTTTTTCTACACCAAACAAGAAACATTTGCACGTTAAGAAGGATTCCAAGGATACTCTGAGGGCAACACCCAAGCTGGAAACACAGACAGAGTTAGGCTGATAGCTGTTTCCAGACATCAGAAAATTGAAGACATCCAAATATGACTGAACAAGTTCAACTAATACTTGGAAAGCAAAAATCTGGAGTTGTCAAAATTATGAATCAATGCATTTTTCCACTAAGATTACCTGTCATTGATGTAAATATTCCACTCTCCGGAGAAAGCCACATTGGTAGAAATATCGGCAACATATAAGAGGGAAAGAAAACTTGATAACAGAAAAACCAGGTACTTAGATGCTCTGAAGAATATCAGGCCAGGGATAGGCTAGCCGATTGTTCCTTTGAGGGAGACTTTGCTGATAGCAGATGTATACAGTAGGTCCTTCATTTCCCATGGCTAATATAACTTAAAGAATCTACAGGGCAGAACTGGGGACATTAGTGGACTTCTGCCTACATTTCAGAGAATAAGAATGGGGCATACTTTACTCTTTCCCTCCCATTTTATCCTGTCTGGCTTTTCACTTTTCCTGCATCCTCTTCTACCTTCCTTTCTTCACATTACTGCTTTCTTCTCTGTCTCCTTCTTTTTAAAAAAGCAGAAACACATGATTTCTTGTTTTCAGGAAGAAATACAATAAAGAATGATGACAATGGATTTGATTTAACATTTTCTTTTTGTAGATTGACTTGAAAATTGCATATTTCCACTTAATATCTTAAGCTTTCTGAATAATTTTATTCTGGAAAATATGATAATGGAAATGATTTATATTCAAATTGTCCCATACATTTATTGGCATTTACATCAATCTTGACATTGTCATTTGATCCTATTACAAAATCTTGATAGAATGTTCTGTACAAAGTGGCTTATAATAATTTGAAATGAGAAATAAGATTTTTAGCTTTAGCTACTACCCTATGGATCAAGAGTAGATTTGATGAATACACTGTTACAATGGATTTTAGACTTTTTGTCTCAAAGTGTTTATCATCCAATAGTATTTCTAGGAAAACAACAGTGGGAAAAATCATGAGATTAGAGGAAAAGGCAAACATGCTAAAGAGCATCCAACCTCCCAGTTAGCCATAAGCTTACCTGCTAATCCCAGTGAATTAAGTGATGGGAAAGATGAAATACGTTGGCATGTCTACTCCCACCCAAGTTCCTGTTCTGTTTCATGGATTGATGCCCCATTAAGCTAATGTTGCCTCAAGTCTTTACTATTCAGTCCCATGTAGAAGTGGATTACATTGTGGCTAGAGCGATGAGACAACTGATGATGAACTTGCTGTGTAGGTATGAGAACCTGAGAGTGAATGAATGGAACCCATTGAAATCTGGGTGCAGTCACACACATCAGTAACCCCAGTGCTCCTCAGTTGGGAGGCAGAATTTCTGGAGGCTCATGGGCTGTCTAGCCTGGCACATGCACTGGTTACAAACAGAGAGACTCTGTCTCAAACAAGGTGCAAGGCAAAAGCTTATACTCGAATTTGTTCTCTGACCTCTACGTGCACTCTATGGCAGCTAAGTGGGCATGCTTCTATACACACACATGGATTACATTATTCTATTGGTGAGTTTGAATGAAGATTTAGATTCTGGTAGCTATCTCCCTTTACTTCTATACTGAGGGTAGTGATGATAACAGAGCACACACCTATTTCATTCTGTGTAAAGAAACAAAGTTGACTCTATACAGTGAAGTTTTGGAAAGACTGAGATCTTGAAAAACATCTCTGCTTACATGGACACTTGTGATGTATCCTGTCTAATCCACAATGTGATGACATATTGAGAAAATAGTCTAGGATTTAGGGCATAGCTTCAAACCATGCTGCAGACTCTGTAGCGTCAAAGGTTAGATCTAAAGTCAGGAGCTAATTCAAACAGAAACAAATGACAGATGACAGCCAGGGCAGGCATTAAAAAAATCTATTAAATGATTCAATAACTATGGTCAAGACAATGCACAATTCTAAGTGTTAACTGTAAATGTAAATGCGTTGAATATATAACTGACTAATTTAAAAAATCTGCTAAGAAGTCCAAGTATCTCAGAAGCATATTCATGCTAGAGGAGTTGTACTTACAGAAAATACATTAAAAGGAAGCTCAGGGTCCCTATCCTTGCATTTCCCATGGGAGTATGATAATTGCAAGACTGTTCCCAGAATTCATTCTTGAAGGTACCGTATTCACAATCAATAAGCAGCAACAACATAGTAAAACTATTGCCATATTATCCATTGTAACCCTGCATTGTGTTGCAAATGCTGTCTGGATTAGTAGCACAAAGTAAATTATTTACATAATTTGAGTTACTGTGCGATTAATAAAATAGAATTAGTCATATAAAAGTTTCTTGGAGAGCTTCTAAGGAAACCTGTGCAAGTCTGTAAAACCTTGATTTTTTAAAAAATAAAAACACCTATTTTGAATTGACACATAGAAATTATACACATATATGTATATGTATGCATGTGGTGTGTGTACAGTCTCACAGTTCAATACATGTATATAATGAGTAATTGTCAGATCATAGCAGTTGACTCACCTATCTGTTTCCTCAGACTTTGATCTTTTCTTTGTGCTAGAAAATTTAAAATCATCACAGAATTTGGAATTTTTGTTGTATTTGTTTATTTATTGTGAAGGGGGTAAATTCACATGCGGTGGTGCTTATGTGGAAGCCTTAGAACAACTTGAACTTTGGTCTTCAGGTTGGGCAGTGTCTTATCATGCTGATCCATCTTAATGCCTCAGAATTTGAAATTTTAGCAGTGTAAAATATATCTTGTTGTGGTTGGCTTTAGTTGTTAACTAGAAACACCTGTCAAGAGGGAACCGCAATTAGATAATTTCCTCTATCAAATTGACCTGTGGTCATAGGTTCGAGGAATTTTCTTAATTGAGTGATGTGGGAGGACCCAGTCAACTGTAGGTGGTGCCATCCATGGGCAGGTAATCCCTGATTGTGCACGAAAGCAGGCTGAACACAGGCCTGAAGAACAAGTCAGTAAGCAGCATTTCTCTACAGTCTGTGCTTCAGCTCCTGCATCCAGGTTCCTGTCCTGGTTCCCCTCAATGATGACCTGTAATTGGAACATGTAAGCCAAATAAACCCTTTCCCTTCCAATTTGGTTTTGCTGAGAGTGATTGATTTCAGCAAGAGAAAGCTAACTGGGAAAAATATTCTGTGTTTAATTTAATAAAACTATGCTTTTATTGATGTCAGTGGTTATAACCACTTAGCCCCTGCAGAAGTTTTGGATTTGGTTTCAGTATATACATGGTAGGCCAGAACCGTCTGTAAGTCCATTTCCAAGGATTATATGCTCTCTTATGGTCTCTACAGGCTATTACATTCATGTGGTGCATATAAGCTCATTCAGATGCACACATATAGACATAAAAATAAATTAACCTTTAGATTTTTTCAAGTTTTGATAAATTAAATTTAACAATATTTTATTTAGTGAATTCACAAATTTATATATAAATAGGTACATATATTTTATAAGTAAATTAGTAAATTTCACACTGAAGTCAATAGCAGTAACTTGATATATCTAATTCCATGACTAACCAGTTCACCAGTTTTCTTTGGTAATTTATTCAAAAAACGGCAACAAAAGATTAACTTCTGAGGGTTTTTTAATCTCTAAAAGATTTTATTCTGAGTTTATAATTAATGAGCCCAAAGAAACAAACCTGTTTTGTTTTTCAGTAGCAGTTGATATGTGAGCTATTAAAATGTGAACAATAAATCATTTAATTCATCATCTTTCTCACATTATGTTACATAGATCACTGATATGAGGTCCTTTAATTCAAGTTTTAACAAATATTTACTGAATGATGCACAGAATAAATTTCAGTATTTAGAAAGAATATGTGTCAATGTCATAACTCCCTCAACCATGCCGAATTGTTCTCGGTCCTCAACAATACTCAGTTCTTTTCTGTAAAGAAATTCATTCCATGAGAAGTCAGAACCTTACTTTGCTCAGCAAACTTGGTGGTGGGGTATATTATCTTTCACATTCGCATTTCGTTATTAACAAGCGATTCATCTCTCCACATACTTCACAGATTAATAAGTGAAAAGGCTTTGCTTAATAATTAATGACATTTTCTTTATTTGCTGAACACTGAAATTCAATGAGCTGAGAATTTTTCTTAATCTTTTTAAATACTATTGAACACAATTCTCCCTGAGTTCCATTACCTTGTACTCCTGTGATATTTTAAAGCTACATATATCTTATCAAAATATTTTGAATAGGCTAATCAAATTCATCCAAATTTTATTAAGTCTCCACTTTGATGAAGCAGTGTAGGATACAGAAATGGAAAAGACTAGGGTTATTTTTTTCTTCCTCTGGTATTTCTTCAAGAAATACATGCTGACTTACCAACTTGTGTGACATTATTGTGTATGGTCAGCAAATACTTTTGTATTTCTTAGGAAGTGCCAACACTGTTCTTGAACCTGAAGACTGAGTGGAGCTGACAATGATATCATTTCATTTTTCATGTCTTTGAAATCCAAAAGACAGATAACAAGTAAGCAATACATATTTAATTTTGAAATAGGATGAGGGAAAATACTGCTTTGTGATTTAAAAAATCATAGTGTTGCATCCTTACACAAAACATGGAAATTAGAACTCTGACATTCTCCCAGTGTTCTTAGGTCAATTCTGTTGCCCATTCAGTCTGTCACTTTTCTGGAAGAGTATTTTATGTAATTTTCTCTCTCCTACAACTTCTTTAAGTTTCCATGAGCAAGAGATGGTTTACTTTCCTGATTTTCTAAAAAAAAAAAAAAATCCAAATGATTTAAAAAGATATTCCGTGAGCTTTGTCATAGCTACAGCAGCAGCCCAATGATCTTCCTTTTCTTGTCATCATAAATGAATTGCTTCTGCTTCTAGCTGCGTCTATGAGCTTGCTCCTGTGAGGCTATGCTCTTTTGCCTCCTAGAGTATATTGTGCCTGTAACTCTGTCATTTTTTCAAACCATGGATGTTGATCTCTGCTATCAGCACAGATACCTCTCTGTCCTCTCTATCCTGTTTCCCTCTGGCCCTTCTCCTTTTCTTTCCATAGAGCGAAATGTTCAAGAGCTTAGCCTATATCTGCCAGTAATTCCCCCCTTCTCTGTCTGGATTTAACGCACTTAAAAAGTACACTTCTACCAGGTTCCAGAAAACATTCTCTTGTGCAGGAGAAATAGCATTTCTGCAGCCTTCCCATAGTAACTGATAACCTTATCCATCCATCTATAGAGACTCAATCAGGGATTCATCCTTGATGCTTCACTTTTTCTCCTCATCAGCAAGTCTATCGTCTTTCTTCTCAAATATATTGGCTATTTACTGCTTTTCGTAGCCCACACTGCCCATCCTGCACCACGCTAACGTCATTGTTCACTCCATCATATCAAACAGTTTGCCAGTGTGGCATACTTCCACTAGTAATGTGTTTCACAACCTCAGCAAGTAAGCGTGACACTCTGTGGTAGGCATGCGTTGGCATGTTACTATTATTTAGCTTATGTTTTCTTGATTATTAACAAATTTTCATAATATATGTTTTTGTACTCAACATTTGCACATATTATTTTACAGAGCTCCTATTTAACCTTAATTGCATTTCAATATTTGTATTTTGTGTACCAATTTAATAGTTTTTATATACTAGATGTAAAATGTGTTGTTTAAATGAGTTTCAAATATCATGTCCTATTAAGTGGTTTTATTTCTTGTTCTGCCAACCATTTCTTTCAATAAAGATAGGTTTCCTACTGGCAGCCAATTTTACAGGCAGCTACTACGTCTGCCCAGCTTTTCATGAGTTCTGGATATTCAAACTCTGGTCTTCATGCCTGAAGAGTGGGCAAGAACTTTATGCAAAGAGGCATCTTTCCAGCTCTGCAAAGAATTTTTTAGGTAGAATATTCTGCTAGCGAAAATGAATGAATTCAGGCTCTCTCTAATTCCATTGGCAAGAATAGGAATGCCATACCTTTCAAAGAGCACATTTATTCTATTCTAGTGTTTGCAGCATTCTCCAAATCCAAAGAAGACAAGGATTATCCCAATTAAATTATGATCTTCCTAAAACAAACACAAGGAATATAATTTTCCCAAGATCAAAACTAGTAAATTTTATGTGGTTTTTTGTTTGTTTGTTTGGTTGTTTTTTTTTTGTTTTTTTTTTTCGGTCTTTTTGAGACAGTGTCTCTCTGTAGCCCCAGCTGTCCTGGAACTCACTATGTAGACCAGGCTGGCCTTGAACTCACAGAGATCCGCCTGCCTCTGCCTCCGGAGTGCAGAGCCCTTATGTGTTTATTTTTAAACAGAATGTCTTTGTAGCCCAAGCTGGCCAGGAACTCAGTATATAGCACAGGTTGGCTTCAGTCTCACAGAAATCCCCCTACCTCTGACTCCTAAGTGTTGGAATTAAAGGTGTGAGCCACCACTCAGTGCTAGTAATTTTTTTAAGGCTAAAATTTGATCCTAGATAAACTGAATCCAGACAGAAGATGATTCTTAACTAAATTTCCTTTCTATGATAATGATCCTGGCCATAGTAGCTTTATCAATACACTATTAGAGATAATATGTGTCATTCCACAGAGACAAAAAATACTTTCAAGTACATTTCTGCAGTGTAAGAATGAGTAGGATAAGTAATCATTGGGAGGATTACTGTAATCTATAGATGATGATTAAAGGACCCTGAGAACCTCACAGTCCTATTAATTCCATAGAGTATCCTAAAATCCTGGCGTCAAAGGCAGATTGCATTACTGCCTTAAATTTGTTTTTATTTGTTTTTATTTATTTATTTATTTATTCATTATCATTTATTCATTGCCATGGGCATTTAAACTTATTGTAGAAATGAGAAAATGTGATGAAAAGAAATGACCATCTCTGTCTTGATTGTGTCTACCTTGAGGCTTATGCCAAATGTGCATGATTATAAAGGAGGATCTCATTCACTCTTTGTCTGCCACATATGTGGAATTCTAAGAACTGAGCCCAGAGGAAATTTAATACTGAACCCAGGCTCTACTTTATCTTGTCAATTATTTGTTAGGCTAAAAATATAAATTAAATATACCCATGATGTTTTGGGACTAATTGAGGTAGGTGGCACTGAGCTGTGGAGCTTACTGCTGGGCTCTGCATACCTTCCAAGAATGCAAGTCATTCATTTCTCAAAAGACATGTCAAGCTGTTCATGCTATCAAGAGAGCAGGTGCTCTGCTGACATCATTAAAGAAGATACTGGAAAAAGGAAGCCAAAGATGCAATAAAATTCTCCTCCTCATTCCAAGATTTCGTGTTCTCTGTGTCCTCGTGTGAAGTTAGGAGTTCTGAGCTGCAGTACAATGTACACAGGTGGGAAAAATGCAAAAATGTGATTATATGGAGTGGCTCAGGTCTTTTTTCTGCTGCTGTGACAAAACACACTGACAAAATCAACTCAAAGGAAAAGGTGGTTATTTCAGCTTACAGTTCAAAGGTAACAGTCCATCTTGTTGAGGAATCAAGGTGGCAAGAGCTTTAAGCAGCGGACCACATCTCATCCACAACCACTGTGTGTATATGAATGTTGGATAAGTAAACTTCATGATGAGGAATGTTTCTAGAAGCAGAGTCATATTTGCTGTTATCAAAATGATAAATCATTGAAAAAGTACAATGTGATATGTAAAGAATTATGAAAAGTGCAAAAGATGAAGGGAGAGAGACAAATTTACAATCATGGCTGACAATTTATCCCTTCAACTTTCTATAGTGGTTTGAAATGTTAGGAAGAAAATAAGTCATGTTTTGGAACACCTGATTAGCACTAAAACCAAATTATCCTAATAGTCCCTATGAAGCACTGCTTTACATACAACAATGGCATGACCTATTATTTTCAATTCTTAGAGACCGTTACCTTGATAAACCTCATGCTAGGCCATAACATGTGCCTCCAAAAATTTAAAAAGACTGAAAGTTTGAGTAATTCCTTGGCCCTATGAAAATCAATTTTTAAGAATGAAAGATTTCAAATATTCTAAAACATTATAGAAGTATTTCCTAGATCAAAGGAAGAGTTTCAAGAGGAATTGGAAATTACATTAAACTAGATATAATAGCAGACATAAAGATTTTTATAAAAATAATGGAGACATCACTTCTAAACATTCTGTGAGGGGAAGAAATAGCAAAAGCACAAGGACTTAAAACACAGAAATATATTTTGTGTTCATGGATTTGAAGGGGCAATATTGTTAAATTATACTCACTCCAAAATTTGGTCTACAGATTCAATGTAATAAAAATGATATTCTTCATAGAACTTAAACAAAAATATGCCCCAAAGGCCTAACATGATATTTTTCCAAAGATCTACACAAAGTGAAGAGACATATAAAAAAATTCTCATTATCACTAATTATCATGACAATGAAAATCAGAATCACAATACGTGATAACAAGTACTAGAAACATGGTGTAGAAAGGGAACCTTGCTCACTACTGGTGGGAATTTAAATCAGTACAAATATTATGGAAAACAAAATGGGAGTTCTTCAAATAATTAAAAGGAGACTACCACATAAACCAACAATCTTACTGCAAGGATTATTTACAAAGAAAATAAATAAGTATATTTTTATATTATTGTAACACTTGTCACAATAGTCAGGGATTGTAAACAAATATTGTCCGTAAAATGATGAGCAGACAAAAGTGTGGCACTTGCACATTATGGGATTCTTTTAACTATATAATAAGTTAAATTCAGCTGGAGAAATGACTGATCAGTTAAGAGCACTTGCTGCTTTTCCAGAGGACCCAAGTTCATTCCCAGTACCCATGTCTGACAGCTCTCAACTGCCTGTAATTATAGCTCCGGCAGATCCAATATTTTCTTCTGGCCTCCAAGGGCACCTGCATCCACATTGCATACACTTATGCAGCCTTACATACACAAGAGTAAAAATAAAATAAATATTTAAAAGAATTAAATCTTTCATTTGCCATGACAGTGAATGGAATTGGAGATCACTGTGTTCAGTTAAATAAGCCAGACATACAAAGATGAGCTTTGCATTCTCACAGGTTCTGTTCTTTCGAGTCTAAAATAACAGATCTTACTGAGAATGAAAATGAATGGTGGACTCGACACTTGAATGGGTGGAAAGAGGGAAAAAGGGGAAGGCTGATGGATAGTTTAGTTTATAATTACAAATGCATGAGAAAAGCAAGCAGGGCATACAGCAGGGTGATAATACATAACAATTGCTTGCTGCATGCTTCAAAATGCAAGAAGAAGGTATGTGGAATGCTTCTATCATGAAGATATGCACATATCTGAAGTGATAGGTAAGCCAATATTGCATGCATATTGAAACGGCCACAGTAATCCATTAATATATATTGATATTGTATTTGTTATATCATTTAAAATTGTTGTAATAATAAAATATTCAAGAATTAAATATAAGGAAAGGGAATTTTAGATAACCTTTTCTCATCAACATAAATACAGGAACCATCAATTAAATAATGACAAATGAAAGCAAATAATGTGACATTTTTTCATTACCAAAAGAAGTTACCAATGAAATGTAAAATAGGTTGCTATCTATTAAATCTAATACTAAACATCAATCTATTAAACCTAGTACTAGATAAAAAAATTTACAGAAAAATAGATAAATTCATATTCAATAATAAAAAAGTAATTTTTATCCATTTAAGTTAAGCCATAAAGCAGAGATTCATTCTTACCACATGAATAATCATTGCAGTATAGTAGGTAGGGGTACCATAGCCTGAGAGACCCTTGAGGATGGGATCCTCCCTCATGGTCGACTTTGAGTCCCACCTCCGGTTTCCCTAGTAAAATAGAAGGGTAAACATCAGCTTTACCAGACCTTTGGGTCCTGATCTAAAGAATGGAATACCTCTGGCCCTGGGTGGAGGCATAGTGTTCTGATCTGCTCCAAATATTTAAACATTGCATACTCCTTAAGAATTCATCCAGTAGGGCTTGTCCATCACCTGGCCTGGAGTCCAACCCAGTAAAGCTGATTCACATAAGGACTTGTTAAGGAGATGGGAGAAATAATTATTTTCCTAATGAAAACATATGTATCATTCCTAGAAATTTGTCCTCCCATGCAGCTGCTTATGGCGCCTCATCCATGAGGACTGCCAGTTTTTCTGAGTAATTCACAAAAACATAACTTCCTTTGTTTCTTTTGCTCTTTATGGGGGGGCAAGGATAATGACCAGAGACTGGTCATGGTTTCTGTGAAGTTCTGTGCTTTTCATGAAGCTCCCCACATGTTTTGTGCTGCTGGTTGCTGAACGCCAGTGTTGAACTTTCTTGCTTTTTTGGCCCCTAACTCAAAAAGATATGCTATATATTTTCCTCCCACCCAGCTCCCTCTACTGGTGGCTGCTCAGATTTACAGCTTGCCTGCTCTGTTTTCCCTCAAACGATAAAAGTGTCCATGCACTTCCGTCTGCATCCATTTCTAAGTTCTTTTACAAGTGAAACTAAGAATCAAAACAGTTTTCCCAGTGACAGTGGTCTTAGCCAGGCAATAAGACAAGAAAACAAATAAAAGCAGATAACAGGATGTAAAGAATTGAAATCACCAAGTGGGTGTGCTGGTACACTACTTCATTTATCCCTCTCAGAAAGACCAGGCAGATTGTGAGTTTGAGGATGCCTTAGGCTACATATTGAGGTGCTGTCTTAATAAAAACAAATAAATAAAATAAAATAAAATAAAACAACAGAAGTAAAATCTCCTTTAAGTGAACAGAGTTTTAAAAATAAAAATTTAGACACACTATTCATTCCTTGCCTAAGATGCCAAAGGAATTTATTGAGGTAGAAAAAAGTTTTTCTATAAATGACATCTAATTGACTGGTTATCTATATAAAGAAAGCATAACTTTGACTTACATCATTGTTAATTCAAGCTATTCACAAAAGTCAATTAGAGGTGGATCATAAAATGGGAAATTTAGAGTAATCAAACTTGTAGAATAAAAAGGAAGGCTACATCCATGTCTTTGGCAAAAGAAAATAATTCTTACTTAGGGACCAGAACATACTTATTATAGAATAAATTTATGGTAAAATGAGCCTATTTAAATAGGGACGAGAACATACTTATTATAGAATAAATTTATGGTAAAATGAACCTATTTAAACTAAAAAATCTAAACAAAAAGCAATGCATAAAGAGGCTATTCACAAAATGACAGAGAACACTTATACATCTTTTTGACAAAGATTTGGTATTCCAAATATACAAATAATTACCTCACAAACAGCAAAAAGACAACCTACAAAAATCTTGCACAAAAGGCTTAAACGTGTATTTTACAAAGGAAAATTTTCAAATCGCTTATGACAGAAAGTGCTCAAAATTGTTAGTTATTAGAAAACTGCAAGTCAAAATTACAATAAAACATCACTCTATATGCAAGTTAAATAACATCGATACACATTTTACCAAGAGTTCAGAACCACTGAAAGACCTAAGAGGAATATTAATAATACCCCCTAGCAATCAGCCCCATTTTAGATATACAGTGCAACAAATGAAATATATATACACCAAAGGGTGTGTCTATCATAGAAGAATTGATAAATGATTGCATTTCCCACCATGGTATGCTATTCTGCAATGAAAAGAATAAACTTATGTTTTATGCAAAAGCACAGAGTAAATCTCAGAAGCATTATATTGAATGAAACGAAGCAAACAAAACAAGGGTGCAGGTTGTAGAATTCCACTTATATAAAATTTCAAACCTAGTAAAACTAATATGCAGTAAAATCTAAGCAGTTTTTTAAGTGGATTGTGAAGTAGCAGGAAATGGTACTTTGGCTTTTCTTAGGAATTAGAATATCATCTTGACAAGGGTATGAGTTACATGTTGTGTACTATTCTCAAAACGCATGGACTAAGTTCTGTTTGATGGACTGCCTATAAATAAGTGCTCATTTTTTAGAAAATCAAAGGCTTTTAACATAAAAAAATGCTATAAAAGTGAAACAGTAGTTACACGTAAATTACAAAAGTGGTATGTTAGTTTCTTTCCTCGTTGTAATGAAACGCCTGACAAAGCAAATTATGAGAGAAGGGGTTAATTTCAGCCCACAGATCAAGAGCACAGTCCATCAAGCCAGGTAAGTCAAGGCTTTAAGCATCTGGGCAGATCACATCTACAATCAAGAAGCAGAGGGGGAAGATTGCGTGTTGCAGCTCACATCCCTTCTCCTCTACACAGTCTGGGATTTCATCCAGGGAATGCTGCCGCTCAATGGATGACTCAGCTCACCTCAGTTAAAGCAGTCAAACAATATAATCCCCAACGCACATCCTAGAGGTCTCCTGTGAGTCTAGATTCCATTAGTGGACATAACAAGCTGGAGATCTAAATTGTCGTCGATTGATTCTCTTTTGCTAGTCTGTAATTTTCTTTCAATTTGGCTATATAAATTATGACGGTATTATTATTTTCAATTAGCTTAAAGTTGTTTGCATTTATTATACACAACATATTTTGCTTAAATATATGTACATTATGTAGTGGCCAGATACCAAATTTTTCTGAGAATACTTAAAATTTACTCAGGAATTTTCAATAACATAATAAACTGTTATAGACTATAATTGCTTAATGTACATTAATTAAATCTCTTAAACCTATGCGTGTGTGTGTTTGGACCATCTCTCCCACCCCATTTTTATCCCCTGGTAATACCACCCTAGAATATTGCTAAAAATCTAATATTTTTAGATTCCACATACAAACTATTATGCATATTCGGGTAATTTCACTAAGATAATACCCTCCATATCCAGCCATACTGTTGCAGCTGACTTGATGTTTTCCTTTTTATAGCTTCATTATTTTGAGGATTTTAGAGATGAATACTGTATTTTCATCATTTCCACCCACCTTTCTCCCCACCTATTCCAACTCCTTCATGTTCCCCATTCCCTCTCAAAATAATCACATCTTCTTTAATTTTCATTGCTTTACACACATCAGGAAGCTCCTTCCTCCGGGGTGTTATCTTGTGAAATTTCGCACATCCACGTTGTCATATCAATTGGTCTTATCATTATGTTGATATTCTTAGGCAACCTAAACCATTTTCCTAAACCTACATAATTTCTAAGTATATTCTAAATATTAATACCCACAGATAAATGTAGTTATCAAAGAAGCTTTTTTTTTTTGCTACAGATGAGGCTATTACAGAGATACACAACTTCTCAAAATGCAGAGGGTAAGTGATGGTAGGGTGCCCAGCCCCAGCTCAGAAAGAGTCACTTTAAGAGTGCACAGAATGATTGAGGGAAAAGAAGACCAAGAGCTGCAGCGAGATAGTGTCTTCTAGATATGACTGGGAAGCTGAAATCATGAAAAATCCACATTTCCACATTTTAAGGCTGAATAATGTTACATTGCTTGTGTCCAATTTTTTTCATTCACTTATTGATAGACAAGTGTTGATTCTGTATTTGGCTATTGTGAATAATTCTGAAATAAGGACAAGAAGACAAATATCTCTTTGAAAAATAGTAACATGCCTTCCTTGGGGCAGAAATATATTAATTAGATTACTATAATATGGCTATTTATCCATATTTTAGAATATTTTTAAAGTTTTTATTCTAGATTTCATGAAATGAAATCTTGGATCACATTCAGGCACTCTCCATCTTGCCTCCCAGTCCACACTGGTCTTCCCCCAACTTCATGCCCTCCATTATTAGCCATTCTTTACTTTTTAAAATATTTGTTTTTTTTTTGTTTTTTTTTTAATTTTTAAAAATGATTTATTTAATAACAACATACTTAGAAGAAGCATATCATTACAACACAATTGACATATTCAATATAAGTTTCCTGAGGTAGGATGCATCTCTTTCAAAATTGGCTGTAAATTTTTAGGTTTACAGTTAATTATTACAGTTATACAATATTGTACTCAGTATAAACCCTATAAGACATAAATTAAATGATGTTTTAACCTTTAAAAAAGTTCTCCATTTCATTATTAAAATACACAGTTCATATAGGAAAATTCTTTTTCAATGCAATTGACATTGGATGTTTGCACATGCATTTCTAATCTCTAAATATCTGATTATTACTAGTCACAGTTGGTTACTTTCTGAGCTTCTAGGCATCTGAGCATGGATATAAAGTCATCAGGTAGATTTCAATGGTAATGTTTTTCACATCTACTAATTTTTTTTTTCATTACATCATTAACATATTCAATAACAATTTCCAGAGCAAAGATGCTTCTCTTTCAAAATTAGCTGTAAATTTTGAGGTTCACAGTTAAATTAATACAGTTATACAATATTGAACTCAGCATAACCCTTATAAGACCACTTGAAG
>NW_008330570.1:3758327-3770912 GCF_000622305.1 Nannospalax galili
CCTGATTTTTGTTATTTCTTCTTGTCTGCAGGGTTTGGGTTTTGTTTGCTGTTGCTTTTCAAGTGTGTTGAGTTGCAGTGTTAAGTCATTTATTTGTGTTCTTTCTGATTTAAGACCTATCATGTCTAATCCTTGACCCCCATGTGTTCCTAGGTATGGCTCCATTCTCTGGAATCTTATCAATGGACCAGAAATCACACCAACAAGAAAGAATGACTTTCCCTCCCCCAGCATCCATCAACTTCTGGCTTCCTGCTTACCTTCTCCATGCATGTTGGACATGTGTTTGACTTGGGTTTGCACAACTCTTATATATGCTGCCATAGGTCCTTTGAGTTCATATGTGCAACTTCTCTATGATATCCAGATAACACATTTTCCTGTATTTATCCACCATCTCTGTCTTTTTACAGGAATGTGATATAGGTGCCTCATTTATGGCCGAACACTCAGTAGTCTCATTCTCTGCATGTTGAGCATTTGTGGGTCTCTGTGTTAATCACTACCTACTGCAAAAAGAAATTTCTCTGATGAGAGTTGAGACATGCACTAATCTTGGGGTATAGCAATACATCATTATTTGTCTGTTTAATATTAGTTATATTCAGCAAAATGATAGTAGTAGATATTCCCTGTGACCTATGGCTTATGCCTTGTTTAGCCACAGGTTCTTGGTTCTGATAACAATGTCAGGTATGAACATCTTACTGTGAAATCTGTCTTAAATCCATTTAGGTGGTTAGTCTCTTTCATAATATATATGCCACTTTTGCAGCAGTGGCCATAATTTTCTGAACCAGATGTTACTGTACCTGGCAGTGTTCACAGCTAGGTAAGTTGGTGACTCCTTTTCTCTGCAAGTAACATGTATAGTATTTTCTAGTAACATGAAAGCCAGCCAACAGATATGTAGCTTCAAGGTCAGTAGCAACTTGGTTTATCCTGGTTCATTCTGTGATTCAAGTATGTAGCATCTTTCAGTATGTAGCCTGTGATGTCTATTTGAGCCACTGAAGATTTGTTATAGAGAAAATATATTTAAACCCTTTTAAAAACTGCAGAAGTATACATTGAGAGAAGCTTCCATAGTTTTCCATATGACTATTTCAAAACAGTCATATATGACCTGTGCATTTATTTATTTATGACCTGTACACTATTTTGTCTGTATATGGTTTATGACAAATCATGTTGTTTTGATTTCTGTAACACTAAAGTATACTCAGAGAAGTGCTCCTATGCAACAGATGGGGAATAACACAGAAACCCACAACTAGCCAATGAACAGAGAAAAGAGGCTGAGGAGTGATTATCCCTAAATACGACACTTTTATCAAACTTCTGGCCCCCAAGGCTCAGCATCATTGTGAAAGGAGGGCAGAAAGATTGTAAGAGCCAGAGGAAGTCGATGACCACAAGGAAACAGAGTTTTCCACACAGCTGGTTAGCTACTCATATGAACTCACAGCATGCTCAAACTAGACAAAATCCCAGCATAGACAAGGGGAAGTAGGTAAGCTCCTCTCCACTTTAGGAAATTGTGGCAAACAATGGCTGCTGGGAGGGACAGAAATAATCACTTTGAAGCATGAAACTCTTGGTAGGTTAACCAGGCTCCAGTGATGGACCCACATTAAAGAACATTTAGGGACAAAAGTAGGATTCAATAGACATATCATACCATCACCTTATATCATATGTATATATACATACATATGATATATATGATATGCATGTTGTATTGAGTGGGAATGAATAAGGTCAAGTGAAGATAGGGGAGGACCTCTAAATACGAATAAATTATATAGTAAGAAAATTGGAAAACTTCATTTTAAAAAAGAGGTTTTAAAGGTAATTATGTTCCTCTTGGTTTGCTAATCTGAGATGTTAACAGGGTGTTTCCAAGTAGCTGCTAGGAGTATGGCTGAATTTGAGAAAAGGGATAGTTCTTAAATCAGTAAAGATTCTTTAGGCCATGTCTAGGTGGGTGAATAGGGAATTCCTTTGTCTCAACCTCAATATGCAGCAGTAGACTCTCAGAAATAGCTTATAGGTTATAACAAAATGATATTATATTTTCTATTCTAATAAGCTACTGTGATTTTTCTCACTAAGCACTCTCTCTCTCTCTCTGCATGTGTGTATGTGTGTGTGTGTGTGTGTGTGTGTGTGTGTGTGTGTGTAGAATGATGGACTGGGTCCTTGAGAACACGTTGGATGTTGTCCAACAGTAGGCAGTCACATCAATGCTGCTCAGATTGCCCCATGTGGCATGTCAAGAGAGTTGGCCGTCCTTTAGGATGCAGTTACCTTGGTGCTGTAGGTAGTGACTTCCTTTTACTCTGCTAATTGCTAGATCTAGACCTAATGTCTGTTCACATTTAGAAGTCCCTGCTTACAACCCCTAACCCAAGGCCAACTCCAATAGTCAGTAAACCATAAGAGCTGCCAAAAATTAGAAGTTTAAAGATCATTTTTGCCAGGAAATCATCAATGCCTGTTCCTGTTAAAATCAACATTTTTGGCTCATTTAATATAAAATGCAATTCAGTTTCAAAAATAACAACTTTAATTCACAAACGGTTGACAGCCATAAGATTACAGTGTAGGCTCTGAAGTTAAAAATAGTTTGGGTCTGGTTGGTATTTCTGCACTGAGAAGTATTTCAAAGGCTAGCAGCTGAATAGAGGACATTAATATATTGTTTTATCAGTTCAGAAATAAAGACACACTGAGGGTATGACATTTGAGTAATGTGATTTGGAACTGAAACTACAATCTTCTATTTCATATTAAGAAACATTTTGAAGAAATAATGTATAAGTTTCATTAAAATTTATGCTGTGATTTATTTGATTAAACTTCTACTATGATTTATGAGTCAAAATTGTAATGAAGAGGTAGTTCAGTTTTTCTCGCTTTGGCTAAAAGTTAAGTACTCTTGAGTCTAAACTTGGGGGACATGTCCTTATTAAAAAGGAATTCATAATTAACATTTCTTTGCTTTTCCTATAATGCAAATATGCAAGAGGGAACATTTAAATGCCTAGCAATTAAAATGAAAACATTTTACTTTTACTGGCAGCCTTTTAACTTTTCAGTTCATCATATTTATGGTTATCATTATTAGACATCTGGAAAAATATAGTTATGCTTGCTATTTATATTACAAACTAAAGACTTTGAATCACTTTGTAGACATGATCTCATTAATGTACTCTACATTTCTGTGAGGTAAGTGCAATTATCTTCATTTTATTGAGTTTAAATTACTTTCCAAGGTGTCAAAGAAAATTGTGGCAGGATGAAGGGAAAAAATTCAAGTGTCCACTATAATGTTAAATCCCATTAATAAAATAAAAAAATTAGAATCCAGTTTTAAGTGGCCAGGGCATAATTTTCTATAATACTGATTCAATGTAGCTTATATGAGATGTAAACTTGTGTAGTTATGCCATTTCCAGTATAATTTATCAGCCTGACTCAAATTCTATGGTGTTTGTCAAACCAATATTTTGTGCAGTGACATAACCATAAGTTTTCTAGAAGAATTTATCATAAGGAAGAGAAAGAAAAACTCTCTTTGTGAATGTCATTACTTGTTGAAAATGCTGTCATCTTTCTAATTATTTCAATTTTTTTCAAGTCTCTTGTATGCATAGTCACATTTATAATTGAGGTTTTGTTTTCGGGATGTTGTTTAAAAATTATTTGGAGAAGCGAGAGGGCTTTTTGGTATTCATCTTGGTTGTTAATTATTTTGCAACTGTTTGTCTCCACTCTAAATATTCCTACTCTTAAACTTCTCTGAAGACCAAATTCTAGGTTTTATGTTTGCTCTCTAATTTTTTTCTGTATGTTCAAGTAAAGGTGACATTATAAGAGAATATATTGTTTTGAGTTTGCTTTCATTATGAAAGCACACACACACACAAAATGGTTAGTTGATTTCCCAGAATAGTTCTGAAATCATTCTACAAGGCAAAAAGTGTTTCTTCAACAAGTTACTTGAAAAATTTAATATGCGCACATAAAAGGATGAACCTGGACTCTCACCACACACTATGTAGATTAATTAACTCAAAATAAGTATTAAGCTAAACGTAAATACTTCAAAATATGTAGAAGAAAACAAAGTAGGAAATTTTAATACTTGGATTTAGCAATGGCTTCTTAAACATGAAAGTCTAAAACTGAACAACCAAAGGAAAAGTAGATAAGCTATACTTCATGAATACGGCCAGTACCTATAGGATTGGATTTATTAATAATGTAAAGAAGCCATGGAGTTGGGCATACAATAGAGTGGAGAAGAGTTGGAGTCATGGATGGATATGGTTGAAATGCATTCTATAATTATATACAACTTTCAAAGAATAAAAAAGTAAAAGCACATTACATATGTACTGAAGACTATCATGAAGTCTAAAAACACAGACCAAAGAATGGGATAAAATACTGGCAAGCTGAATTCTGATAAAGTATAAATGTTCTGAATATAGGAAATATCTTCTATAATCCAAATACTTGAAAACAACCAAATTGTTAAAAATAGGTAAAGGAGAGCTGGGGTGGCTCAGTGGTTGAGTGCTTGCCTCACATGCATGGTGTCCTAGGTCCAGTTTTCAGTACTGACATCCAAAAAAGCTACAAAATAATAGGCAAAATATTTGAATAAATGTTTCTCCAAATGCAATGTATAAATGACTAAGAACATAGAAAGTAATTCAACACCATTAGTCATTTGAGGAATGATGCAACACTGTTTTTACTTTATACTGAGTAGAACAGTGAAAGTAATAATCCTGATGGGTATGAGGAGGACATGGTGAAATTGGAATTCCTGTATGTTCAGGAAGCAAATGTGAAATGGTACTGCACTGTTGAAACTCATTTCCATAAGCGACAAAGAAATGGCATGTGACTCCTTCACTTTTCAGCATGTGTTCCTAAAGAACTGGAAACAGATTCAAACATAAATGTGAACACTAATTTTCGTAGACACATTTATAATTATGAAAAGGTGGAAACAACTCCAGTGTCCTCCAACACTTGAGTTCACAACTCTAATGTGCTAACAATATAACACTCTTTGTTTGGACTCCAGTGGAAGAATTTGCAGTGAAGGCCATCCTGGTGCATATGCTTGACTGGACAGGACTTACCATGTGTGACAGAATGCATGGGGCCCGTTGCGGGGATGAGAGAGGCATGGATGAAGAAGGGGGTCTGGGTTTGGTTGAGCAGAAGCTCTATAATTATTTTTTTAATTGAACTTATACCCATAATAATTTTCATGAATCTTTAAAGCACGCTAAATGCAACAGGCCAGACACAATTAACAAATATATTCTAACTCCACTTAAAAACTCAAAATGTGGCCAATTGATGGGAGTAAGTAAACATTATCAGCATAGATAAAGTGTACATTGCTCCTTATGGTGCAGAGTGTCTCCCTGGAGCAGTTTTGGAAATGGATAGTGATGATGACTGTACAGCACTGAGAATGTAATGAACAATCCTGAATTGCACCATGAAAAGGAAACAAAAGGAGAAACTCGATGTTATAGAGAAATTTTACCACCAAATCACTTGTGATTTTCTTTGTAGTTTAACCTAAATTAACCTACACCATGTTCAAGTGAAATACATATGTTTAGTTCTATATCTGTCCAAAAGAACTCATTATCTTTTGTATGTAGTAAGTTTAACTCATTCAGAGTCCAAGACATACATACCTAAGAATTTAGAATTCACAAGTTTCTTTTCTCATTAAATCAGAAAATACAGAAAGCCTTTCTTCCATTTAATTCAATCCATAAACTATTAAATACTTCAAAAAAATCTGTTATATAATATACTTGGTAATTTATTGAGTCAAATACATATTGTGTACAATTAGAATTAAGACTTCTTTTACACAGAAACCTAGTTTTTCCTGGAATACTATATGTAGATTCCAGTACATATGTTTGTGATAATTTTTTTGGATGCTCAAAGAAACTTTTCTAAGAAATTCTTCATTTTTATCTTTTTAGAATAAAATTGCATGGTGGCTGTTAAAACATTTAGATGGAGATTGTAACTACAAGAGGCAGACATTCCAGTGCAGGTGCCCAAACAAAACAACATAAGCAGAATCATAAGAAAACGTTCTATTACAATAAGAAATTCATAGTACAAAAGAATAAAAAGCAAAATGGAAATCAAAACAACCGTGCTTATATGCATTCTCAATTTGATTATAAATGCAAGTGTTTAGTACAGGTAGGGTGAAACAATACAATCTTTTCAGATGAACAATGAGCACATACCTAATGTATTTATTCTAATTATTTACATTAATTTGAGTCCAAATAAATATTCTAAACAAAAACTCCATTACATAACTCCATATATACACATGTATATTCAAGTTGAAGTTTTCAGGAAATAAGTAGGAACACCCGTGTATGTGAGTTGCTCACAAAGATACTATCTTTCCTAAGATATTTCTCAGGGCTTTGTTGTTTAAAAACTATGTCATACCTTTGTCCATTAATAGGTCATGTTTATCAGTTGAAAAATGTTAGATAAGCAAATGTCTAGAAAGGATCCTTTGCTTGTTAAAAACCCCCTTTCCACTATAAATAATTTCTCAATTACATTGTCTACATTTAGGATGGTCTTTGTTAGTAAAAGATGTGTCTAGAAGCAATCTCTAACATAATAGATGAATCTGTTTCATGATGTCAGAAATATCTTTAAAGAAATCATTAAAAGTCATAAAATAAAAATTGTGTCCATCATCCTTTCTGTTTTCTTAATTACTAATCATGCTGAGGATTTTTGTCTGTTTATTGGCCATTTTTATATCTTCATTGAAGAAATGTGTTGAAATAATTCATTTTTAATTTTTTTATCTTTTAATTGGTGAGGCTTAGGAGTTCTTTGCATATTCTGGATACTCCAGAATAGCAATAATAACTCATAGTTTCTGTTTTCTTTTTCACTTTTTTAGGATGTTTATTTTTTAATGCTCTATAGAAGTGACTGTAATCATGTTATACGCATAAGTTTGACAGTCTGAAGTCATTTGCAAATTTCATTTCTGTAAGGTATTTGTCATCTCTGACTGATCTGTAGATTATGTCACCACACCTATTTATCTAAGATTTGAAGAAATGTGTCTTTGTATGTTCAAAAAGTAGTTTGGCTGGTGTTCATTGAAATTCTTAGGTATATGGAATTGGTTTGCTATAGATGTTGAAAAATACTCAGCCACCATTTCTTCAAGTGTCCCTATTCCTATTTATTCCTTTTCCTGCAGTTGCGATTATACATATGGTGGACTCTGGTATTTCCCAAAGCCACTGCTCTGCTACCCAATAATTCTGTGTAGTTTGTTTAGGACATTTGGTTGTCTTCAAAATACTTATTTTTTGCAATGTCTAAATCAGCCATTTATTCTGTAAAATTATTTCTAAAATAAAATATTATATATTTATTTCCAGAAACATCATTTCATTGTTTTACTGATTTTTTTCTTACATAGCATGTGTGTAAATTTCTCAATTTACAAAATATGTGAATAATTTTATAATAATTTAAATAGTTTTAATGGATTTTTATGACTTTCATACAATATATTTTGATTATATTTAGATCTTCTCCCTATCTATATCCTACATCATTACCTTCACCCAAATTTATGTACTCAAATATGTATGGACAAAGAGAGAGTCAAATTTGTGTCCCCAAATGCTCTTCAGCATGGGTTCATTCACTAGAGCCTGGTCAACCTACCAAGAGTCTCACTCTTAAATGAGTCTGACTCTCCCCCTCCCACAAACATTAGTGGCCAATAATTCCTCAAGTAGAGTTGAGAGTTCTTATGCACTTCCCCTTGTCTATGCTGGGATTTTTGTCTGGCTTAAACTTATGTGGGAAGTACATATGCAGTGACTATTACAGTGAGTTCATATAAGTAACTGACCAGTTTTCTGTTTCCTAGTGGTCATCCACCTCCTCCGGCTCTCACAATCTTTCCAACCCCTATTCTACAATGATTTCTGAGGCTTGGGAGGCAGAAGCTTGATGTCCCATTCAGGAATAAGCAAACCGAAGCCTCTTATCCTCCACACATTGGCCACCTGTGGTTCTCTGTGTTAATCATCATCTGCTATGTAAAGAAACTTCTCTGCTGAGAGTTGAGAGATGCATTAATCTATGGGTATAAAAGTATTTGGCCTTTCCTATGACCTATGACCTGTCTAGCCTCACATTTCTAGGCCTGTTGTCAGTGTTAGGTGTGGCCTCCATCCCATGAAGCAGAACTTAAATATAATTAGAAGTGGTTAATTTCTCCCAAAATATTCGTGCCACTATTTCATTGTTGGCCATATCTTGCCAGATCAGTTGTAGCTCAAATGGTTCACAGACGAATACGGTTGATGACTGATTTTCTCTTCAGGTGGCATATACAACATCTTCCAGCACTAAGAAAGTTAATGAGTAGAGATGAGACACTGAAGTCAGGATGGGCTTAATTTCTAGTCGTTTGTTCTACAATTCACTTATGGAGTGTCTTCAGCAATAGGGTATTGCCATGATGTTCTGGTGGGTAATTAAATGGCTTTATGTAAAGGCCTTTAGTATTAGTTTTTCCTCTCCATACTCTGTCCTCTGTTCTGCCTTCCCTTTCTCCACAGCAATTAACCATTCTTACTCGGTTATTACCATTTCCTTTTTTATTTTCTGTTTTTGTTTTTGCTTGCTTTTTGAGACAGTGTCTCACTTCGTAGCCCTAGGTGGCCTGGAACTTTCTATTTAGACCAGGCTGACCTCCAATTCACAGAGGTCCTCTAGCCTCTGCCTTCCGCGTGCTGGAATTAAAGGTATATGCCACCATTTATATCACTGAATTTTACCTTCCTTGTCAGGAAGCCTCCTCCTGCTCCCATGAGCTCTCTGGAATTTCAGATTGAAACATGAATATCTTATATTTCTTTTATTTATATATTTTTATGTATATGAGTGTATTGGCAGCATGTGTGTCAGTGCACCTGTGTTGTGCAATGCTCAAGGAGGTCAGGAGTTATGGGCACTTGTTAGGCACCACGTAGGTGCTGTGAGTCGAATCTGGGTTCTTAATTTCCTAGTCATCTCTCCAGCCCTGCATATCTAATATTTCAAAGTGTGCATCCAGCTGTGAGAGCCAATATGCAATGTTTGCCTTTCTGGCTCTGGGTTGCCTCACATACAATGATTGTTTCCCGTTTCATCCTTGTACCTGCAAATTTCATTTCTTTTTTTTTTTTTAAGAGCTGAATAATATTCTGCTGTGTATATGTACACCTTCATTATATATTCATTAGCTGGTATATATCTATGTTTTGGGGGGCAATTAAGCTTTAATGTTTCCAATTCTTGGCTTTTATGCATAGGGCAGCAATGAACATGGATAAACAAGTATTTCTGTAGTAGGGTATAGGATTGTGTTTGAATTTTAATGGGTATGGCATTGAATTCATAGACTGCTTTTGGTACAGTTTCCATTTTCACAATCCAAGACTGACTAATCCATGAGTATAGGAGGTTTGCCTATCTTCTGGTCTCTTCTGTAATTTCTTTCTTTAATATCTTAAAGTATTTATTATACAAATCCTCCATTTCTTTTGTTATATTTATTCCCAAGGTCTTTTATGGTTTTTGAGGTTACTGTGAATGGGATTGTCTGCCTGATTTCTTTCTTGGTATGTTTTTTGTTGGTATATAGGAAGGGTGTTAATTTTATATACTGCTGTATTGCTGAATGTATTTATCCATGCTAGAAAATTTCTGGTGGACTCTTATGTACAGAATCATATTGTGTGCAAATAAGAAAAAAATGGCTTCTTCCTTTCTGGTTTATAATCCATTTATCTTCTTCAACTATTGTTATTGATCTAGTTAACATTGCATATACTTTATTGAAGAGGAAAGTGTGGACACCCTTGTCTTATTTCTGATTTTAATGGGATTGTTTTGAGTGGTAAGATAGAATACAGGATGATATTTCAGTTTTACTAAATTTGTGGAGACTTGCCTTGTGTCCTAATATGTGGTCAATATTGGAGAAAATTCAGGGGCTGTGAGAAGAAAGCATATGGTGTTTGGGTAGAATGCTCTGGAGATATCTCAAGTCCATTTGATTTATGGTGTCTTTTATCTACAGGCTTCTCTATTTAGGTTTTTTCTGGTTTGTCTGTCTATTAGTAACTGTGGGATGCTGAAGTCACCCATTCTCACTGTGTTGGAGTCAGTGTATGATTCTATATCTATTAGATATAAAATTTTCTTTAATGAAATTAAGTGCCCCTGTGAATGGTTCATTTACATTTAGGATTGCAGTCTCTCCTAGGTGTGTATTTCTTTTAATGAGAATGAAATGACCTTCCCCGTTGCTTCTGGCTAGATGTAGCTTGAAGACTCTTTTGTTGGATAGTAGATTAGTTACACTTGCTTGTTTCCTAGTTACATATGCCTGAAATATCTTTTTCATCAATTTATTTACTTTTATACATATAATTAATATCCAATTTATTATATAATTTATTCATTCTTTGTGCCCTCTTGAGACAGTGTAATCTCTTCAGACCAAAGTATTTCATTGAAAATTCTTTCTTAAACTGGTTTTTAAGGACATAAATTTCTTAAGTCTGATCTTATCACTGAAAGTTTTTCTTACTCCATCAATTACAACTCATAGTTTTGCTATTTATAGTAGTCTGGGATAGAATCTGTGTCTTTTGTGGCTTGTATGACATTGATCCAAGTCCTTCTGGCCTGTATAGTCTCTATTCAAAAGTCAGCTGTTATTCTCATGGGCCTTGCTTTATATGTGACTTGATCTTTCTCCCTCACAGCTTTGAACATCTTTCCTTTGCTCGTTTCTCTATTTGACCATGACTATGACATGACTTTCTTTTTTGGTCTTGTGTACATGGTGTTCTTTTTGCCTCTTGAACTTGATAGAGTTACCTAGATTTGGGAAGTTTTCTTGTAAGATTTTATTAAATATATTTTTCTGGAACCTAGAGACATGGCTCGGGAGTTATGAGCACTTGATGTTCTTTTAAAGTTTTTCCAGATTCAATTCCCAGTACCTACATGGAAGCTCAGGCATCTTCTTCAGGTCGTCCAGAGCACTACAAACATTCCAGTATACATACGAACATTCAAACTACTTGTACATAGTAAAAATAAATAAATCATTAAAAATATTTTATCTGCCTTTGACCAGTGTTTTTTTCTCCTTCTGTGTCATTTTCCACTTCCTTCTTGCTTCTTTTCTCTAAGGTTTTTTTTTTGAGTTCCCAAATATTTCAAGTTTTATTTTAGTTTGAATTTTCTTCAGAGAGTCTATCTCTTTATTGAATTCTAATTTCATGTTTTGAATTGTTTTGGTAATTTTATTCAACTTTTTTTGTCTTCATGGTGTTCATTGAGTCTTTTATGCATATCTTCTTTGAGTTCCTTGAACACATTACAATTTCTATTTTAAATTCAATGTCTTGTGCATTCACTAGCTTGTCATGCTCAGCTCAGGAATCATTATGATGGGGGTGATCATTGCTTTTGTAATAGGCCTATTATTTTGGTAGTTCATACTGTTCTTTGTTTTGTTGTTTGTTCATTTGTTTGTGATGAGACCTAAGCACCTGGACTTGTGTCATTGGTGGTGTTTCTTGGTTTGGCTAGTTGATCTTGTCTTGGTGAATATTTCTATCTTTGTTTGCTGTTTCCCAGATTGTTAGATTATAGCACATCTAAATAGTGCTTGATATTTAGTTTTGGGCCTGGTTTGTGTTGACATGCAAATGAAACATAAGAAATTGTCTTAGTTAAATTAGAAATAGGCACATCTTTGATTTGAGGTTCCAGGGACGACTATGGTCCACAGCAGATAGGGAAATATCTCAGGGCCACAAAAGAGTCATGGCCAAGCTGAGATGGTGGAGCACAGTGCCTATAAGTTTAAAGTGTTTCTTATTTATGAATTCGTTTTTATATGTTCTCTTTCCATATTTCAAGTGACATATTTTTATCTTATTATGAATCATATTTTTCCATGCTTGCCAATTTTCCAACACATGTAAGTCATGGTTAATTTCACAATGTTCTATTCCTATGATTAGCTTTGGCCTGGGCTCTGACACTCAATTACATTGCTTAGAATAATATTGATTTTTTTTTTGAGTCTTCCCTTTTAAGCTTACTAGGAGAAAACCAGCAATCAGTGCAGTCACTTGTAAAGCCACCACCTTGTGGCTCAGCCAACCCTGCCTATTTTTTTTGAAGAACCCAGAAAATCATAGCTTCTCCTCTCTGTTTGCAGCTGCTTGTATGGCATGCGACCTCTCGCTATCCTACATGCCCAACTCAAAAGATTTAATCTCTCTCTCCATTTCCTTCCTCCTGACAGCTTCAGATATTTCCAGGATAAACCCCCTACAGGACATAAAATTAAATGGTTTTACCCTTTAAAAAAGATCTCCATTTCATTATTAAAATACACAGTTTCATACAGAAAAATTCATTTTTAATTTGTATTTTTTATGCAAT
>NW_008330570.1:3772075-3773388 GCF_000622305.1 Nannospalax galili
AGGTATCTCCTATCTGGCATTGTTGCTTGTTATGTAGCCTTTAGCTATGAATATGGACTCTTAAAAATTATATTGGCTCCTTTGTCTTTGACTATACTTTCCTTTTGGGTGTTTAAGACCATACAGTTGGCCCAGATAAACCAATTTATTTTTATTCTTAAGGTTGTTTGAGGAACTGTTCCTCAGGAGTCACTTGGGCTTGGGAGGAGCCCCTGGCTCCTTTCTTTTACCAGTTCCACCTATATGAAGATAAGTCAAAGGTCCTGCTCAACCATGGTTGGATTTTCTTGGAAAAATGGAGAAAATGATTCCTCTGTGTTGACACTCCTCTTTATAGACTGGACACTGGTTCAAGTCCATCTGGTGGGATCTCCTTGGCCTCATTGATCAAGAGGACAGGTGACCTGCCACAATTACATGATATTTTGAGAGATGCTCATAGTCCCCTGGAACTAGTCAACCGTGGAGGGCAAAGAGCAAAAACTGTCCTTTATGTCCCTCTGGCCAAATTATTATAGGCCTCAAAGTATATCTGTTAAACATCCAAGAAGGTTAGTTCTACCAGTCTGGTACTTTTAATTACTGTGTGTCATGTAGATAAATCTTGGCCGAAGACCAATTGTTCTCAGATAAACCTTACCTAGACATGTATTTCTTGATCTGCTATGTGTAATTTGTCAGTAGGTTGTTGGACTAATATGGTTCCATCTAGTTTTTAAAACAAGCTAGGCATTATTTATCTCTCGCATTGTCTCACCCCTTGATCATGGTTTTCTGACTTAAGGTGCCTCCATTTCTCCCCTTTCTCCTTTAATATTACCCTTCTCCTATGGTCCTACCTCTCTTGAGCTCCTTCTTTCCTTTTATCCCTGAGGTTCCTTGTATACCCTTCCCTTCCCCCTCCCTTAAACTAACCCAATTTTTATCCATATCTCCCTTATTAAGGCCTGTTTCCTACTGTTCTTCACTTTCAGGTTCTTTCTTTTCCTTTACCTCCCTCTTTCCTTTCCATTATCCTGGTTCCTGTAGTTATGTCTAGATACACACTCGCTTATCAGGGTTTGGTTCTAGGATCCACATATGAGGAAGAACATATGTTGTTTATTATTTTTTTTCTGGAGTCTGTGTTACTTCACTTAATATAACAGTTTCTAGTTCCACCCACTTACCTACAAATTTCATGATTTCATCTTTCTTTACTGCTGAGTAAAACTCCATCATATAAATGAACCACATTTTCATTATCCACTTGTCAGTTGAGGGACACTTAGGTTGCTTCCATCTCTTAGCTACTGTGAAAAGAGCAGCAACAA
>NW_008330570.1:3773565-3777443 GCF_000622305.1 Nannospalax galili
TAAGATGCTTCATAGCCATCTTTACTTCTTCTTTTGAGAACTCTCTGTTCAGTTCCTTAGACCATCTTTTTATTTGGTTATTTGTCTTGATTCTCTGTTTTTTCAGTTTGTTGGGTATTCTGGATATTAACTTCTGTCAGATGTGTTGCTGGTGAAGATTTTCTCCCATTCTGTTGGTTTTCTGTTTGCTTTCTTGGTTGTCTCCTTTGATGTACAAAGGTTTTTAGTTTAGTGAGGTCCCATTTGTTAATTCTTGCCCTTGTTTCCTGAGCAATTGATGTCCGGTTTAGAAAATCCTTTCCTACACCTATATCTTGTAGGTTTTCCCCAATGTTTTCTTCTAACAGTTTCAGAGTTTCAGGCTGCATATTGAGGTCTTTGATCCATTCAGAACTGACTTTTTTGCAGGGTGAAAGACAGGGGTTTAGTTTCATTCTTCTACAGGTGGCTATCCAGTTTTGCCAGCACCATTTGCTGAACAAGCTGTTCTTCCTCCAGTGAATATTCTTCACCCCATTTGTCAAATATAATGTGGCTGAAATTGCATTTATTCATATTTGGGTCTTCAATTTTGTGCCAGTACCATGTTGTTTTTATGGCTATAACTCTGTAATACAGTTTAAAATCTGGTACTGTAATCCCCGTGGCATTGCTCTTAGTGCTCAGGGTTGTTTTGACTATCCGAGGTCTTTTGTGCTTCCATATGTATCTTAGGATGGTTTTTTCCAATTCTGTGAAAAAAGTCATGGGGATTTTTGTTGGAATTGCATTGACTCTGTAAATGACTTTTGGTAGTATGGTCATTTTCACAATATGAATTCTTCCAATCCATGAGCATAGGAGGTCCTTCCATCCTCTGATGTCTTCCTCAATCTCTTTCTTTAAAGACTTAAAATCTTCATTGTAGAGATCTTTAATGTCTTTGGTCGGGTTTATTCTGAGATATTTTATTTTATTTTTTTGCAGCTATTGTGAAGGGGAGTGTTTCCATGTGCTCTTTCTCTGATTGCTTGTTATTGGTATATAGAAAGGCTACAGACTTTTGTAGGTTAATTTTGTAACCTGCCACTTTACTGAACGTGTTAATAATTTCTAGGAGTTTTCTGGTGTATTTTTGGCATCTCTTAGATATAATATCATATATCATCTGCAAAAAGGGATAATTTTATCTCTTCTTTTCCAATTATTACTCCTTTAATTTCCTGTTCTTGTTTTATTGCTCTTGCAAGAGTTTCAAGCACTATCTTAAAGAGAAGTGGAGATATGGACAGCCTTGTCTGGTTTCTGATTTGAATGGGACCCTTCCCATTTTTCTCCATTTAGAATGATGTTGTCTGTGGGTTTGTTATATATGGCTTTAATTATGTTGAGGTATGTTCCCTCCAGTCCAATTATCTCTAGAACTTTGAACATAAATGCATGTTGAATTTTGTCAAAGGCCTTCTCTTCTTCTATTGAGGTGACCGTGGGTTTCTTGTCTTTGAGCCCATTTGTTTCATTTATGATGTTTATTGACTTATACATATTGAACATCCGTGCACCTCTGGAATAAAGCCTACTTGGTCATGGTGAATGATCTTTTTGATGTGTGTCTGTATGTGGTTTGCAGGTATCATGTTGATAATTTTTGCATCTATGTTCATTAAGGATATGGGTCTATAGTTTTCTTTTTTGGTTGTATCTTTACCTGGCTTTGTTATTAGAGTGATGCTGGCTTCATAGAAAGAATTTGGAAGTCCTCCCTCCATTTCTATATTTTTGAATAAATTAAGTAGTATTGGATGTAAATCTTCTTTAAATGTCTGATAGAATTCTGCTGTAATCCATCTGGTCCTGGGTTTTATTTTTAGTCCGGAGGTTTTGTATTACTGTTTCAATTTATTTTTGTGTTATGGGTCTTTTTATGCTGTTAATCTCTTGGTTTAGTTTTGGTGGTTCCCATGCCTTTAGATATCTGTCCATTTCTTTTAGGTTTTCAATTTTGGTAGTATATAGGTTTTTAAAGTATTCCCTTATAATGTTCTGTATCTTTCTGCGGTCTGTTCTGATGATTCCCCTTTCATCTCTGATTTTGTTGATTTGGAGTTGCTCTTTCTTTCTTTTGGTCAATTGGGCTAGCGGTCTGTCAATCTTGTTTATCTTTCCAAAGAACCAGCTTTTGGAATGGTTGATTCTTTGTATTGTTTTCTTTGTTTCAATTTCATTAACTTCTGTCCTGATTTTTGTTATTTCTTCATCTGCTGGGTTTGGGTTTTGTTTGCTGTTGCTTTTCAAGTGTCATGAGTTGCAAAGTTAAGTCACTTATTTGTGTTCTTTCCAATTTTTTGATGTAAGCACTTAGAGCTATAAACTTCCCTCTAAGGACTGCTTTCAGCATCCTGTCCCAGAGGTTTAGTCGTCTTGTATTGTTCTTTTCATTTAGTTCCAGGAATACTTTAATTTCTTTCTTAATTATTTTATTTCTTAATTTCTCTTTTGACCCATTCATCAGTCAGGAGTGTGTTGTTTTTCTCTATGTGTTCGTGTGGTGATTAGGGCTTCTTCCAGTGTTGATTGTAGGCTTTACTGCACTGTGGTCTACTTTTTCGGGTGTTGATTATAAGCTTTATTGCATTGTGGTCTGATAGCATGCATGGAATCATTTCAATCTTTTTGTATTTGTTGAGGTTTGTTTTGTGCCCCAATATGTGGTCAATTTTTGAAAAAATTCCATGGGGTGCTGACTAGAAAGTGTATTCTTTGGTGTTTGGGTGGAATATTCGAAAAGTCCATTTGATATATGGTATTGTTTAATTCAGATGTCTCTCTGTTAATTCTCTGCCCTATTAACCCATCTAATGGAAACTGTGGGATGTTGAAGTCCCCTACTATTAATGAGTTGGGATTAATCTGGGTCTTAAAGTCCTGTAGTATTGTTTTTATGAAGTTAGGGGCACCAGACGTTGGTGAATATATGTTCATGATTGTAATATATTCTTGATTTATTCTTCCTTTGATCAGAATCATGGGGCCCTCTTTATCTCTTCTGATCAGTTTTAGTTTAAAGTCTATTTTTTTCAGACATTAGAATTTCTATGCCTGCTTTTTTCTTAGTACCATTTGCTTGGTATATTTTTTTTCCATCCTTTCACTTTGAGATAGTATCTGTCCTTGAAAGTGAGATGAGTTTCTTACAGACAACAAAAAGATGAGTTTTGTTTCTTAATCCATTCACCTAGTCTGTCTTTTGACTGGGGAGTTCAATCCGTTAATGTTTAAAGTTATTAATAAAAGATGGGTATTGAATCCTGTCATTTTTATTCCTGTTTACGTTTTTGATATAGCTGTACTTTTCCACAGTTATACCTTCATTGAATTTCTTTCTGCAACCCCCTGGGTATAGTCATT
Organism: Nannospalax galili; assembly: GCF_000622305.1. Taxonomy (NCBI): domain Eukaryota; kingdom Metazoa; phylum Chordata; class Mammalia; order Rodentia; family Spalacidae; genus Nannospalax; species Nannospalax galili. The sequence goes on from NW_008330570.1 coordinate 3,776,953, forward strand.
CCTTTGTTCAGCTCTTTGTATTGCTTCCAGAACTCTCTGAAGGGCTGGTTTTGTGGACATGAATTCCTTCAGTCTATTTATGTCATGGAAGATTTTTCTTTCCCCCTTGACTATAATAGACATTTTAGCTGGATATAGTAATTTTGGTTGGCATCTGTGGTCATTTGAAACTGGAGTGCTTTGGTCCAGGCCCTTCTGGCTTTCATAGTTTGCCCTGAAAATTCAGCTACAATGCTAATGGGTTTTCCCTTATATGTGACTTGTTTCTCTTTTGCAGCTTTCAGTATTGTCTCTTTGTTTTGTAGATTTGGTGTTTTTACGATGATGTGCCATGGAGTTTCTTTTCTGGTGCTGTCTGTTTGGTGTTCTATATGCTTCTTGTATTTGTATGGGCACGTCTTTCTTTATTTTGGGGAAATTTTCTTCCACTATTCTGTTGAAGATCTGGTCCATGCCATTATCCTGGGATTCTTCTCTTCCTGTATGACTAT
>NW_008330570.1:3778447-3779682 GCF_000622305.1 Nannospalax galili
TGTCTGGGGCACCAAGAGAAGGAATGGGACAGGACCCAGGCTAGGAGGAAAGATTGGTGGGAGAGATGGGAGGGTGAATGAGGCTGGGGGAGTCAAGGCACATAGGGCAGGATGGACTTACCCTAGAAAGAAGCCTGTGGGTCGGAGAGAGGTCTGCAGGTCGGAGAGAACGAACAATATTCTTTTAATAACTCTAATCAATGTCATTTATACAGTTTCTCTTTCTCTCTTGTTTTGAAATCTACTCCCAGTCCTGTGTGACCTCTAAAAAATATTTGATTGGTAGTTATCCAGTGGTTATTTCTATTTTCAGACAGTTTTCTCTTAATAACCAGCAGATAGCTGGGCATAGTAGCACACTCTTATAATCACAACACTCTACAGGCAGGTTTGAGGACAGATTGATCTACATAGCAAGATCTGGGCAAGCCATGACTGCATAGCCAGACCTTGTCTAAAAATCATCATCACCACCACCACCATCATCATCATCATCATCATCATCATCATCATCATCTTTAGATACATATTCATCCAAACTCCGGGACAAACTTCTTCTATACCCCCAGTTTAGCTTTTCAGTTTCCTCTTCTCTAAGATCTTGCAATATAACATAAGTCAAATTTCCTATCCGACCTTACTTCTGTGTTATCAAGTGACTCACTTTTAGACACTTCTGGGTTTCCTTAATTGCACTGTGCTTGAGAACGTTTTCCAAGTAAGCAAGAGTGGCAATCACAGACATCTTCAGTTTTGTTCCCTTTCTCAAAGAGTCAGTCTTCAGTCTTTTATTCATTGTCTGAAAGCCAATTTCTTCCATTTTTGAACGTCATGTAATGATTGAAGCAGATTGTCTGATATGTTAAGTATTTTGTAAATGTAGTTAGTCTTTAATACCCTTTCAAATTCTTACACATTTATATTTTGTAGTTATATGTCACTTATATAGTATCCTTTTGGAGAATGTTTAATTTGTTTTGGCTCTTGTTAATATATATAGAAGTGCTGAGAGCATCCATGTGCTTGTGTTTTCTTGGTCATAATCATGAGATATATAATGAGATTAATTTTATACTGATCTTCAATACAGTAATATTTCACAAACTATTTGCTAATTTTAATTATACATAGATACTTTTGAATTTGGGGGATATGTTGAGTATTAATTCAATACTTTCAATATTGTTTTGTTATTGATCCTGGTTTTTTTAATCTTTCCTTTCTAATTTCATCAG
>NW_008330570.1:3785438-3801572 GCF_000622305.1 Nannospalax galili
GAAGCAGAGCTTTATAAATCATTTTATCAAATTAAAAAATCCTTCGTTTCCAAGATTAATAAATTAGTTTTCATTTTTAAGTATTTATTATCATCCATTTATTTATTTATTTATTCATTTATTTATTTATTTATTTGAATATGTGTGTGTGCCCATGTGCACATGCACCATGTGGGTTCTAGGGATTAACATCAGGGCATTGGGATTTGTTAGGCTTGGTGGCATTTTTTGCCTGCTTAGCCATGTTTCTAGCAAAGTTGCTATTATTTTTATATTAAATCATCAAAAATATTTTCTGCCTACTGAAATGATAATATAATTTTTCTACTTGCTTTTACTTGTCTTAAAACTTTTGAAGGCATGAAAGATTGGTGGAATGCCTCATGCTTATCAGCTTCATTGGAAAATTTCATTCCCTTCAGAATTTATCTTTTTTCACATTGGTCTCTTAGTTCTTGAATATGTGAAACATAAATAATTGTATCTATTTGTCACAGTGGCGATAAAAACTAGATATAACCAAGCAGCATTCTTCTATAAAAGGATTTGCTACCTTTAATTGTGAAATAGATTTTTATTGATCCATTACTTTTGCTAGCTTTTGTTTAATTTTTGCATTATGAATGTAAGGTTTTCTTCACTGTTGGCTAAAGCTGCCATTTTTCCATATTTTTATTTTGAAAATTGAATTACTCCCATTTTTACTTTTACATATGGAAATGTAAATCATCATCACTGTGTAATACATTGTGTAATATAGATGGAGCTTATAACTGCACCGTTACCAGGGCTAAGAACTTACAACTAAACTGGTCACAGGGCAGAGGCGAGAATCAACTACTATTATTTTGCTAAATAGACAAAATATTAAACTGACTCCTAATGACTTACTGTCATATGCATATATCAGTTCATCTCTCAGCTCTCAACAGAGAAGCAGCAGATGGCAATTAGCACAGTGACCTACAACTGATCAACATGCAGAGATTAAGAGAGTGTGATATGCACTAATGACTTACTGTCATATGCATAGATCAGTTCATCTCTCAGCTCTCAACAGAGAAGCAGCAGATGGCATTTATCACAGTGACCTACAACTGATCAACATGCAGAGATTAAGAGAGTGTGATATGCTCAGCCCCAAGTGGGACACCTACATCTCACCACACTCTCCTCCCAAGACTCAGGGACAATTGGGAGAGAGGGTGCAGAAAGATTTTAAAAGTCAGAGGTGGTAGACAAATACAAGGAAAGGGAAATTGTGTAGTCTGTCCAGGGCAGTTGCACATGTGAAACCACAAGGCTGGTGACAGCATACAGGGGACCTGTGCAAGCCCAAGCCAGACAAAAGTCCCACATGCATGTGGGAGGAGGGCAAGAAGCCCAGCCCTAGTTGAGAAACTATTGGTAGATTATAACTGCTTGGAGAAGGAAAGTCAGTTTCCTTTAAGGATCTGATGCCTGGTGGGTTGACCAGATTCTAGGTGATGGCTTTACATCCAAGAGCATTTGGGAACACAATTTAGACCCAATAAGCCTTAAAAAAGAAAATTAAAAAATGATGGATTACATGAAGATGATGGGATGGGATAGAAGAGTGAAGGTAGAAATGGACGAGGGGGTCTGATTAACATAAAATTACATTGTATAAAATTCACAAAGAATCAATACAAATATTTTTCTAATTTATGGTATTTTTTCCACATTTTCATTTAAGAGGTATGGTTATCATAAATTTAACACTCTTAGATCATAAAGGTCTTTAATTGTTTTATAGTTTTAGTGAGTTGCAATCATAGACATTGATTAAATATTCCTTTCATGTAATTATAGATTTTTTTTCTAGAGGAGACCAAATACTCCATTTGCATGGTTTATATTTGGTGTATCATTATTATTGTATTTAATACATAAAGGTGACCTTATTGATTATAATTTCATTTCATGCTTTCTTATTTATTACTTCATTCATTGTTTACTAGTGTTGACTTAGACAGGGTTAATGTTGAAATCCCACAGTGCCTTATTCTCTGGTTCTCCTGATCTGTTTAGCAATTTCTATGCTATATCAAAGTGATGTACTCCCAACGATAACTGTTTGACTATCACTGATCTTTAACAAGAAGCTTTTAAAAATATAATTTAATATTACCCTGATGTGCTTTACTTTCATTTTATGTTTGCCTGACACATGTTCATTAATCTAATTTTTGCTTTTCCGATTTAAAGACTTTGATGTGTCTTCTATACTGTTGTTTATCAGAGACAGGTCTCGGTATTCAGCTGAAGTCGGTTGCAAGCTCATAACCTACCTGCCCCAGGCTTTCAAGTGGTAGAATGGCAGACATGTGCTACCTTCTCAGACCCTTACTTATACTGCTCATTAAGTGATATCATCTGGTTGTGTTCTTTTAGAAGGGAGTTCAGACATAGTCACTTGCGTGAATAATCCTGGTATGCCTAATCTCCTATGTCATTGTATCTTATTTTCCTGTGTGTATTACATTTTTGCAAGAATAAATATCTTTATAAACTTTATTAAAGTGAATTTTTCATTCAAGAATGCCACATATTTAATGTGTATCATTTAAAGCATTTGGAGAGGTGAAAATACAATGGCTGCATGATATGTATTTGTAATGTCTCCTGAATTTCTCTTGCTTTCCTATTCTAAACTTTCAAACATGCTTATTCGGTTTGTGCAGTAAGAACACCTAAAAATGAGACTTCTTAAAATTTTTGTAATATACACTATGAAATCATAAACTCTAAATGCTGTGCTATAGACCAGATGTGCAATGCTCCCTCATGTGGAACACCTGAAACTTTGCATCTTCTGAGAACACTCTGTACATGTCTCTGACTCTGGTAATTACTACTGAATGCAGTTTGTATGATTTGTATTAATACAAATACTTCATATAATTTCTTGTATATATCATCTGTCCCCATCCTACTTCTTGTCAATCAATAGCTTTATGGTCATCCACTGTGACAGAAATGGAATGTCACTTTAGTTTTTAAGGCTGAATAATATTCCACTGTGTGGATATATCACATTTTGTTTATCAATTATAATTATAAAGTTATACAATGAGATATGCAGGTTAAGATCACACAGTAATTTATATTTTTTTCACGGGTAGCTACACTTTTTCATGGCTGTTACACTATTCTGTATGTACATGAAAAATGTTCAGAAGTTCCGATTTCTGTACATGTTCACCAGTGTACTTTGATGACTGAATTTTATGAGACTCACTGACATCTGAGAGCTGACATCACGTTGCAGTTTTGATTTGCATTTCCCTTTTGAGTGATGCATTGACTTTTTTGTCACTTAACCACTGGCCACTTGTACTTCTTTGAAGGAGTGTCTGAGTCCTTGCTGGTTGTAAATCAGTTTTGCAATTTATTTTTGGTGCTGAAATTCCTTGTGAATTTTTTAGGATTAACCATTTATCAGATAGGTGAATTGAAATATTTTCTGCCATTTTGAACGCAGCCTTTTCAATGTGCTCCATGTTCATTTATTACAGGGAAGTCACTTATTTCAACATATTCCCTCGTGTCCAATTTGCTTTTGTTGCCTGCGTGTTGAGATCATGTTAGTGAAATCACTGCCAAGTTCATTATTTAAAATTTATACAACATTTTATTCTGAGAAATTTAAATGAATCGTTCTTACTTTTTATTTATTTTGCATTGAATTATGTGTAGAGTGTCAACTAAGGTCCCAATTTTATGGTATTATTTATTACTATATTTTTTATTTTATTTGCTCATGGATATTTAACTTTCATAACTTTTTTTTGTCCCTTTTCTGAGATCAGGTCTTGCTATGTAGCACGGGTTAGCCTCACAACTCACAATCCTCCTGCTTCAGTACCCTGAATGGTGGGATTACAGGTTTGAGTACCATGCTTGGCTTCCTAACAAATTTTACAATATCATTTTCTCCTTTGTCTTTTCTGGAAATCTTCATGAGCTCAGCAAATCTGGGAAGTTTTACTTCTTGACTCTCTATTCCAGTTCTTTGCTTTAATGTTTGTGCTTATGCCAGTAACATACATTAATTAATGTTATGATTACTAATTTTGATTGTCAATGTGCTTGGATCAGAACTCAACTAAGACATATGTATCTGAGAAGGTTTTGAAGGCCTTTCTAAGAAGGACTAACTAGGAGTTGAAACTCTCCTTCCAGTGGCCACTGAGATATGAGGTCAGAAGGGAAAACAGTGCCTCCTGCTTTGCTGCTTCATTTCTTTCTGTTGCTTTCATCCTCATTGTTAATGTGCTTGACTGACAACAAAAGAGCCCACCTCCACTGTCCTTCCAGTAGGAATAGAAAAACACAGATCTCCAAGAGTACTTCATTGTCAAACAGGGACTGCTGACACATCAGTCTTATGACTGAGCATCTACTGAATTCTCATCATGCAGTCACTGGGCACCACCACTCCCTGCTTTTCATTTTACAATGCTTTTCAGAATAGTACTTGTATTTTAATAAAGTAGATTGACAAAACCCTAATGGGGCACATCATTATCCCTAGCCACCCTGCTGTGCTAAGTGACACTGAAATATCTAATTTACTAATTTGTTTGTTTAAACTTTTCTGTTCTGTTTTACATATTGTGTGGCATTGTGTTCTGTAAGGAGATCTTCATACATCTATATACTTCATTTTAAGAGAATTGACCTCCACATGTCCCTCTCTTTTCTTCTTTGTTCCCTCCTGTGGTGGTTTGAATGAGAATGTCCCCCATAAGCTCCAAGTGTTTGTGCATTTTGGTGCTGTTTTGGGACCCTATGCTGGAGGAAGTACTTCACTGGGGCGGATCTTCAGTCACTCTCTCTACTTCCTGGGCCTGTTTGAAGATGTGCAAGCTTAGCTTCTGCTCCTTCTACAGCCACCTCTGCCACCATGCCTCCCCACCATGATGGATTCTTGCTCCTTTGGAACCCTAAGCTCAAATAAACTCTTCCTTTTATAAACTACCTTGGCCATGATGTTTCTATCACAGCAACAGAAAAGTAATTAATACAGTAATTGGTACCAGAAAGTGGGCTGTTGGCTGTGAAGAACCTAAGGGGTTTTGAAAGAATATGGAAGACTTTGGAAGTTTGGGCTAGAAAAGCAGTTGATTGCTATAAGCAGAGCTTAACTGGCCATTCTAGTAGGCATAGGGGCCTGGAAGAAAGGAGTTCTGAGAACAATATAGTTTTAGAGAGAAATAAGGACTTAAGCAGCAATCAGAATATTTTGGCAAAGAATCTGGTTGTCTGCCCACAGCCTAAGAGCTTTCCCAGGACTAAGTTGAAAATCAATGGACTAGCTTCTTTGGCAGGGGATATGTCAAGACATTTTAACAAAGAAATTGTGGAGTGGCTATTAATGGTGAATATTACACAGATTTATAGTGAAAAAAAAAACAAATGGGGGAGAAAAATGCAGAATGTAAAGTTTGATTTGAAAAGAAAGCACTAGGAAGGTTAATGTTGGAGCCAAGACCCATGCTGAAGGAGAGGATCCCTTTGATAAGGAGATTAAAGTGATTAAGGGATGATCTAGAGACTTGCACTTAAACAATGGAGAGAGTGTCTCTAGGGCAAGACCACACCCAGTGAAGCATCCAATTCATGAAAGGAAAATTCTGCAGGGGTTTGCTACTAGAAAACTACTGAAGAGAAAAGCTTCTAAAGTGAGTGAAGCAGACTGGGGTCCATCTGAAACTTTCATCCAAACTTGGCTGTGTCATTTACCTGGTGCTGGCTTTAGAGGCATGAAAGATACAAGAATGAACAAGTCATGTGTTCTTCCTCTGTGGTTTCAGAGAGCCACCAATTTCAGGCAGTGCGAAGTAGGGGTTCTCCTGCATAAAGAAGGTCCTGATAGGCTGCTGGGTAAAGTTGTTAAGGTGAAACCTGGTTGGCAGTGGAGACCCCAAGGAGATGTTTGTGATGCAAGATCTGTGAGACATCTGCCAAGAAGAGCTGCATACAGGTAGTGGTTCCAGCCTAAGAGAGAGATGTATGTTTCACACAGAAAAGCTGGAGAGTCTGAGCCATTTACGCCCTTTGGAAGTAAAATCCCAGAAGTCAGATGTGGAACTATGGAATTGGTGTTTGCCCTACTGGTTTTCAGTCTTGTTTTCTGGTATTTCCTCACTATGCCTCTGTTCCTCACTTTTGGAATGGTAATGTTTATTCAACTCCATTGCATGTATGTAATTTGTCTTCTGATTTTTCCAGGGGCTTACAATTAAACAATTTTCCTTAGTCTCAGAAGAGACTTTGGACTGTGGAACTTTACTAGTATTGAGACTGTTAAAGACTATTTGAACTTTTAAGGCTGGACTAAATGCATTTGCATTTTGTATGGTCATAAGCCTATGGGGGCCAGAGAGTGGAATGTGGTGATTTGAATAAGAATAGGCTCCAAGTAACTGTACATTTTGTCCCCAGTTGGTGGAACTGCTTTGGGAGGTCTTAGAGGGTATGGTCATACTGGAGGAAGCACAATACTGGGGGAAGCCTAGAGAGTTTTAAACCTTGCCAGATCTCTAGTTGCTCTCACTCTGCTTCTTGTGCCTGCTTGAATATGTGAGTGCTTAGGTTCTGCTCCTCCTCCAGGCCCCAGCCACCTCTGCCATCATGCCTCCCTGCTATAATGGACTCTTGCCCCCTTGGAACTGTAAGCTAAAGTAAACGCTTCCTTTTATAAGTTCCATTGGTCATGGTGTTTCTATCACAGTAACAGAGAAATGACTAATATATCTCCCATTCATCCCGTTTGTCTCCTAGACAGTTGTACTTCTACTTTCATAACATATATTCATATATGATTTTCAGTATCTGTAGGACTATGAATCTAGTACTCCCAAATGAGAGTAAATGCAAAATATTTATCTTTGTGAGACTAATTCACTTCATATGATTATCTCCAGTTACATCTATCTTCATACAAGTGATATAACTTCTTTCTTCTTTATAACATAAAAATATTTGATAGTGGAGTGATGGCTAGGCAGGTAGGAGCACTGGCTTCTCTTGGAGAGGACTGGGATTAGGTTCCCAGCACTTTCATGGTGGCTAACAACCATCTCTAACTCCAGTTTCAGGGGATCTGATGCCTTCTTATGGCCTTTGTCTTCATATGCACATGGTACACATACATACATGCATGCAAAACAATCATACACATTACATAAAAATAAATTTTAAAACTTTAAAAACAATTCACAGTGGGACTGAAGAGATAGTCCAACGTTTAAGAGCACTTGCTGCTCATCCAGAGGACCTGACTTTGGTCTGAGAACCCACTTCGGGCAACTCATAACAACTTATACGTCAGTTCCAGGAGTTCTGATTCCTCTGGCTTCCATGAATACCAGTACTCAAGTGCACATACCCCACACACAAACACATAATTAAAAGCAATAAAACATATTTTAAGAAACAAGTCAAAGTGCATGTTTACCTCCTTTTCTTTATTCATTCCTCTATTTGCTGACATTTGAGTTGGTTCTAGGACTTAGCTATTGTGAGCAATGCTGCAAATAAACATTGCAAGTATGTCTGTGGCATGTTCCCTAGCAGTTCTAGTCAATACCCATGTGTAGCATAGCCAAGATATATGGTAGATCTATTATTAATGTTTTGGGGACTCCTCCCTTTTTCATCCCCTCTGTCATTTCTTTCCTTTATCCTTTCATCATTCTTCCAATTGGTGCTTTCTGTTATTGGGTTGATTCATTCTTTCCTTACAACAGTGATTATCCAAGACTGCCAAGTTTGAAATTCTTCACCAAGCTTGCCTATTTTATAAGAAATAATTAACACTTTGTATGATTCTTTTCAAGTCTACACCTGTTTGTGTTTCTTCTGCATGTAGTCCACTAGTTTCCCCTTTAAAATTATGTGTTCATTTTAAAAATTGACTCTTAGAAATTTTCTCTTTCAAAATATTTATTTAAGAAATGCACTGAATCCCTCTTATGTGAAAATTATTTGAGGTTTTAAGGTTATAGCAGTGAAGGAGATAAAGTCCTATCCTTAAGAGTTAATATTCTACCAGAGACAGAAATTAATAGTGTGAAGAAGTGAAACTCAAAGTGGATTATAAGTCTGTGAACTAGGTAAAGATTATTGGAGAGGAAATTAAAAAGCATCAAGCAGAAACTGAAGTGGATGTGTGCTTGGGATAATCCGGGACGGCAAAGATCAGATGATCAAGGGCAAGCATTTATTGGAGAGTCAATGCAGGTGAGGCTGAAAAGGTAGCTGAGCTTTAGATTATGTAGGATCATGTTAATGACTTGTATTTTATTTTAACTGTGTTGAGAAATGACTGGTGAATGTTGAGGAGTAAGATTTCAATGTTCGCATATTAAATAGATAGTTTAGATCTGTGTGTGGTTCTCAACAAGGAGTGTTTTTGTGGTCCATTTGGTAATGGTCTAGAGACATACTTTTTATTGTTTTATTTTTTCAAGGATATTGGAGGTGACATTGAATAGTTATAGAGGTAAGTTATAGTTTAAAATCCTCAATGTATAAGGTAGCACCACACAAAATAAATCTAACCCCAAATGTTAATAATGCTGAAGTTGACAAGCCTGTTCTATTCTTAAATCAAACAGTGTGTTCATTAAGAGAATTATCTCAGAGTAATACAATTATCCATTTGTTATTCATTTTCTTATTGAACATTTCAATAGTTCAACTTTATTTTTACATATAAAGTTAATGTTAAATTAAAATTATTTGTTAAAAAAGTTGTATCTACATTTAAATAATTGAAAAATTTTTAGTAAGAGATTTATCTCTCTAACGTGTAGGATAGTCCTTTTGTCCTAAAATTACCATTCTGCTTTATAGATTTATAGTAGTTTTAAAATATTTTATTTATTATTTTTATTTTATGTGTATGAATGTATTGCTTGAATGTATGTAAGTGCTCCTGTGTCATGCAAATGCCCAAGGAGATGGGTGGGCATCAGATCCCCTGGAATGAATAGTTGCTAGCCACCATGTGGATGCCAGGAACTGAACCAGGGTCCTCTGCAAGAGCAGTCAGTGCTTTTAACCACTCAGCCATCTTTCCAGCCCTGAATTGCATTTTTTTTTTTTTGGTAACGTCCGTAATTTATTTATTCTCCTGTGTCTGTCTGTGTATGTGTGTGGGCATGCACGTGTGTGTGTATGTGTGTGTGTGTATGTGTGCGTTTCTACACTGTTTCTAAACATGCTCTAAATAAATAGGAGTAGATAGTGATATAATTATTTTTTTTAACCATGGTATTACTGATTCTTGATCTTATCAGATTCTTTTTAACCATGTGTGTGAAAAACAGATGTTTTTTCTGAATCCTCCTGTAATATACCTTTCTTCCATCTTATTAGCATTTTCCAGTTCCAAAATGATACATTTTCTCTCTAATATCACTGTTATAAAATAAATTGTCCATAAAAGAGATTTATATAAAGTCATTATGGTATATATAGACAACAGGATGAAATAGATTTATTAGAAACAATTTAAAATCAAACAAAACAAATTTGTTCAAACCAACTACTTCTATAAAAGATGTTTATGCTGTTGTACAGAGGTAAATTTTTTGGAGGGGAGGGTCACTCTGTTGTGTTGAATACCACTGGAGGAAGCTCATTGAATATGAAAAGTCAGTCATAAACCGACGACATCAATTTCCTGACACCACACTCTATAAAATTGAATGCATTAGGTGTTTTTAATTACGAATTTGAATGTCAGTTCAAATGAAAAAAGATAAGTGTAAAATTATTTAAATATGAGAATTGTGAACATTTCACTGTATTTTTAAATTGCTCTTTTATCTCTGTCTATATATCCAACTCTTGTTCACTGTTTTATGTGAAGGGGTGAAAGATTAAGGCATTATGCATAAAATGAATTGAATATTTTTATGTAATGTGAAAATTCAAATAACTACACATCATCTCTGGAGTGTGAGTGTGCCTGCTAATTGAAGCAAAAATAAATGGGAAATTTTGTCATTTACTCTGAAGATTCCATTACATCCATTATAAGGGCTATGTATTTTTTCCTTCTGAAATTTATCCTGCCCAAATATTTGAGTTCTGTTGCAGGATCTGAGTTTCAGTCTCTAGAAAGTGAAATAATTATTTTCTATTTTCAGTCTGTTTGCTTACCTGAAAAATCTTGATGATACAATGTGTTCCTCATTATGGCAAAGGCATATAGACTAGTTTTTAATTCACCCAGTAGTTTACATAGAATGTATAATAATTTAAATAACACATTGGGCATTCTGCCCAATAGTAAGTGCATAAATTAAGACTATATGATGAATATTCATTTACTAGACATAAAAAGCTGTCAATAAGAGCAAAGTGATTTATAGGCACCCTTCTGTGAAATTTTCAACGACAAAGTATACAAGGTTAAAACTGATTAAGTAAGAGTTAACTATTCCTATGATAAAATACAAAAATTGTAAATGAAAAGAAAATTTTCCATAAGGCACTTGCACACTAGCATTGGAAAAAAGATAACTACTAGAACCCAAGCCAAAAAAAAATTATGAGAGAGAGGCTGAAGAGAGGGGGTTAGTGGTTCTAAGCACCAGTTGCTCTTGAATAGGTCTTGGTTTCAGTTCCCAGCATCCACACAGAGGCTAATGACCATCTGTAACTCTAGTTCTAAGGGATCTGATGCCCTCTTCTGGTATCCCTGGGCTCTATTATGCCTGTGGTACACTTACATATATTTCAGCAAAATGCTTATACACCTAAAATAAAAATAAAATAGAAAATTAAAAAATCTTAAAAAAAAAGAATTATGAGAAGTCAATAGCTACCAGACTGAAAACACTGAGAATTTTCTTACCTTCCCATAAAAATTTATTCAAATCAATACACGCGGGAGGAAAGACATGTTCAACAAATGGTGCTGATTTACCTGGTTAGCCACATTAGAAGAGTAAAAGTAAATCCCTGTCGCTCATCATACACAAAACTCAACTCTAGATGAATCAAGGACCACGAGACCTGATACCATGAATCTAAGAGAGAAGAACATAGATAATGTACTGGAAGTTATAGGCACAGGAAAGAGGAAAGGACCTTCTGAACCAGACTATCATAGCATAAATACTAATGCTAACAATTGCAAATGGGAGCTCACAAAACTAAAAATCTTCTGTATACCATCATTAGAGTGAAGAATGGAATACATCTTTATAAGCTATGCCTCAGTCAGAGGGTTAAAATCTAGAATACACAAAGAACTCAAAAACCAGCAACAGAAATAAAAAAAATAAAACAACTAAAAAATGGGCCAAAGAGCTGAACAAGAAATTGCTCCAGAGGAAAGACAAATGGCTGAGAAATACTTAAATGTTTAGCATCTTTAGTCATCTGTGAAATGCAAATTAAAACTACTTATCAATACCAGAAGAACAAGAGAAGAAAAGCATATGCATGAGTTCATGCCAACCTTGTTTATTTCATACCCATATCAGAGAAATACAGAAACACTTTCTTTCCATTTAGGGACAGTAATTTAATACACCTCAGCTTCTAGGCGACTAGGAATCAATCTACCTTTAGAGTGCCGGGTCTGCAGGAAGATCAACTATTTTGTTGCTATAGAGATTCATTAAGTTTAACAGTGCACAAATTCCATATTCCATGATTTCACAGTTAGTGATGGTAAGGACTTGCAGGATGAAGACTAAGAATTGGCAATTCCTTGTTAGTAGTGTCATAAGTATAACTGAAACATGGAAGAGGACTAAATTAATCCAGTTTCACTGTGTAACCACACACGGTTATAAAACAATTTGTACCTAGTTCCTGTCCATTAAAGAGAAATGGATATCGCCTTTGTAAGACACTATATTATATCTATTTTTCTGTCTGTAGAAAGAGAGAACTTATGTATGATCATTATGAATGTGTTATATTCCTCTACTTTCTACTTTCAAGACATAAACAGGACTACATTTGTTTTTCTTTTCTTATCTGAAAAAGCAGATGAGACTTCAAGGAGAACATTTGTCAACCTAAGTGGATACAATACAGGGCTGTTGCAATGGTGAAAGAAAGGAAATATTGTTGTGCTTTTAAAGTCTTAATGACCAGGACTATTATTTCCATGTGGTGATATATAATATTGGTTATGCTCTGAATTGCAATCAAGACAGTACCACTGTGAATTTTCAATCAATATCTAGAAATGTATAGATAAAAGATAATAGGATTCAAAAGAGTCAAGGGGGTGAAGAAAGAAACCCAAGTGAAAATTGTGGAATTTATATTTACTTTTGTTTATAAAAATACCTTTAACTTACTCAGGTTCATCAAGTATGGTAATTGGAAGCAAAGCTTTCAAATGTTTTTCAACACTATGTGAATATTCAAAAATAAATTATTCAACCATTACACTAAAGATCTACAAAAATTTAACAGTTTAACTTGAAGGAAGTAAAAGAAAAGAAATAACTTAAAATACTGAAACAAAAGATAAACGGATGCAAATCGATTCTAGGCAACAGGCAAGTGCATACCTAAACCCATCCATCTCTAATCAATTGACCTTGATGCAAGTGCACTGAGATAATTAAGTGGGGGGGGTGATGAATTATGTTTTACATAAATGTTATGGGAACAACTGTATATCTACATGCAAAAATATATACTTTGAATCTCTATCATACATCATATATAAAATTATATTAAAAATCAAATCTGTAGATTTAAGACAGAAAGCAATGAAACTGAACAAAAGAGGTATAATTTTCATGATTTTGGCTTAAATGAATCTTTGTCTTTTAGGTATGACACTAAAGTACAAGGATGATAAGAAAAAAGAAGACAAAATAAACTTTATAACATTTAAAAAACTTTGTCCTTCAAATAATGTAACTAAGTGATATGATAACTAATGTGAGAAAATATTTACACATCAAATATTTCATAAGAGACATGTTTCTAGAACATCCAAAGAACTCATACTCAATAATAAGAAAGATAATTAGGAATGGGGAAAATATTTGATTAGATATTTATCTCAAAGGGATATGCCAAATAGCTAATGATCATATAAAAACACATCATTGGTCAATAAGGAAATGCAAATCAAAATCAGGATGCCACACCACCTGACACTTACAGAAATGACCAAAATGTACAAGATAAGCTGATAGCTATTGACAAAAGTGCTGACAAACATACACACTCACATGTTTCTGGTGGGAATGTGAAATTCCAAACTTTTGTAATCAGTGTAAGAGAACTTCTAAAAGTTAAGTGTGTGACTGCCATGTGACCCAAACATTTCACTTCTAGACATACATAGCCAAATGAAACAAAACATAGATCGACACCAACAGGTTCATGACAAAATTACATATAATGGTCAAAGAATTGATATGACCTAAAGGTTCATTAACTGGTGACACATTCATAAAATGTGCTGTAATTCATATGATGGAATATTTGTCTACTTGCAAGTAAGAAAACAATGATCAGTACAATAACTTGATGAACCTTAAAACATATACCTACAAATGAAAAGTCATAAAAGATAAAGATGTATGTCTGTATTTACATGAACTACACTAAGGTAAATACATAACTAGGTAGGAGATAGATAGATGATAGATGATAGAGATAGATAGATAGATAGATAGATAAGGATAGATAGACAGATATAGATAGAACATAGATAGATGATAGATAGATAGATAGATAGATAGATAGATAGATAGATAGATAGATAGATAGATAGATAAATGAGGTGCACAGGTAGGTAGATGATTGATAGGGAGGTAGATATATAGATAGCTAGGCAGATGATAGATTAATTGGTTAGACCTTGGAAAGAGAGAAAATGGTTCAGAAATTACTAATAGGCACAGTTATTTAGAGTAATTTGGAATCTTCTAAATCTACCTCGTAATGAATTACACAATTATGTTAATATATGAAATACTGAATTAGATACTACAAGGAGGTGAATTTTGTGATCTTCTATCTGTATAAATTTACCTTTCTGCATATTTATGTAAATGGAATTATACATTATGTATGTTGTATCGTGTTGTATATAGTTGTGTGTGTGTGTTCAAGTTTGTGTAATGTTTCTGCAGTTTGTTTATATTATAACTTATTTTAATTTTAATCCCCTTTCATTGTTCAATATAATTCCATGGTATACATACAAATTATTGTTATATAACTCCAAATAGTGTATTTTGGATTATTTTCAGTTTTGTGTATAATAAATAATTATTTTGTGAGCCTCTGCATTTAAGTTTGTGTATGAAAATATTTCTCACCTGTTCAGTTTTGTGTTAAATTCTTAGAAATTAAATTTCTGGGTTTTCTATGAACTGAATATATAACATTTTATGTCTGCCCAAATGTGTGTAGTAATGGAGCCATTGTTTCCTCAAAGCCTCATCATCACTTAGCATTGTCTTTCTCCTTTTATGACAGCCAATGAGTGTGTTTTATTTTGGTTTTACACTAATCTAAGAGCTAATGATTTGAGCATAATTCCATTTATGTACCAGACACATTTATTTCTTATTTTCATGAATATCTTGAAATCTTTTGCCCATCTTTAGTTTGTTAATTTATCTTATTATGTTGTAAATATTCTTTAGGTATTTTGACTGTCAGTCTCTTATCAGATACATGAATTGAAAGTATAGTCATCTCATGAATGCTATTTTTATTTTATTAAGGTACAATGGTACATGTCAGTTGGAGTACATTTTAATTACAATTCTGTTTGTATCGTTAAAAAAATCAAAAATCACTTAAAAATGCATGGTCTATGCTTTTCTTGTTATATGTAAAATGTCTGCCTGGTTTAATTCTCTTTGATGTTTTTTCGTTTAGAGCTTTAGTGTTTACATTTGTAACAGTGACCCACTTTGAGTTCATAGCCTTGCATGAAGATAAGGAACAGAAAATTTGTTTGGCTTTGCTTGTGTCCAGTTCTCTCAACACCATTTTCAGAAATGGTGATTCTTTCCAATTCAGTCTTATTGATTCATTTATTAAAATTGGCTGGCCTTGGTATTAAGAGTTTATTTTTTGATTACTAAGCTAACTCTAAATCTATATGCCAGGGCATATGCTATACCACAGCATGGGACTCACGAGGGTTTACAGGAAGCATTATAATCATGCAGCATGTCTTCCAATATTTGGGGATTTTAAGGACAATTTTATTACAATGAGTGCTTTGTATTTCTTCATGCTATTGTAAGATTAGTATGTTAAATAATGTCATATATCTTACTATGAATTAGATAAGAATTTTATATAACGTATAAATTAGGAACAATTCCTATATTCCTGACATCATTTCCTACAATTAAATAACTTGGGATTTTGCTCCATTTATTGTAATTTTCTATAATTTCTTTTAGGATTATTTTGTAATTTTTCAATATGAAAATTTTGTACTTCCTGTATTATCCTTCATTCATTTAAAAAATTTTAAATATCACTGTTAATCAAATTATTTTCCTAATTTTGTTCTTCAGATTCTTATGACAAGTATATCAATTTTCTTGAAACACTAATGAAAAGTTCCAATTTTCTATTAAAAATACATTTAATTCAAATATATATCTTACTTGTCTTATCTTTATACATTCAGGTACAACATGCATGCATTTTTATGGTCTAAGAAATTTGAATACAGGTAAAAAGTTGATTTATTCATTTAGAGGTAAACCATTAGGGTCAAAGGTTAGTATTCATCAAATGCATGAGTTTATTCTGTTTTCTTTAACTTCATACAACTTTTATTTGGGCTATTTTACTATTTTCTTTTGTCTATTCAAATTTACAAGAGAATACTTGATGATGCCTCAACAATAAAAACTTTCTGATTTTACATGGATGTCAATATTACCTACCAACAGCCTACAAGCATAGAGTATCTTATCCCCTTGAGTCTAATTTTACTGAGACAGGAAGAACTATAACTATCCTGAGTACTTTTTCATGTCTCTGCCAGGGACTTACATGGCAAATACTGTAGGAGAACAGTTCTTTTTGAGAGAGAGAGAGAGAGAGAGAGAGAGAGAGAGAGAGAGAGAG
>NW_008330570.1:3801660-3825332 GCF_000622305.1 Nannospalax galili
AGAGAGAGAGAGAGGCAAATTTCATAGGTAAAGAACTATTTTTTCAAATGGAACTGCTAGATAACATGTACAGCAGAGCTATTTTTAAAAGGCCCAGAAAATTCTCCAGCATATGATCAAATTAGAGCTGGGCTGGAAGTCAGTTGACTTACACTTATAATTCAAAAAGTAACCCAAGAATTAGCTATGGTTTCAGAATTCCTACGAGCAAGACTTGGGCAAGATAATTGGAGCAGAGCCCCTCAGAGTCCAATTTAACATTTTTAAGCTGCTAGGGAAACTTTCTCAGTATCTTTAAAAACTGAGGCAAGGAAGGTCATAGGACAATAATAACTAAAATTTTTAAATTTCTAAAAAAATACTTAGAAAATATTCAGGTACATTTTGGAAAAATCCCTACAATACATTAAGCTAGAATAAAAAATCAAAACGACTTAATGTACATGAATATAGCCTTCTTAAAAATATACATAAAATTTATAAATACTCATAAAATTCTTTAGCAGTATTGCTAAGCTTAGGAATGACAATTAGATCCTGTTGATAACCAAATTGTTGTGACAATAGGTTTAAATTATGTTGATAAAGAGGACAAATCTACTCAATAGTGTTTTCACTCCAAAATGCTAGGGTTTTCTAGAGACTTTTGCCTCAAGGGTATTTGAAATCCTATACTATTCCAGCAAATATTACATTAACTTATTTTATGCTCTTATCAAAACATTGAGGAAACTCTGTATATTCCATTGATTCTATCAGTTTTGTCATTGATCCTATCATCTGCTCACTGACACACAGGCAAAACGTTTCTTGGAAAAAAACCTCAAACTGTCCAAGTAGCAGGGCTTTTGTTATTTTTGTTTGGGTTTTGTTTGTTTTTTCTTGTGACAGGCTCTTACTGGCTGACCTGGAACTTTCTATGTAGACCTGGCTGGCCTCTAACTCACAGAGATCCACCTGCCTCTTCCTCCTAAGCGCTGTCATCAAAGACATGTGTCACCAAGCCTGTCTCAAGTAGCAGTTTGTTATCTCCATTTTCATCCGTCTTGCAAACGCATTATAACAAGAAACATAGTTTATTCAAAAACCATCAAGGTAAACAAACTCTGTTGTAAAAAAAAATGGCACCAAACCTTTCTGAATTAGTAAGGGTTCATTTTCATTTTTCTTAGAAAGATATCAGGGAACAAATACCAAGGATCCATAAACTTACTATCATCCATAGCCCATTTTAGATTCTGTAGGCAAGTTTTATATTATTTTCTGTAAGTTTTTTGAAAATGTTGCTAATTGTTGGACTGGTATATGTCCTTGTACATTTACTATACTTCAGTTTTAAAGAAAATATGTTTATGCACCCAGGAAAGAAAAAATGCCATGGTTTTTATTATAATAAAAATAAACATTAGATGATCTCATACTTTAAAACATAGAAGCAATCTGGCATACCTGGAATGTCCTGCACATTATTTTGAACATAATTTTCTCATATTTGTATGCACAGTCATGAGAGATATTGATAGACAGATTTCCTTTTGATGACTTTAACTTTTTTAGATATTAGAGTAAACCTAGTGAGTTCTGATGTTCTTTCTGTCTCCATAGTCTGAAAAAAAAATCTCTGGAGAAAATGTATCATTTCTTAAATGTTGGTAGAATTCATCAGGAAAACTATATTGGCCTTATCGTTTTGAGGGAAGTTTATTTCTCTTTAATTCAATTTCATTTATATATAACCAGATAATCTATGTCTCCTTACAAGAGTTGTGATGAATTGCATCTTTCATAAAACTGGTCCTTTTCATATTTATTGAAATTGTGAACATATATTTTTTAAAGCATCTACTTTTCCATGTTAATGTCTGTAAATAAGCAATGCCTTTCTCTTTCATTTATGGTACTTGTAAGTAAATTTTCTATGTATCTCCCTATCTTTCTAACTCTCTCTTCCCCTTCCTCCCTCTAGTTTCATTGGCTATGGTAATCACTTTATAAATTATTTCTAAGAATAAACTTTTGAATTACTTTTTAAATGTAGCACTATTTATTTAACTTCCAAAACATTTTAGCACTCCAAACATGCAAAATAACAGCATTGAAACTGTGTAAACGCAGAGGCTATGGAAGCTTTATTGATATTCTTTATTGATATTCATTCATTGTTTTACAGTAAAGAATTCTACAGTTTTTGTTTTCTTGTTTTTATTTTTTAATTTTTATTGAGTTTTTGTGTATTTCATACAGAATATCTTAGTCAACTTTATACCCCGTCTCCATTTGCACCTGCCCATAGCCCTCCCACCTCCACTGGAATTCGCACACTCTGTCATTTGTGTTAAGGCCTATCATGTCAAGTTAGTGTTCCCAGATGTCCCTCAGTGCAAGTTCATCCACTGAGGTCTAATCAGCCTATCTAGAGCTCCTCCCTTTAAGAAAATCATCTTTTCCTCACCCAGCTGACAATTATTCTTCAACTAAGATTGGCACCTACTGCCCATTTCCACAGTTCTGTACTGAGTTTTTGTTTGCTTCAGTTTGCATGGATCTTGTGCATGCTCACACCATTGCTGTAGGTTCATATGAGAGGAGTCCCAGGAACTTGTGGGAGTCTATTTTGATATGGTCATGCACCTCCTCCCTGATTCTTATAATCTTTCTGCCCCCTCTTCTGCAGTGGTCCCTGAGTGTGGGTGGGTGGATTTTAATATAGGAATCCTGTACAAGTACTCACATTCTGTAGACATTTATTCTCTACGTTTTGGCCATTTGTGACCTTTTGTGTTCCTGGACCTCTGTTGAATGAGAGAGCTTCATTAATGAGAATTGAAAGATGCATTAATGTTCTCTTTATCCCTTGTTCTATGCTCTGTGACCTTAGACATAGAGGTTGCATTGTAGATGTGCCACTTGGGCTTGGGCAATTCACAGACAATCTCTGTAATAATCTCTGTTGGAAAAGCCTTTTTGATGGGTGGCATGCCAGATAGCTTTAGTTGTCAACTTGACATACCTGGGTAGAGCCTCAGTTGGTGAATTGCCTCCATTGGACTGGCCTCTGGCCATGTCTGTGGAGCAGCTTCTTGATTACTGAGTGATGTGGAAGGGCCCAGCCCATTATGGATGGTGCTAACCTTGGGAAGGTGGGTCTATGTTGTATAAGAAGGCAGGTTGAGCAGGGGCCAGGGGAGCAAACCAGTAAGTAGCATTCCTCCATGGCCTGTGTTTCAGCTCCTGCCTCCAGGTTCCTGCCCTAAGATCCCACTTTGGGCTACCTCAGTGATGAACTGTGACCCAGGAGATGAAAGCCAAATAAACCCTTTCTTCTCCAAGTTGGGACTGGCTAGAGTGTTTGGCACAGCAATGTAGGAACATTGGTAACTGGGATTCTTGTCTGTAATTTGAGGATTAGTATTTTGGATATAGTAAGAAATTACATTTTTCTGCTGATGTGACAGCCTTGGGGTTTTCTCTAAGATCCAGGACCTTTTCTGCTGTGTGTATTTGGCTAGATTTACAGTACCACCCATGGGTTTCCTCCCATTGAGTGGGTTTTAATTCCAATTAGATAGCTGTTGATTACCGCCAAGATAATAGGGCCATTACTGCACCATTTCCTTTGCTTTGCTGGTCATTGATGTGGTTGTTAGGCCTTGCAGCTGGGGTTGGACATCAGTTGATGTTCTCCCTCATCAGGTTACATAGTGTTCATCAAAGCTATGAGAGCTAGCCTTTCAGGTAGGTGGCTTCCAGGTCATTTCCAGCTCCACTGCTTCAAATCCTGTGTTTGGAGTATGTCTTGTCTTCAGCAATAAGGTCTTACTTTCAAGTGTTGGGAGGCAATCAAGGGCTGTAACAACAGCCTGGTAGTCTTGGGAGTCTCTTGGACTACCTTGGCCAACAACTCAAAGGAAGGTTTTTTCCTGTCTAGCACTGTTTCTTGTTATGCAGCTTTCAGCTTTATACTTGGACTAATGTATCTATAGTAGCTGTAATTTTTCAGTAAGTTTTTGAAGTAATATGATTCTCTTTGAGTTTTGTTTATACTAGCAAGACATTATTTATCTCCTCTCTCTCTCTCCCTATCTAATCCTCCCTCCATGCCTCCCCATTTAAAATATCCCCATTTGTCCCTTGATAATTCCTATCTGCTATGGTCCCACCTCACTTACTCTTTGTATTGTTTTCTTTGATTCTATTTCATTAATTTTGCTCTGATTATTGTTATTCCTTCTCATCTGCTGAGTTTGGGTTTAACTTTTTCTTGCCTTTCCAGAGTCTTGAGTTGCAATGTTAAGTCATTTTTTGTGCTCTTTCTGATTTTTAATATAGACACTTAGAGTTATAAGCTTCCTTTTTAGGATGGCTTTTAAAGTATCCTAGAGATTTTGTTGTGTTGTATTATCCTTTTCATTTAGTTTCATAAATATTTTATCTCTTTCATAACTTCTTATTTGACCCATTCATCATTCAAGACTGTGTTATTTAATTTCCATGAGTTCATGTAGTTAACTAAGGCTTCTTTTGGTGTTGATTTTTAAGCTTTATTATATTGTGGTCTGATGGAATGCATGGAATTATTTCAATTATTTTTGTATTTGTTGATGTCTATTTTATGCCTTGCTATGTGGTCAGTTTTAGAGAAAGTACCATGGGGTGCTGAACAGAAAGTGTATTCTTTGGTGCTTGGGTAAAATATTTGGTAGATGACTATTGGGTTTGTTTGATGTATGGTATTGTTAATTCAGATGTCTCTTTGTTTATTCCTTTGTCAAGTTGACCTATCTAACAAACAGAGTTGGGTACTGAAATCCCCTACTATTACTGAATTGGGGTTAATCTGTGTCTTAAAGACTTGTAGTACTCTTTTTATGAATTTGTGTACCATAGTTTGGTGCAAATATGTTCATGATTATAATATCATCTTGGTAAATTGTCCCTTTGGTCAGAATGAAGTGACCCTTTTTATCACTTGTGATTAGTTTTAGCTTGAAATCTATTTTGTCAGATATTAGAATTGCAACCTCTGCTTTTTTCCTAGTGCCATTTGTTTGGAATATGCTTTTCCATCCTTTTACCATAAGGTAGTACCTATCCTTGAAGGTAAGATGGGTTTATTAATCTGTTCAGCTAGCCTATTTCTTTTGACTGGGAAGTTCAGTACACTGACATTTAAAGTTTTTATGGAAAGTTGCCATAATTTTAAATTCTATTTGCATTCTTGGTCTAATTTTGTGTTTTCAAGTATATTTTGATTTAGTTTCTTTCTGTTGCCCTTTGAGTATAGCTGTTCCTTCCTTCCATTCATTATACTGTTTCAAGTATTCTCTGAATGGCTGGTTTTGCAGACATGTATTCTTTCAGTCTATTTGTTTTGTAGAAGATTTTTCTTTCCCTACAAGTATATTAGGCATTTGTGCTGGTTAAAGTTTACTGGGTTGGCATCTATGGTCATTTAGAACTGTGAATACTTTGGTCCAGGCACTTCTGGCTTTCATAGTTTTCATTGGTAAGTCAACTACTTCTGATGAATGAATTTTCCAGTATTCTCTGTTTGTTCTGTATATGTAGTGTTTTTACTATGATATGCCCTGGGGCATTTCTTTTCTGGTTCTGCCTATTTGGTGTTATATTTGCTTTTTGTATTTGTATGGGCATGCCTTTTCTTAATTTTGGGAAATTTCTTCCACAGTATTGTTGAAGATCTGGTCAATACCATTAAACTTAAATTCTTCTCATTCCTTGAAAAGAAACAACATGAAATAGAGATAGTAGAGAACAGATGCCATGTGAGGGAGGTGGAAAAATTGTGAGTAATTGGCAGGGAGGAGAGGAGGGAGGGATATGCAAGAGACTGTGGTGTGGGGGATGGAGGGAAGTCAGAAACAGAAAGATGGCAGGAGCCAGGAGGTACTGGGAGGAAGGTGAGAATAACAGGGCACTGTGGCTAGGAAGGGAGGGAGGAGGGAGGCTGGATAGGAGGAAAAAGAGTAGAGATGCTAGTGGGGGCTAGGAAACCTAGAGGAAAAGTGATGCCCTAAAAGCCCTATGAGAAATGCACATAGTGTGTGAACATTAATGCATATGTATATAGGAGCTGCTTGGGAGGGAATGCAGTGTGAGATAGAAGAGGCCTTCCTTAGAGTGACAAACATGCCACATAGCACTCATCAAAGAAACTTCTCTTTGCAACAGATGGAGGCAACCGTGAAGTTGCACAGATGGTCAGGCATAGAGAACATACACCTGGGAGATGCCCAGTACTTGGTGACACATCTGAAGTTGAATTCCTACAACCAAGGCTCATCAAACATAGTGGAATAAGGGGTAGAGAGAGGGATAATGGACCCTTCAACTCTCACCAGTGAGGCCTCCATGTACATCAGAGTGTGTTAAACACAGAAGGCCTCAACTGGCCAAGTTTTGGACAGCAAGAGACTGTAGAGTATAGGATGGGATTCCTATATGGAACCTCATCCACCCACAGCTCAAGGACCATTGTGGAAGAGGAGGCAGAAAGCTTGTAAAAGCCAGGGCTGGTTCATGAACTATGAGGTGGAGGTTTCCAGGACAATGGAGGCTTGCACATGTGTACCTGCTGTAGTGGTGGTGTTCAACACAGGACCCATGTCAGCTCAATTAAACAAGGGCCCAAAGGGGAAGTGAGAAATAGGTGGCAGTCAGCACTAAATTGAGAACTATTTGAGACTGGTTGCTACTGGGTGAGGGAGAGTATGACTTACATTTGACTACTGGCTGGGCTGCCTAGACTCCAGTGGACGCACTTACACTGAAGGACATTTGGGTACAAACACCAGAATGAATAGGACTCAGCATGTATGGCAGAGTGCATAGCATTTGGGGAGGGGAAGGTATGGATGGGGAGGGGGTATAGATGTGAGTGGGCAATATTGTATGAAATTTTAAAATCTCAATAAAAATGATAACAAAATATTCTCCTTCCTTTATGGTTATTACGCATAAATTTGGTCTTTTCATGGTGTCCCACATTCACTGAATATGAATATTCCATTCCTGTGGTTTTTTTGTTTTTTTTTTTTTTAGTTTTTCATAATCTTTGCTTAAGTGGTCCAATTCTTCAACTTTATCATTTAGTCTTGACATTCTGTTTTCCATTTCATTCATTCTATCAGTGAAGCTTTCTCCTGTTGTTTCAAATTGACTTATTGAGTTTTTAATTTCTTTCTTCATTTCAGCACAAGTTTTCTTCAATATTTCTTTCTCTTCGGTGAATTCAGTCAGAAGTTTATCCTTATCTTCTTTTGGTTCTTTGGTTTGTTTGTTTTTCTGTTCTTTAAATTCATTGAATTCTTTGATTATGACTGTTCTTTTAAATTCAGTGTCCTGGGTTATCTCTAGGGGGTCCTCATTATCAAACTCTTCTATAGGACTGGTGGTGTTTGATGGGAACATATTATTTTGGATTTTCATATTATGATTTTTCCATGGTGATTTTGGCATGTGGATTTCTTATGTGGTTTGTGATTCTGGTATGAAACTCAAGCCTTCCTCTATTCAGTTGAAGTCTGCTTCTACTTGTATTATTGGTGTGGCTTGGTCATTTTCTTATTGAGTATGTAAACCTAGTTTGTCTAGGATTCAATTTCTCTCTTTTGATTTTATATTGGAGGAACCAGATGGCTTCAGACCAGCTACCCAGGAGCTCTCGCAGAGGCCCAAGTCATATGGCGAACAGATACTTTTCTGGTCTCAGGCCTCACCTAAAGTCTTAGCACCTGCAAGCAAACAGTAGCAGCACAATTTGGGAAGCTCACTAAGGAGAAGCCTGATTTACATGCTTTCAGGCAGTCCAAAAGGATCTAGGCCCCCACTAAAGGGCAGAGAAGACTAGCCCCGGGGTGATGGGATGGATTGCAATAGTTCCAATGTAGGGAGATGTGCACCATGAGATGCGATTTGGGAAATGTTACCACCACCACCACATGGAGGCCAGATCCAGGCACCTCTCAGGCAATCTGCAAAGGTCTCAATTCTACAGTTTTAGAACAGTTACCATCATTAACTAAAAGGTAATCCAAATATTTATGATGACACCTGGGCCTTCTTTTCTCACCACCTAAGAATGCCAGTTAATTTACTAAACTGAGTACAAAAGGGCAAAATTGATAAATTTCAATACCAAATGGTGATTAAAAACTCTTATTATCCCACGCCTTTAATCCCAGAACTCAGGAAGCAGAGTCAGAGGCAAGTGGATCTCTGTGAGTTCAAGGCCATCCTGGCCTACATAGTGAGTTCAAGGCCAACTGAAGCTATAGGGAGACCAAAAACAAACAAACAAACAAACCTCCTCATTGCATTTTAACAGAGGGGGAGGGGGATATCCTTAAACTGGTAAAGGATATTTACAAGCACATATAATCAATACCACACACAATAGTGACAAACCAGAAAATGTCCTAATATTAAAAAAAATGCAGAGTATAAGTTTTTTACCATTATAATTTGGCATTGTACTGGAAAAATAAAGTAGTGTAATCAAACATGAAAGGGAAAAATGGGTGCATAGTTTAGGTAAAATGTTTCTGTGTTTCCATGTAATGTGATTGCTCATGTAGAAAATGTACAAAAATAGACATAACCAGAAATTACTGAAAGAAATACATATAGAAAGATCTAAACATGTAAAACTATGACAGAAAAATCAACCACTTCCTTATGTAGCATTTTTTACCATTTAAATTTCAAGTTAAAAATACATCTAAAAATATAAGGAAAAGAAAGAAATTCTGAGAAATAATCCTAACAAAATATATACATAATTATGTGCTCATAACTACAGTGGTCTGAAGAAAAGTCAAGTAAAACTGGAGTCAATGAAAAGGTCTACCGTGCTCATGGACTGAAAGATTCACTCTTTGAGATGTCACATTTGACCCAATTTGATTTACGGATTTAGAGCAACTACAATAAAAACTTCAACAAACTCTGTAAGTATTAACAAAATGATTTAAATTAATATGTAAAGGCAAATAAATAAGAAGGGTAAGTGAATGGAAAGATGATTCAGTGGGTAAAAGCACTTATTGGGAAAGCTTCATGATCTGAGCTTTATTCCACACGAACTGGAAGAAGAGAACTGACTTCCAACTGTTTTCCTCTGTCTTCCACATGTTCCCCATTAAACACAAGTCCACAGGCACTTGGCATTCACATATACGCATAATAATAATAAATAAAATTTAACACAAAAAGACAAATGCCTAGATTATTCAGCACAGTGCTAAAGGGCTCACATAACCAAACATCAAGGCTGGTTTTAATGAAATTGTATATTGAAGTGAGCAGTGGACTGATAAGAAAGTAAATGTACGGATCAATGGAATAAAATGCAAACACCAAAATGGGCCCTATAAAAAGAGCTACCTGGCCTTTGTAATAGTAGCAAGATGAAATTAAATAAAGAACTTTGGAGAGGGTAAATGGAACAATCACATGAGAGAAAGAAGGGGAGGGAGGAGAGAGAGAGACAGAGAGAGATAAGGAGAGGAGAGAGAGAGGAGGGAAGGAGAGAGGATCAGACAGCTCTGACCTCAGACATCTCGTTTTCTCAAAAACTAAGTGTAAGCTAAACACCAATAGCATTTACATATGGTTTTGTTATCCCGCCTGACAGTGCCCAAAAACAACAATACCTTAGTCGCTATAGGCACAGCAAGTATCTAGACCTTGGTTTTGAATGACATTCTTCAATAAAAAGAACCAGGGATTCTGAGAGCAGTGATTGATCATATGACTAAGACGAGGAACAAATAATGAATCATAGCATCCTGTAGTACCCGAAGGAAAAATTTAAGAATGTATCAGAGGAACATATGAGCCAAATGATGGAGCTCTCCATGGCAATTCTGACAAACACCAGTAATCAGAAGTAGTTGACGATAATTATCCAGGTATGAGAAAATATTCATATAATCATTGTGAAGTATATAGTATATATACATATATAGTGGAACATATATTGTGAAATATATATATATATTCTGATAGAAATGAATGGCAGTATGAGTGTGTGTGTGTGTGTGTGTGTGTGTGTGTAGTGTGACTGAATGAATAAGAAGCATGCTAAGAGACAGATCTCTCATGTGAAAAAAGATTTTAATTATTAAAATGTTTATTCTTTGGCAATTTCATACATGAATACAATGTAGCCAAGACATGAGCATGAACACACCTACTCTGCATTCTGACTACTCCCAGATCCTCCACCCCATATTTCCCTCCCAACTTCATGTCTTTTTACTACTCCTCCTCTTCCTCCTTTTCTTCTTCATCTTTTTCTCATACTTCTCCTTCTTCCTTCTCCTCCTCCTCCTCCTCCTCCTCCTCCTCTTCTACTTCTTCCTCTTTTTGTATCCCACTGACTCCAAATAATATTTCACATATGCATGAATATAGGGCACCATTCTCTGGAGCCTGGGAAACCTACCATGGATAACATCACAAATATTGCAATTTTATGTTTGAATTTTGTCTTTATGGAGGTGAAGTGCTACTGCCCCCACTTTAACAACAGTCTGTACACTGACTCCTCCTAGAGAGTACAGTATGGAAAGTGGGGTAATCCTGATGACCTGCCTTAACCATGTGCATTAGTTTCTTTCCCTGTTTCTTTGAAGAGAAAGAGTTCGTTGTGAATTACCTTTCTTAGGGAAGTCCATCCTGGTGTGCACTCACTGTGACAGAAGCATGAGACTCCTTGTCACACTGTATCCACAGTCAAGAATCAGAGTGATAAATGCTTGTGCTCAGCTTATTTTGTTCTATTCATGTAATCTGGGTCTCCAGCTCTGAAATATGCCTCCCACATTTGCAACGGCTCACCTCACTCAATGAACTTAATCAAGATCAACATTCACAGACATGTTTAGAGATTGGTCTCCAGGGTGATTCTAGAACCTGTCAAGTTGAAATATAGAGTATTACCCCAAGTGATCAGCATTAGCATCACTTACTCTTGATTAGTTAAATTGATTGATATAAATTGATGAGAAAGGTACTTCGCCTCTATGATCATTCTCAAAAATTCAGAATCACAGTCTAATCATGAGTGTAATATATCTATCTTTGATAGAAGATACCCTAAGAAATACCTGTTCCTTAAAACTGTCCAGGTCACCCAAACTAGGAAAATCTAAGACACTATCCTAGACAGGAAAAGGTTCAGGAGGCATGGCACCCAGATAAGGTACCAAGGGAGATAGAGAGTGGACATGTGGCCTGATGAGCCACAGAAATTTTTTTAGTGGGTAAAGACAGTAATCACCAAGCCTGACAACCTGGGTCAGATCCCCAGGACCCACATAGTGGAAGGAGAAAATTGACTCTCCACAGATTGTCCTCTGACCTCCACATGTGTTCAGTAGCATGTGTATGACCCCACCCCCACTAAGTAAATAAATATAAAAAGGCATAACATAAAAATTAAAGAAATCTGAGGAAATAATTCATTTCAGTTAGTCCTAATGCAACAATAGGCGATTACATAAATAGTAACAGAAACAGGATGCATGGACACACATACACTCTCTATTATGTCAATGATTTTCCTTAAACTGTTTAAAATCCAGATTATTTCTTTAAAAAATCAAGAGTTTTTAAATTTCAATAGTCAATTTAGAAATAAAATGGCATTTATCAGTAGTGGACAAAATATCAAAACACTTAAAAATAATATGACCTGTAAATACTTTGGTCTTAAGCAAAGAAGACTGATACAAATCACATAGTGTGTGATAAATTAATAGATATTTCACACTTTTAAAATTTTAAACATTTAAAAAATTGTATTTGTTGTTATTTTATGTGTGTGTTTTTTACCTATATATTTTTAATGCACCTATATCATGCAATGCTCATGGAGGCCAGAAGAGGGATCCCTGGAACTGGAGTTCCAGATAGTTGTTAGCCACCATACAGGTGCTGAGAATTGATCACAGTCCTCTGCAAGAGCAGACAGTACTCTTAGCTGCTGAGCCATTTCTCCCATCCTATATTTTACATTCTTGAGCAATAATAATGACTCTTATATGGGCAGGGGAGCACTTACTGCTTAAGTAACCTGAGTTGGATCCTCAAAACTGACTTAGAGGTAGAAGGAGGAAATAATAAAACATGTTATAAATATTTTTGTGGTTTTGCCGTTGTTGGACAGGTGAGTTGTGAAGTTTTCTGGGATAACACATAGTTAAGAGGCGCTAGATAAATGGTATTCCCGTTTTCATCCTGTGAGCCACAAAGTCTGAAGAGGATGAAGGAGGAAGAAACAGCTAGGACCACATGACTCCCTAATCTGGAAGACTATTTCATATGTACTTCACAAAACAAGTGCTCAGTTTGTCAAGGATGAGGACAAAGGAGGAAAATCATCTCTGGACTCCTCAGGGACTAGCACTGGGTAGCACTGGATAGATTGTGAACAGATTATGTACAAGTTAATAATATGTTTGGGACTTAATTATGTAAAAACAATTCCTGTCCTTTTATAATATGAAAATGAGGTGGTTTTCTAAAACACTAGTTTGCACAGGACCAGAGAGGTTTGCGTAAGTGAGCTGAACAGGTAGTTTCACGGACATTGATTTTTTTTTTTCTTTCAATATAATTCAGACCTGAAAGTCTAAGCATTTGCGAACCATGGTTTCCATTATTACAACTTGTTTTCTTAGGAAAGGGTTTCTTCATTTGATATGTGGTAGTTTTTTTTTTTTATTTTACAAGTTAAAATATATTTTTGAAGATTGATTGGAAGGTGATGTAAAGTAAAACATTGCCTGGAACCAAACATTTGGACTTTTTAAGTTATTCTTGTTTTCTTTTCTGTTTTTTTTTTCTTCTTTAAGGTGAGTATCATAGTTATAACAGAACTATGTATTTTATTTTTGTCTCCAATGAACCTTGGTGACTCCACAAAAGCTACTGAGAGCTTTTAAAGAAAAAGAGAGCTTGATGCCTCCAAGGACTTGTCAGTACTTAGTATCATTTATTTTCTATCCTCTTCATTTTCAAAAAGAAACAAACTTTAGAATTTAAGCAAGGAGTTCAATCCTAGCAAGCAGGAGCCTTGTGGGAAACAAAAGAAGAAAATCTTTGCATAGGACTTGTGGCCAGTAGAGAACAAGACAAGTATGCATTCCAGACTTGAAAGGATCTGCCTTTTAGGAATTTGTGTATTCAGGAAGATCTTTATGTAGTATTTCGCAGTGGAGGCGAATCTGAACTATTAGAGGCTTGATTAATTCTCTGTATTTTATTAATTGTCTTAAAAGATATACATGAGATTAAATAAAAGATGTCTTTTCTAGCCTATTGCTAGGTGAATGAGCTTTGGTAAGGTCACTCTAACCTTGAGAAGCATTCTGTTTCATAGTGCATTATATTTAGTTAATACACTGATATTTTGAGCAAACTTTCATGTACAAGTTATATATGGATATATCACTTCATTTTTAGTAAACTGTCCTGATTTTGTATTAACCAAATGTTGAATAAATTCTTGTTTTTTGTCCTTTAACTTCTAATTTATATGTTGCTATTGTGTGAATGTCCTTCAAAATTCATGCATTAGAAATGTAATTCCCAGAGTAACAAACAGCCTTGAGGAAACTGACTTTTCAGTGGTGATTAAGCTATGAGTTTTAATTAATAGATTGTTTGACCCTAATGAATAGATTGTTATAATGATATCACCGTGGAACACTGTGAAGTTACATTGTAACATTGTGATGGCACCATAGAGCATTGTGATGGCACATGAAGCGATAGTGTTTGAATACTGAAGTATTGCAATGTCACATTGGAGCATTGTGAAGTCATATTGGAGCATTGTAATGTCACAATGAAACATTGTGAAATCAATTTATATGTGCGTGCACTACTTATTACAGGAGTGTTATTATAGAAGTGATGAGTTCAACAATTTTCTGTGCACAGCTCCCCAACCTCAACATCCACTCTTGCTTGTAAAGTTCTTCTTTCTTGGCATGGAGAATGTGATACTTTAACAAAGTCCAGTTTGTCTTTAAATGACTTTTTTGAGGGAGTCATCAATCCTTTTTCTTTCCTTGGTTGCAACTCCTTTTTAATTACCCTTCGCTTGGATTTGGTTTTCCTATCTTGACTGATTTACTTCATAACACCTCTTTTCTTTGCCTTAGCTTTCTACTTCTGTCTGGTATCAAGTACCACTTCCATTCCCACATTCTGAATCTAACTTGAGCACAGAGTCAATCTGTCTTCAAAACTTTCTTACCACAGTTCATTCTGTGGACATCTGCCCTGGAATCTCCCAGAATTCCTTCTTGTACACTATGCTCTAAAGAAAGTTATCATGTTTTCTCACAAGCCTGTTGCTTTTATCTGTAAGGACATCATTCAACCATTCCACTAGCAGTCAAGGTACCACCCTGATCTTGCCTTTATAGGACACTTTTCCATTTTATTTTATACTCTTGACTTTTGTCATATTCAGATCTTTCTGGTTCGTTTTCTGTTTACTGTTCCTATTGATACTTCTCTGGTTTATAGTATGGACGCTGTCATTCTGGACTCCGGAGAACTCCAGGCCTTCACTATGTTTAGCCTCGGGTGGCTCGTGGTTTTGGGTGCTGCTGACTGACCACTTCTAGAATAAAATTGGCCTCTGTCAAGAAAAAAGTGGAACTCACTTCAATTGTAGTGCGTTTCTCAGTCTTCTTGCCAACTACATACAGAATCATTCCCTTCCTGAACTGCTATTCTCCATGTAAACCCCATCCCATTCACTACTTTGGAAATCATACTTTTACACACATTGGCTCAGTGACTAGGTCTTTCACCTAGTCAAGTAAAAGGGAAAATGTTAACAACAAAACACCTACAACTTATTCATTTTTGTAGTTCTAGAATTTATAAAATTTCTGTTGATGCATAGATAACCAGACACATTTGAAAAATTAATGGTCGTACGTTATATTAGAAGCTACCCAAAGGTGCCAGGCATGGTGCACACATCTTTAATTCTAGCCCTTGGGAGGCAGAGGCAAGTGGATCGCTACAAGATCAAGGCCACCGTGATCCACATCATAACTTCCAGGTGGGCTGAGACTAGGGAGACCCTGTTAAAAAAAAGAATGAATGAAAAGAAAAGGGGTCTATTAAATACTATCTAGATTTATCATTAGGTTCTTTATTTTTATTTATGTGTATGAATGTTTGGCCTTCATGTATGTAAGTGCACCTGTCATTCAATGCCCACAGAAGACAGAAGGCACAAGTCTCTTGGAACTGGAGTTGCAAATGAGGTGTTAACCACCAAGTAGGGGCTAGGAACCAAACCAGTCCTCTGCAAGAGCAGCCAGATCTCTTACACACTGAGCCATCTCTTCATCCCCATCATTAGCTTCTTGGTTGCTGTATTTCTGAAGTCACAATGTTTCACAAAGGCTCCAAGGCTATGGCTTATAGCCTGGAAAGGTGTCTCCTGGCCATTTTAAATAGCCACTTTCTTTCAGAGCTTTCAAATAGATTTTTGATGCTCTTCCAGAAACTTCAGTATGCCTGTCAAATCACCAACTGAAAAGGGTAGTTTGTCTCCCTCACTGTGCTGGATAGCTTTAGTGTCAACTTGACTCACCTGGGTTGAGGAAGCCTCAATTGGGGAATTGCCTCATTGTACTGGGCTGTGGCCATGTCCATGGGGCATCTTCTTGATTGTTGAGTGATGTGGGAGGGCCCAGCCCACTGTGGGTGGTGCCATCCCTGGGCAGGTGGGCCTGTGTTGCATAAGAAAGCAGGCTGAGCAGGAGCCAGGAGAGCAAACCAGTGCTCTCCATGGCTTGTGCTCCAGCCTCCAGGTTCCTGCACTGAGCTCCTACCTTGGGCTCCCTAATGAACTGTGACCAGGAAGATATAAGCTGAATAAACCCTTTCCTCCCCAAGTTGGTAGTGGTCAGAGTGTTTTGTCACAGCAATGGAGAAACAAACTAGGACACTCACCAAGAGAAAGTGTCTGAAATAAAGAATATCCAAGTTGTAAAGCTGTATCTTAATCTAACTTTGAGTTAGGAGATATTAGTTATCATAGCATTATATGGGTTATTTATTATATGGCTTTATTTTCTTTTTAATGGGTAACTGCGAGTTTTTATTTCACCTTACTCATTACTACCTAATTACCTTCTTGCTATCTGTTAAGGAAATATTGGCTATCAGAACAAAAGCAACTAATATTGGTTGTATAAAGGAAGGACTAGAATGAACAAAATAATACTAATTAAAATATTAGATGAATATCTTGTATCAGGTCCTAGTCTAAGAATTTATAAAATATTTTATAAATCTTATAAATGCATTAATTGGGGCCAGTGAGATGGATTAACAGGTAAAGGTTCCTGCCTCCATATTGATAACCACAGTTAAGTAACTGGAGTTTAATTTCAGGACCCATGTGGTAGAAGGAGAGAACTTACTACCTCAAGTGTACTCTGACACACTGACATTGTGGCGTATGAATATTCATATACACACAAAAATGACAAAGAGATAAATAAACAAAGCAAATAAAAAACAAATATAGTAATTTATTTGATTTTCATAATAAACCTGATGTAATAGATAAGATGCTACTCTAATATACCATTTACAAATGAGCAACTAGTTCATATAGAGGCTATCAAAAGGCCCGAGGAAAAAAAGTACAGAATTAAGATACAAAGCCATTTGTTCCTCTGACTATATCCTTAACTAGCATTGTGCCTCATTTCTCTACTGGAAAAAGAAGATGACCAGACCTACTGCCCTAAAGATTGGAGGCACAACTCCTGGGTGCCCATATAGAGATGTTTGAGCACAATGTCAAAGGTGAGAAGAAAAATAACTTTGAAATATTTAAAGACATTTCCCTTATACAAATCATTTAGAGGAAACCATGATTATCCTTTTGATAACTACTTTTTAATACAGACAGTTTAATCATAGTTGTTGACCCATGTCTTCTTTTTTAAAAGGACAGTGGGTATAATTTATTAAAATTCGCTGCTGTGTAACGACCCAGAACCACATTAAACAACCGTGATTTAACCTGAATAAAAATAAATCCAGTGGTATTTATGAATCCAGGAATCCCGAGGCTTTGATATAAGGACAAAATGTTCTTTAACACACTTTTTACAATGTGAATTTTCAGTCCAATTTTATCGGATACAAAGGATTTGTAAAAGAGACAAATTCATCCTTTGTGGATCTTGTGGATCTTATTAAGATTGATTCTGTTTTATATGTTACTTCCTTGGCCTTGGTGGATTGTTTTGTTTTCTTTTTTACATTTATATCCCTCAACAAGCAAATTCATCCTAATAGAATGGTTTTGTATTTGTAAAGTCTGAACATCATAACTTTGATGTCCTTGATTTTGTTTCTCATATTTTGTTATCCTTATTAGCTACGGACGAATAATCGTTTTCATGATTAAATGCAGCTCTAGAAATGGAGATAAAATCCTTTTGTCTTAGAAACCTTTCTCTATTTTTTCTTTGCTATATTTTTTTACACTCCTGAAGACTGTTTTTCCTGCCTTTTCATGACAGGAATGTCCTAGCTTTCTATTGCTGTGATAAAACACTCTGACCTAAACCAACTTGGAAAGGAAAGGGTTTTCTTGGCTTACATGTCCCAATCACAGTTCATCATTGAGAGAAGTCAGGGTAGAAACTCAAGACAAGAACCTGAATGGAAGAACTGAGGCAGAGATCACTGAGGGATGCTGCTTACTGCCTTCTTCCTCTGGACAGTGCTCAGTTTTCTCTTTTTTCATTTTTTAAAAATTTATTTAATAACCACGTAACTAGTGGAAGCATTTCATTACAAAAGCATTGACATAGTCAATAACAGTTTTCAGATCAAAGATGCATCTCTTTCAAAATTGCCTGTAAATTTTTAGGTTCACAGTGTTGAATTTATACAGTTATACATTATTGTACTCAGTATAAACATATATAAGACATAAAATTGAATGAGGTTTTAAATTTTAAAAAAGATCTCCATTTCTTTTTAAAATATACTGTTTCATACAGAAAAACTCATTTTTAATGCAACTAACACTTCGATGTTTGTACATGTGTCTCTAATCTCTATATAAGTAATTATTGCTAGTCACATTTGGTTCCTTTCTGAGATCCTTGGCACCTGAGCATGGATGTAAAGTCATCAGGTGGGTCACAATTGTAATGTTTTTCATATCTACTAATTAACATGAAGCAAATTTTTATGCTTCTTCCTCAAATATAACTCATTTCTTTATTTGTTGATTTTTTTGTGTATTTCATACATCCCAAACAATCTATTCATCTTTATTCCCGGATCCCAAATGGCACCCTCCCATAGCACCCCCCCACTGGAGCCCATATACTCTACCATCCCTGTTATGTCCACTGTGTTATCAGTGCCCCCAGCTGTTTCCAGGTACTACTCCATCCACTGAGTCTAGTCAGCTTTAGGAAGATCAGCTCTTCCTCATTTAGCAGCAATCAGTTGCCAACATTCCTTTAGATAAGACTGGGGTCAGATGTTCTATTCCCAGGTCAGTGCTGGATTCCTGTCTGAGAGTCTCTTGGGCCACTCTGGCCAACAACTCAAAGGAATGTATATATTCTCTGGCATTATTTTTTGTTACATAGCCTTTAGCTATACACATGGATTCTTAAATTATACTGATCTCTTTAATCTTAGGTTATACTTTCCTTTTAGGTGTTTAAGACCATACAGTTGGCCCAGATAAACCAATTTATTTTTACTCTTAAGGTTGTTTGAGGATCTGTTCCTCAGGGGTCACATGGGCTTGGGAGGAGACCCTGGCTCCTTCCTTTCACCAGTTCCACCTATGTGAAGATAAGTCAAAGGTCCTGTTTGACCATGGATGGCTTCACTTGGAAGCATGGAGGAAATGTTTCTTCTATGTTGACCATCCGCTTTGTAGACTGGACTCTAGTTCAAGTCCATCTGGTGAGGTCTCCACGGCCTCCTTGATCAAGATGACAGGTGACTCACCATAGTTGCAGGACATTTTGAGAGATGCTCTATAGTCCCCTGGAACTTAGTCAACATTGGAGGGAAAGGAACAAAAACTATCTTTTAAGAACCTCTGATGAGATTAGTATAGGTCTCAAAGTATGGCTGTTAAACATCCAAGGTTAGTTCCACCAGTCTGGTACTTTTCATTACCACGTGCTATGTAGGTAAACGTGGGCAAAAACCAAACATTCGCAGATAAACTTTGACTAGACATATATTATGTTCTTGGAGCTAGTTGTTTGTATAATTTGTCAGTAGGTTGTTAGGCTAATATGGTTCCCTCTGTTTTTTTTTTTTTTTTTTTAAACTAGCTAGGCATTATTTATCTCTTGTATTTTCTAACCCTTCCACCATGGTTTCCCCATTTGTAGTGCCCCCATTTTTCCCATTTCTCCATTAATAATATCCTTCTCCTCTGGTCCCTTCTCTCTTGAGTGCCTTTTTCCCTTTATCCCCTAGGTGCCTTGTGTAACCTTTCCTCCCCCCTCCCCTTAAAATAACCCGTTTTTTTTCCATATCTCACTTATTGAGGCCTGTTTCCTACTGTTCTTCTCTTTCAGGTTCCTTCTTTTCCTTTACTTCCCTGGTTCCTTTTCATTATCTTGGTTCCTGTAGGTATGTCTGGATACATACTTTTAAGGATTTGGTGCGAGACTCCACATATGAGGGAGAACATGTGTCATCTGTTATTCTGAGTCTGATTTAGTATAACAGTTTCTAGTTCCATCCATTTACCTGCAAATTTCATGATTTCATCTTTCTTACTGCTGAGTAAAAACTCCATTGTATAAATGAGCCACATTTTCATTATCCACTCATCAGCTGAGGGACACTTAGGTTGCTTCCATCCCTTAGCCAGGAAAGATGCTGGTCCAATGAACCAGTTTTCTCTTACAATCCAGAACTACCTTCCCAGGGGTGGCACCATTCACTGTGGGCTGGTCCCTCCAACACCACTCAATAATTAAGAAAATGCCTCACAGAAATGCCCACAGGCCAATCTGATGGTAGAAATTTCCCAACTGAGGTTCCATTTTCCCAGTTGTGTCAAGTTGACATCTGAAGCCATCCAGTCCACATGCTCCCGAGGGTTCTCTCCTTGGACTTTTTGCTGTTGTAGTCTGCACTGAGTGGTTGCATTTAGACTTCTCCTTTAACACACATAAATACACAACTTTGTAATCATATGTTTCTAGGGCCACTCTTTCTAGAAAATTCTATGACTTTCTATTTACCCATTAGACTCCCATGCTCACAAAAAATATACTTCAATGTGTAAGAAACAAACACAAAAAAATAAAACTATAGTTACTGATATGCAAAACAGGAGATGAGCATCCAGTGTAGCGTGGTGGAGTGCCTGCAAGAGTCCAGGAGGCTGGGAAATCAAGGAGGAGTCACCAGGAGTCAGCAGAGACAATCACAGACAAATGGAGCCAAATCCCAAAAGGCCACAGAGGGGAAGTTCATGAAGCTCAGCCTCTCAGTACAATAAGGGGTGAGAGAAAAATGCAGAGAAATGTGGATTACCAGGTAAGCAGAGCCAGATTTGAAAAGGCTTACCCTTTGAGTGTTGTCAGATAAGTACTTCAGAAATATGACTCTCAGGGTAACATCAGAAAGCAGGTTTTAGAAAACTAAGACAGGCATCTAGAAGACCAATCATCGTACTATTGAAGTAGTCCTTGTCACAGAGGCAGACTGAATTAAATAATTAGCCATATAGTTAGCGATAAGGAAATGGATTCAATAAATAATTTAAAAGGTAAATCTGACATGAATTTTCAATTGGATACCAGTCATATGTAAAGGAATATCTCAAAAATGACACAGTTATATAGTGATCAAGTAGCTAGGTAGATCCCGTATGGGGATACAAGAGTTTTAGTTGGGACTGGTGATCTGGTTAGTTTTTATTGTCAACTTGACACAACCTTGAATCAACTGGGAAGAGAGTTTCAACTGAGGAATTGTCTAAATCAGCTTGGCCTTTGTGCAAGTCTGAGGGGTGGGTTGTCCTGATTGTTAATTGATGTCAGAAGACCCAGCCTGTTGTAGGAGGCAGGGTTTCCTGAACTGTAAAAGGCATGGGAAAGCTAGAGGAGTGCAAGCAAGCAAGGAAGTGTACGTATTTCCTCTTGACTGTGGATGTCATGTGATTATCTGCTTGAATTCCCATCTCAACTTACTGATATGATGGACCTTCTCCTGCAAATGTAAGACAACTGTGCTATTCTCCTCCCCTCTCTGTTGCTTTTCCTCAGAGTGTTTTGTCACAGCAATAGAAATGAAGCTAGAACACATGAATATTGGGATTCTATTTGAGATTATCTGAATAGGAATACCAAGGCAATATCCAAATGGAGATTTAAGTTCTGATTTGGGATCTGGGAAAAGGATGCCATAATGAGTAAGTATATGATCATTGACTGACCAGGAACAAATGATCCCTATGACTAGAAGGAGAACTACCAGGATGCAAATAATGTTAATACATTTGTTGTTATTGGGAACATATAAAATTGACATGTTAAAATTTAATTTCCTGTTTTCTTCATAATGTAGGTATTAATTATATCTACCACATGGTTTGTGGTCAAGGCAGTTGGATAAAGATTTATCTTTGCTCATGCCAGGAAAACACAGCAAGGAGCTATAACCTGTGCCAAACAGTTTATAATATATATATATAATATATTATAATATATAATAAATGAGTCAGACTGGGTAGCAGCTTTAGAATGGCTGAGAGTTTGGGAATTGGGATTGGAGAGATGTCTTAGCAGTTAAGAGCACTGACTGCTCTTTCAGATGACCCAGTTTCAATTCTCAGCACTCACATGGCAGCTAACAACCATCCTTAACTCCAGTTCCAGGGGATTTGGCATCCTCTTCTGACTTCCACAGGCATTGCACAATGTGGATACCCCTACACACATGCAAACAATACACTCGTACACATAAAATAAAAATAGTAAAATATTTTTTAAACAGTGTCTCGGAGTAGTGCTTAAAGCAATGAAGAAACAGAATGGATTAAAGGAAAGTAAGAAGTTTTGTTAAGGTTTGCACATGAAATGCCTCCAACATTTTCATATGTTATATGTTTGGTCTGAGCTAGTGGTACTATTTGGTGATGTTGTAGAAACTTTAGGAGGTGGGACCTAACTAGAGGGACTAGGTCACTGAAGAGGGTCCTTGGAAGAATCTTATCCTTGGCACCTTCCTGTTTCTCTGGCACCTGTCTGCCCTGAGATGAACTGCCCTCTTCTGCCACTGACTTCCACTGCCATGATGTTCTTCCCAAGGGAATGGGGCCAGCTAACTAAGGACTGACCTCTGACACTGTCAACCACACTCCTCCTCCCTTATGTTGTTTACTTCAGGTGTTTCAGTCACAGCTACAAAAGTAACTTGTGTAGTTTCTTGATAGGAATGAATGTGGAAAATAGAAGAAGGTCATTGTGGTACTTTCATGTGACAGTCACACAGTCCAGTTTGTGCTCAAGGCAGTTGGATAAAGATTTATCTTTGCTCATACCAGGAAAACACAGCAAGGAGCTATAACCTATGCCAAACAGTTTATAATATATATATAATATATGCAATTTTAAGCCCCTATATAAGCCCCATAGAGTAATCTTTGCCATTCTGAGGATGGAATAAATGATATTTAGAGAGAATAAGTAAGTGCTCAAGAAAACCCAGAATGCCAGGGTGAAATTCACAAAACAATTGATGAAATTTCGCTACACCCAACAAATAATGTTTTTTAGGTTTATTAAATATTATTTCCTGATGTGACCTCTCCAGTGATCAACACTGGGGCTCAAACTCTAGTCACAACCAGTGTCTAAGCAAAGGCTGGTGACATCAATCTGGAGTCATTGAAAGATTTCTGCCAAGGGCAGGGGTGAATTTGATAACCTTTGAGCACCTTCTAAATTTGAAGTTCTGAGCATCCCTATTTCAAATACTAATGAAAATTGTTTTTTAAGGTTCACTACACAATATGTGCCTGAACTTTTAAATAACTTAACTGCCATCCTCACTTACTGCTAAAATGAAATAGGAGTTTGTTTAGCATGGTTGTGAGTGTGTGTGTGTCTGTGTGTGTGTGTGTGCATTTTCAAAGAGCCAGAGATTTGACTTTTGCTCTTTATTGCAATTCTTAAATTAGCTACACTTGGCAATTCATTTGCATCAATAATTGAAAAGCCATCCGTCTTTTATTGTCTTAAACTCTTTGCTCTGCACACTAATGATATGCATGATTGGCTAGTGCCATAAAAATGCACCATAAATGTTTTAAAGATAATTCAACTACGGAGAATGAATCAATATGAACTTCAGTGATAACATGTGAGAGGCCGTTTCCAATGCTACTTAAAAGCAGTTAGTGCCCCTTGATGGGAACCTGTCACTGTTTCCAGATGGAGTTTTTAAGCAGAGATTTCCTACGTGCTCCTTAAAAAAACTTGCTTATATACATGACTATCACTGGTCACAGTCGCCCACCTTCTGAGCTCCTCGGCATCTGAGCATGAATACAAACTCGTCAGATAGACAGCCTTCCTCTCCCACTA
>NW_008330570.1:3828033-3847366 GCF_000622305.1 Nannospalax galili
CTTGCTTATGATAGTATGTTTATAGACTCATTATGTTTATTTTCCATTATGTCTTCTGGTTTCTGCTGGTCTTTAGTATCTTACAAGTGAAAAGAGGCTGTTGTGATTCACACCTATCGGCACATTGGACTTGAATTTTGATGTTCATTTGTGGCATTTGTTTGCCCTTAAATGAGTAGTGGTCTCAAGAGTTGTACTGCCATTAATTAGAAGGAACACATCTCTAAGGAATCTCAATTAAAACCTATCTTGAGGCTTGACAAAGCTCAGAGTTGCAGTGCCTAAATTGAATGATATGTCAAATTGAATGTCAATCATATACATATGATTATTTAATGCACTTCATTGTGTAAAGCTGGAAACATGATATTTAAAGAATATTAATAAGCCTGATACACGACATACTACCCAAGGAAGAGCCAGAGGACAGGCACGCCACTTCTTTCAACATCATCTAAGCCAGAAATATAAGCTTCTTGAGGAAGCTCTATTTCACAGTTCAAATTTTGGGTAATGGAAGAAGAATGTCTCACCCTCAACTTCCTTATCTACAGACATGTTTCCATGTAGCAATGCTGTAGTACCTCAGCACAGTAATCTCATCTGCAAAAATCAGTTTCCTGAGAGAACAGCACTTACACCTCAAGTGTACACACTGTAAAACTCAATATTTTGGGGTATGATTTCAACTCTAGGGGTGCTTCCATATATTTGAGTAACACTGGTTCTAAAGTTCATTTCCTGGTGTGTGAGCAAACAATCATCTTAACTCCAGCTTATTGTGTATGTGTATGTGTGTGTGTGTGTGTATTAGCAGCAATTTTTTATTATTAACATGAAAAGGACCTCTGTTTTGATTTCTCTCCCATACCAAGATTGCCACTCTAAAGTATATATGTCCAACAATATGCATACAAATGCATATTCTACATATAATGCTCTTTGGAATGCATAGTTTTAACTTGCATAAATGTAGAGTTCATAGCTTCTAAAATACACCATAGTGGACACACAACATATTACTTATCCATCTTTCTAGTGTTTATCTTCACTTACAATAAATGTATATACATAAACAACACTGCAATCAACTACTTTGCAATTAATTATAATTATTAAGCGTATACCCACTTAAATTCATGAAGGACAACCAGAATCATTTCCAGAATATCTAAAGACCTTGATATAATCAATGTGCTAGAGTTCTCATCCGGCCTCATCTTTCCCAGTACTTGGCATCATAGCATCTTCCCAATATTTGCAATGCTGACGAGGGCTTCCAGCTATTGCAGTGTACCTTAATTCACATTTGTTTCTAATTTCTAAATGATTTGAATGATTCCTTGGGAAATTGCATGACATATCTCTGACTTTCTTTCTCTATTTTTCTATTCAAATTCCAGCATTCCCACCCCCTGTTTTAGGAACAACTCTTCAATGAAGGAAGACAAGATTAGTAGCAAAAAGAAGAGATTGAAGGGACACTTAGGAGTTAAATTCCCACATCTCCTACATCCTAACTGGGACATTAGGGAAGTTGTTTAAGCTCCTGCTTCTTTCTTCTCCATGAAATAATAAGCCTTTAATAAATATTAAATTCACTAAAGAATTTTTTATGAACACTTCATGAGCAACAATAATTTTTTTGAAATGTTAACTGTTGTTCGGGTTAAAGACCTTCAGATCTCCAACCTCTCCCTTCTCCAATTTATGGAACTATTTTACCATAAGTTTAAAGGCAGGTGATGACAGATTAATTTATATTTATTGTCATGGTGATGGTTTTTAATTGAATATTATTTTACTTGAGTATGATTCATATGTAAAAAAGTACAGGTCTTAGAAGTTAGGTTCTATCATTTTTTTAAGATTTATTTTTATTTTATATATGGGTCTGTGTGAGTGTATGTCATGTGTGGGGGCAGTGTCTGCAGAAGCCAGAAGAGGGCATCAGACCTTCTGGGTTGGAGTTCCAGGTAGTTTCCACCAATGGTACTAGTGTTAGGTAATGGACTCTGGCCCTCTAAAAAAGCACCAAGTACTCTTAACTGTTAAGCCATCTTTCCAGTCCTAAATTCAGTCTTTTCTTAGGACATAATACTTTGGTAAAACCTCTGCAGAAAACGATGTTTAAAATGTATCTCTTGCCTGTCTACCACATTCCACTTCCTTTGTATGGCCAATCCTGATACAACGTTTTTTATTTCATTTACCTGAAAGTATCCTTACTAATGTTAATGATTTTCATGGGCATGGAATTATACAGAATCCACTCTTTTTTATCTGATTTCTTTGGTTCAACAGGCTGTTTTCTAATCCATTCATGATGTTGCCATTATCAGTAATTCTTCTGCATCCTGATAGCACTCAGTCATATTAATATGCTACACATGCTCATGCATTCTCCTGGCGATAGTATTTGGATTATATTTAACTTTGTGACATTTTGAATGGAACTGCAAAGAAGGTATTTTACGAGAAGCATGCATATATGCTGTGGACAAAGACACAGAATTCGAGTAGTTATATAAGAAAGTGTACAAATAACTGTTGAACAATCCTTCTAAGAAGTTGCACTATTTTCCTAATCTCAACAGCAAAATAATACTACATGTTTTTTACAGGCATGTCAATAAGTGGTATTTTTCATTTTTTTTCTATTTGTGTCACAGTGAAAGGTAAACCTCT
Source organism: Nannospalax galili (assembly GCF_000622305.1). Classification (NCBI taxonomy): domain Eukaryota; kingdom Metazoa; phylum Chordata; class Mammalia; order Rodentia; family Spalacidae; genus Nannospalax; species Nannospalax galili. The sequence continues at coordinate 3,830,722 of NW_008330570.1, forward strand.
ATGAGAGTGTAAGTTTTTGTTTGAGACAGTGTCTCATATAGCCCCAGCTGGCCTATAACATACTATATAGCTGAGAAGGACCTCAAATTCCTAATCCTTCTTCCACCTCCTGAGTGCTAAGATTACAGACTTGCTCTGCTAAATGTAGATTATATGGTATAAGTACTCAAACTCAGATCTGTGTGCATGCTAAGCAAACACTCTACCACCTGAGATATACCCCAAGTCCTGTGGTTGAAATTTCATCCCCTGATGATTGATTTCCTGTCCATGTTTATTTGCTGACTTTTTCATGATTTTATTGTATAATATCCAAATATTTCTTTCATTTTTCTTCATGTTAGGTTGCCTTTCTCCTCCCTTCTTTTCCTTAATTCTCTCATCTCTTTTCTTTCTTCCACTTGTAGAATTGGAGTTCTTTACATATTCATTGTATAAAATATTTTAATATATGTATTGTGATACTTATTCTAATCTGTGGATCAATTTTATTTTTTAAATGTATTTGTAAAAGAGTTTTTAATTCATAATATTTTAATTTTTTATGCTGCCTGCTTTTCTTGTAGTTTTTCTTTCCTATTTAGCATTCTTCGTTATTCTAACATCATGAACACATTCTCTGAAATGTTTCTTTCACACACTTTACTGTGACAATGTATATGTTTTTAAAATATTTGTCTGGAATTTACCTTAAACAAAATTAGTGTTTTCAGTCAAGTAGGAGTCAACATTGTTATTTAAAAATGGAATTCTGTAGGTCTCAAAACCTTTCTTTTCTATGAATATTTTTAAATTATTTATTTTTATTTTTCATGTGTATGAGTATATTGCATCCATGTGTGTAAATGCCACCAAGGCCTGCAGAGGACAGAAGAAGGCATTGAATCCCCTGGAACTGGAGTTACAGACAGTTATCAGCTGCCATGTAGGTGCTGGGATTTGAACCTGGGTCTTCTGCAAGATCAGCCAGTGCTCTTAACCTCTGAGCCATCTCTTCAGTACACTATGTATATTTTTATTGAATTTTTGTGCTTTTCATACAAAACATCTCTATCATTTTTATACCCCCCATCCCATCTGCACCCCCATAGTTTCCTCCTCAATGGATTTCATGCCTTCTGTCATATTTGTTAAGGCCTATTGAGTCAAGTTTGTGTACTCAGATGTCTCTCAGTGTAAGTTCATTCACTGGGGTCAAGTCAGCCCTTTCTAGAGTCTCTTCCTCAAAGAAAATCAGCTCTTCCTCACTTAGCAGTAATAAATTGCCAGTAGTTCTTGGGCTAACATTGGGACCTCCTGACCACTTCCCCAGTTCTAAACTAATTTTATCTGATTGAGTTTGCATGGGTCTTGTTCATGCTGACATCATTGCTATAAGTTCTTATAAACAAAGTTTCCTGAGGCCTGAAAGATGCTGTTTCCTTATGATTATGCACCAATCTTGGCTTTTACAATCTTTCTGCCCCCTCTTACCCAGTGGTCCCTGAGTAATGGGTAGGCGAGGTATCATAAAGAAGTCCTATCCAAGGACACACCCTCTGCAGGCATATTCCTAAAACGTGGCCAATTGTGGTCTTCTGCGTGTGTGGCACTCTGTTGTATGAGGAAGCGTCACTGAAGAGAGTTGAGGGATCCATTAGTACTCTCTCTACCCCTTATTTTGCTGTGTTCCATGAGGCTTGTGTGTAGACTCAATTTCAGTTACGAAAATGCTTTTCTTTTCTTACTTAATGGTTTTGACACATGTCAAAATTAGTTAACTAAATATTTATAAGAGACTGTGATTTCTCATCGGTCTTTCACCAACACTACACTGTCATTATTGGTAGATTATTAAAGTTTGAAATCAGGTGAGATAAGCCTTCCAGTTTTGATCTTTTTTTTCACAATATTCTTGGGTACTTCAGATGATATGCTTTTCGTGTAAATCTTACAATCAGCTTAACAATCTCTTTAGCAACAACAACAGAAACCTAGTGAAGCTTAACTGCAATTGGGTTTTATTTTTAGAAAATTTCACAATATTGACTTCTTAACAATTTTCAGTCTTCAATCCATAAACATGACATATCTTTCTATCTATTGAGATCTTCAATTTTTCCTATCAATGCTAGATATTTTCCAATTTAGAGGTCTTGGATGTCTTTCATCAGTTAATTCCTAGATACAAAAATATAATTTATCAACAGCTATTGGATTTTGCAGATGTTTCTGACTTATGGTTCATTTATATCCCAAACAACCTGTTATTTGCAGAAAATATCATAAGTTGAAAATGCAGTTATTTTGCCAATCATCACAACTTAGCAATAGAACAGGATAGAGACTGTTTTCCCCATGATTGGATGGCTGAGTTGTAGGCCATGGCTTTCTATGGCTGTGCAGTATTCCTAGTCAAAAAAGGAGCTACCATTTCTGTTGAGTGTAACTCTTTACTGAATGCAGCTTCCATTGAAGTCTTATAGCTTTTGCATCACTCTTATGTCAAAAAATGATTAAGTCAAGGATTGTCTGTACAAAGAAACATAATTAAATTTTTGTGCATTGGCCATGTATTCTACCTTGCTAAATTTAATTATATGTTCTACAATATCTTTGTTGATTCCATATTGTATGCATACAAAATAAATCATCATTGAAGGATGATGTTCCAGTTCATCTTTATCTTTTATATACCTTTCCTTTCTTCCATTTTAAAGCATAGCACTCACACACAGTTTGAAACTTAGTAAAGTGGAGCCCGAAACAGCTTTTCCCAAACTACGACTGAAAGGTGTCTAGTCATTTAGTAACATTAAATATGATGCTGAGTGTAGTTTTTGTAAATAACCCACATCAATACTGCAATACTGCAGAAGTTTTTCAGCTTTTCTAGATCTCTGGTTTGAGAAGAACTTGTAAAAACAATTTTTTGTGTATAATATTTTGTTTATCCTTTGGTTAGCATTCTCATAAAATGTTCATTTTATTGCCCTTAGTTTTATATTTTATTTATTATTTTTATTTTGTGTGTATGCGTGTATTGCCCACATGTATGTAAGTGCACCCATGTTGCACAGTACCCACGGAAGTCAGAGAAGGGTGTCAGATTCCCTGGAACTGGAGTTAGAGATGGTTGTTAGCTGCCATGTTGATACTGGGAATTGAACATGGATCCTCTGCAAGAGCAGGCAGTGTTCTTAACTGTTGAACCATCTCTCCAACCTTATGTTTTTTATTTATTATTTTTATTTTATGTGTATGAATATATTACTTTCATGTGTGTAAGTGCTCCTATGTCATGCAATGCCCATAGAGATCGGAAGAGAGCATTGGATCCCCTGGAACCAGAATTAGTATGGTAGTTAGTTGTCATGTGAATGATGGGAATGAAATCTGGGTCCTCTGCAAGAGCAACCAGTGCTCTTAACTGCTAAGCCAACTCTCCAGTCCTTGCCCTTTATACTTTTCTATGGGAGAGGGAAAGGGCTGTGTGGTGTCTGTGGGTTACTTCTATCCTTTGGTGTTGTGAATGTGCATGAACACCTCCTCATGTGGGTATCTGTACAAATTTAATTTACTTTAATTCTCTTATATACAAGCCTAAAATTGTAAACATATATAACAATTACATCCTAATTGTTTGAGGAACCACTTTTTTCTACATATCTCCTGGATAATTTGCATTCTTATCTGTATTTGTAAGAGTCTGATTTCTCCATTAACTAGCCAACACCTGTTATTTCCCACTTTTTACTATTGCCCTTATGGTACATGTGGAGACTTGTCTCATGATTTTTATTACTGTTTTCCTTAACAATGTTTAATATCGTTCCATGTTTTTGTGGACCTTTGAATAACTTCTTTGGAGAAATGTCTCTCTACATCCTTAGCCATTTTTAAAAGTAGATGGCTTACCATTTGTCATTGATTATAACAGTGCTTTCTCTCTTTCTCTGTCCCTCTCTCTCTCTCTCCATATATATATATGTATGTATATTATATATACATACTTTCTACTATCTATCTATCATTTATCTATCAATCATCTATCTACCATCTATCTATATCTATCTATCTATCTATCTATCATCTATCTATCTATCTATCTATCTATCTATCTATCTATCTTCTATCTATCATCATTCATCATTCATCTCTCTATTTATTTTCTATCTATCTATCTATCTATCATCTATCATCTATCATCATCTATCATCATGTGCATGTATATATACTCTAGATTCTCCATTTTGCAGGTTTCTTTTTCACTTTTAAAATTAATGCCTTTTAGGAACTGGAGAGATGGCTCAGTGGTTAAGAGCACGGGTTACTCTTGAAGAGGACCTAGGTTTCATTTTCATTTCCAGCTCTAACATGGTGGCTAATTCCAGTTCCAGAGGATCTGATGCCCTCTTCTGACCTCTGAGGGACATTTCAGGACACAGGGGCACTTATATTCATAATTAAAACTGATACACACAAAAAATAAAGAAAAATAATGTCTTTTAAAGCACAGATTTTTAAAATTTTATTGAGCTTCTGTACAATTCATGCAACAGTTCTTAATCAAATTAAGACCCCTCCCCTATCCATGCCCTGACCCACCAGGCCTATTGTCTTTTGCCATATATGTCAAGCATTTTATCCGGATGTTCTTTGGTGCAAGTTCATCCACTGGAGTCTATCCAGTCTATCCAGAGATCCCAAGGAAGGTGTACTCTCCCTCACTGAGCAGTAATCAGACTGCAACAGTTCTCAGGCTAGGACTCACTGCCAATCATTTCCCTGGCACCACTCACTCTTGTCTGATTGAGTTGGCATGGGTCTTGTGCTCAACACTACCATTGCCACAAGTTCACATGAGCAAGCTTCCAGTGATCTGAAAGCCTCTGTACCTTTATATTCATGAACCTCGATCTTGGGAAGTTGAGGTTTAATACAGGAGTCTGATCCAAGGACACGCACACTGTGGTGTCTTCTATGATCTTCTGTGAAGCACAAACATTTTTCACTCTGATGAATTTCTATTTTTTCCTTTTGAATTATTTACTTTTAATGATTTTTAAAAGAATTTCATGCAATGTGTTTTGATCATACTTAGACCCTCTCTCCTATCTGTACACCCCCCTTAGTACCCTCCACTCAGTTTCAAATACTTCATCATGTATATGTTTTAAGGCCCATCTAGTCAAATCTGTATCTACCTAGCTGTCTGAAAAACTGTGTTTCCTTGTGGTCATCCACGAACTCTGGCTCTTCCTGTCTTTATGTTCCCTCTTCGTGGTAATGATCCCAGAGCCTTGGGAGGCAGGAGTTTAATAGGAGTGTCTTTTACAGTGCTCGGCCTCTGCAGTCTCTCATTCTCTGCACTTTAGCCAGTTGTGGGTCTCTGTGTTAACAGCCACCTGCTGCATAAGGAAGCCTCTCTGTTTTGTGTTATATTTAAGAATCTGTTGACAAATCATGGGTCATGAGGATTTGGTCCTTTGTTTTTTTTCAATGTGTCTCATCAGTGAAGCACTTCTATGATGGCCATTAGTCCATTTAGAGCTTTTGTGTACAAAGTTCGGAACTGAGAGTCTAAGTATATTCTTTTGTATCTGGATATCCTACTGTTCTATTATCTGCTAAAGAGATTATTCATTCCCTCACCGAATCGTTTAAAAAATCACTCTAAAAGAGCATCCCAATCAGCTCTTCAAAACTCAATCAAATCCCTTTTCCCAACATTTTCCTTCCGATATGAGAAAATCAATAAGATGTAAAAGGTATTTTTTTTTTGTTTTGTTTTGTTTTTTTTTTTTGGTCTTTTTGAGACAGGGTCTCCCTCTAGCCCCAGCTGTCCTGGAACTCACTTATGTAGGCCAGGTTGGCCTTGAACTCACAGAGATCAGCCTGCCTCTGCCTCCCGAGTGCTGGGATTAAAGGCGTGTGCCACCACGCCCGGCAAAATGTGATTTTTAAATTTTATTTGTCTATTTGTTTGGGACTGATTTGTCAATTTAATTTTTTTTAAATCACCTTTTTAAAAATTAAATTGACAAATCAGTTCCAAACAAATAGACAAATAAAAATATCATACACACACACACACACACACACACACATACACACACACACAGAAGGGGGAAGGGAGAGAGAGAGAGAGAGAGAGAGAGAGAGAGAGAGAGAGAGAGACAAAAATAATCATAGAGACTTGACTAGAGTTTGACAGGAATAAGAAGATGTAGACATGTGGATGGGTCCTACTGCTATCCTACTGGTCTCTGTGTCTAACCTTATGCTAGCATCACACTGTTTTGATCCTTGCAGCTGTCAAATATGTCTTAGAATTTGGAAGTGTGATCCCTTCAAGTTTATTCTTACTTGTCAGTAGTGTTTGAAAATTCAAGTATCCTTTTGCTTTCACATGAATTTGAGAATAAGGTTTTCATTTCTCTGAAAATGACCACTGCAGTTTTGACACTGAGATTGTCATTGAATCTTCTTATCATTGTGGATAATATTGACATATCAAAAGTAGTAATGGACATCTTAATCGTTCATAAACATGGAATATATTTCAAATTGTTTAGATCTTTTGTAATTTGTTCAGCAATGTTTTAGAATCTTCACTATGAATTTTTCTCCTTCTTTTGGTTATATTTAGTTATGGGTACTTTAATCTTTTCAGTATTCCTGTGAATGCAGTTGTGGAATCAGAGATTCTTTCTTTTTCTTGATCTAAGTGGGGAAAGAATTCAGAGTTTCATTTTTGAGCACACTCTTGTATTTTTCAAAAATTTTCCCTCCTCAAATTTAAGAAGTTCTCTTCTATATTGATTTTACTCAGTGTTATGATGGAAAATATTTGGAGTTTGAGGAATACTTCTTTCTATTAATTTAGATAATCATATTTTTTAAGTTGTCCTATTAATATATCACAGTGATTGATCTCTTAGTGTAGACCAGCCATCTACTATTGTTTGGGTAAGCCTCATTGGTTGTAATATATAACAGAATACTGTTGAATTTGTGAGTTTCTTGTTGTTGAAGATTTGAGTTTCTATATTCATCATGAATATCGGACAAAAAATTTGCCGTCTTGTTTCCGATGGCTTTGTCTGGCTTCAGTATCATTTAATACTGGCCTGATAAATGATTTCAGAAATATTCCCTCTCTCCTCCTTTTAGAAAGATTTTTGAAAGGGATGGTTTTAATTCTTTTGTTAAGTGTTTTGTAGATATTGAGGGTTGCTGGTTCAATCCCCTTGCACACAAATTCATGGATTTTTCTATATTCTAGTGTCTGACTTAATCATCTCCATGTTTCTTATAATTTGTTAATTTCAAGTTTCTGTATAACTTATTGCTGTGCAGTTGCTCAGAGTTTTTTCTCATCCTTTTTGTTTCTATAAGACTAGCAGCACAATGCCCATTTTGTTTTGAATTATAGTTATTTGTGTGTTTGACTTTCTCTATTTGGAGCTATTTCGTATAATGATTTTTCACATTTATGCCAAAGAATCATCTTTTGATTTTTCATTGATTTTTTTTCTCTTTTTCTCTCAGGAGGAGAGTTTGGAGGAGTTTGACTGAATCAAATATTTTGAATAAGTAATTGGGTCATTCTCTTGGGTTTAACTGGGTTAGTTTACCTCTACTTTCAAAATTTGGGTAGCCCAATCAGGACTTTTTCTTTAGAAAGGCTTGAAGGTTAAACAATAGAGATAATTCAGAGACTTTTAAAATTGGACTTTTGTGAATTCCATATGATATGCTTTGATCACACTTAGACTCCCATCTCTATCTGCACCCCTCTTCTAACTGCTCCCAACCAAACCTGGTTTTCTTGTGCATTGTCATATACGTTAAGGCCTATCTAAGCAAGTTGGTGAGCCCAAATGTCATGCAATGTGTGTCCACCACTGGAGTCTGGTTAACCTAACCAGCATCACACCCTTAAAGAAAAGTGACTTTCCCTTTCCCAGCAGCTATCAGATGCCAATGGTTCCTCAGCAACAGTTGGGCTTTCTTGCCACTTCTCCATTCTATGCTGGGACTTTGCGTGGCTTGAGCTTGCGTGAGCTTTTTGCATGCTGTTACCATTGCTGTGACTTCACAGGAATAACTTCCCAGGTGTCTTTAAAGCTCTGTTTCCTTGTGGTCATCAACCATCTCTGACTCTTACAAACTTTCTGCCCTCTGTTTCACCATGGTCCCTGAGCCATGGGTAGCAGAGGCTTGATATAGATGTCCTATTCATGGATAAGCATTCTGCAGTCTCTTATTTTCTAATTCAGGGACTATTTTATGCTTCAGAATTGAGCTGTCATTTTTTAAAATTTATTTTATTTTTTAATTTTTTTAATTGAGCTGTTATTTTATGAATATTGGTGATCTAATTTATAGGATCACCTCTTTTAGGTCTACTGAGGATTTTCTTTTATGCTTTTAGTTCTCTTATGTGGTTTCTATAGTGGTAGAAATTGTTTTCCTCTTTGCTACTCAATTCAAACTTTCAGAAGACAGTTTCAGTGTGCCCGCAAAAAGAGGTTTCTCTCAACCTCCTTGCCCTGCATATACCTAATGGCTTATTACTCATTCACATTATATATGAAAATTAGTTTTTCTGTTGTTGTCTCAGTCTATGACTGAGATTCTTAGCTCTTTCAGATTCTAATCCATTTTTTCAGCTCCCTCACATATTTGATACATTTGTAGAAAACATTTTAACTGTCTTGGCCTCTGATGAGTTTGTTCTCTCAGTTATTTTCTGCTAGCTTATAGTACCTTGGAGTCCTTTAGCTCCTAGCAAGTGCTCATAATCTTTGGAAATTTTGTTTGTTTATGCTCTCTGATGTGGTTCTAATGAGTTAGCTGGTTGTATGTTAAATACGAATATGGTCTATTTCAAATTTCTCCCTTGTGCTTCCATTTTAATCGATATGTATATTCATTTCTAAGAATAAAATTTCCAAGAAGCTCAAACCGAGGTACACCTTGCTTTGGGTTTTCAGAAATCCCTCCTAAAATTCACAAAGACAGTTTTTAGCAGAGAGAGATCTGAGCATGAAATCTTGTTAGGATTAGTCATATGAGCAAAGTTATTCCATATGTGACTATGTCTAAAAAGTCTGAAAAGCATTGGAACTGTTCTTTCAGCTTTGAGCATCAAAACTCTCTCATCTGATGGTTTACTTGCTGACTGCCTCATCAACTACATACAGCTCCACTTATTGGAAGCATTCTACAACTTCCCCTGATCTCTGTAAATAATGATGAGGGAATGAAGAACACCTTGAAAGGAGAGAGGCAAGAAAGGAGGATAAAAACTTGAGAGAGAGAGAGAGAGAGAGAGAGAGAGAGAGAGAGATTGAGAGAGAGAAACATTACAGTAAGAGAATAGACAAGAGGATCTGGAGAAAACTTTGGAATGCTTGTTTGGAGCACAGGTTGGTGTCTAGAATTCAGTCACTCAGGTCCCATGCTTCTTCAGTTTCAACTGTGGAGAAAACCAGCTAGTGAAGGAGCAGAGGAGGAAGGCCTGGTTCCTGTAAGTTATTTCTGGATGCATTATTCATATTTGATAAATCATTTAGAGGCAGCTCCTTTATTAGCTTATAAAGCACATTATATGGTTTTAAATTGTTAATACAGGCTGTTGTGATGCATATTGTTCCTCAGAAAAGTCATGCATCACTGTAATTCATAGCCTCATTATAAAACTTGTTACAAAGTGCTGCATTATTGCATTGAGGATGTGGAGTAGCATTTCTGCAAGGAACCTGAATGTTTTATTTACATCATCAGTGGCTTAGATTAGCCTCTAAGAAATGCATTGGAAGATTTAACCAGAACAAGATTATTGAAAACAAAGACTGAATTCCTTCTCTTCCAAAGTTCTCATCTGAATCTAGCATATGGTTCTAATTTCATTACATGACAAGTATTCAGAAAATTCTTATCTGAATTATCACTAGAGTGGTGACTTTGGAAAAGTCCATTTGTCTCCTCAATAGTATCTAGAACTTTGTTACAATACTGAACCCAGTTTGTCATGTATTACAAGAGACCTTGATTATCAGTTATGTGCCAGGCACTGTGCCAGATATTAGACATAAAATGGTTAGTTCTTTCCCCCAGTTCCATGAAGTTTACCCTGGCTTTTAATAAGGAGAAGCAAATAGAAATACAGTAAATTATGCTGGAGGACCAAAATTATATAATTTATAGGTATCAAAGTTAAGAGACTGGCACATCAACCAAATATTCTGAATCCAAATGACTGTCATTCAAATTGAAGGTCATACTGTGCCTTGCACTGAAAGTTTATTCTCACAAAGAAATCACATCATCAAAATCTATATCCTTGGTATCTCATTAAATGCTTGCCTTGGGAAGGTCACTTGATAATACTGGTTCTCAGTTGTTCCTTCTCTAAAATGATAATAATTGTTGCGTCACTTTACAAATCACAATGAGTATTAAATACACATATGCTTAGCCAGGAATTGGAAATATGGAATGTGTTCGGTGAAGTCACGCTATCACAAATGTTCATCAGTTGAACATGCCAGCAGTAGTTCTCTAACTCACCCAAGGCATGCACAAGTGACATTCATAATGGTAAAGCAACAGAGATGAAATCATAGCTTAGATAAAGAAAAAGTTCTGTTTGGATCATGTGTGATCCAAGTGAGTGCTCTCTGCTGTAGTATCTTTCTCCTCTTACAAAATGACACATAATTGTCTTCTCTGGGGGGATCAAATAAATAATACCCCCTCATTCAAAATCAAAGGCAAATAGTCATGAGGAAAATAGTTAATAATGATGTTGATTGTGTAAGGGAATGTCTCAAATAGCACTGAATATTAGTCTAAAGAATGAAGGCTGTTGTACAAGGTCTACACAAGATCAAGCCAATCAGCATTCTAGTATGGAGAGGGTAGAGTCTCACAAGCACAGACCTGTAACTGAAGAGGTGTTGGCAATTTATGACTTCTGTAGGAGCAAGAGTCAGTTTCCTTTAATGTCATGGTCCCTAATAGGTCAACCAAGCTCCACTGGATGGCCCCATACCATGGAGTATATAATCAGCACAAATTGGACTAAGAGGACATAAAGTTGGTAGGGCTAGAATGGTGTAGGGAGTGTAGTTAGGATGAGATGAGGGAGAGTCAATATGATAAAAATACACTGAATGAAATTTGCAAAGATTTATTACAAATATTATGTATGTAAAAGAATGCAGGCTGAAAATTCCATCATGGATGGGGGAGGGCTCAGTAATGCCCCACACTAGCTGAGGCAATTGATAGTTGTTGAGATAGCAAAGGGCAGTTTGCATTTGTTTTGGTCCATGTCAGGCTGCCCACATTCCAGTCAATGGGCCCTACACCAGTGCAAATACTGGCAGCACTAAGTGGACACACGGGATTTAAGACAGAATACAGGAATTTAGGAAGGGAAATTGGAAGAGTATGGAAAACATTGGAGAGGCTGGAGCAGGGGGTGGCTTTGATCAAAATACATTATATTCATGTACAAAATTCTTAAACAATATTTTATGCAGGAAAGAAAAAATGCAGGCTGGTAAGCAGACAGTAAGTAGTCCATGCTGATCACTGAAGATTTAAAGAAAGTGCTGTCTCCCCAGAGTCTGAATATTGAAAGTGATAAGAACCATGCATGTAAGGTGGATAAACATTAAGGTTAGAGCAGAAGGAACAGACAAGTGTTGGTACATTTGGACATTCTACACACTGTATTATATTCTGTATTATATTATATTTGTTTTCCTCAATTTTCTTGACACCTTATCGCCCCAAACTTACACGGGGCACCAGAGTCTCATGTTGACACTACTTTTTCTTTATGCTATGGAAAAATATGACCACGTGTAACCTCTTCAGGAAATAATAGGTCCTGTAAGATTTCTAGGCAAGTCTAGGGACAACAGAGGTAAGAATACTTTTGAAGAGGACAGAAAAATATCATCTGAATATTTTACAATCATAAAGTTTGAAAATGATTCTTTCATGTATATGAAAAATGTGCACTAGCATTTCCCTTCCATTTAGTTAAAGAACGATGGGATACAGATGGCTGTGCCCTAGATCACCTGCATGCTGTGACTTTAGTCTTACTAGAAATAATTTTTCATCATTTAAACAGCCTTTTTCTCAATGTTGGAATCAGAAAAAAGAAGATAAGTATCACATATTTTAGTTAATGAAGTTCAGTGTAACCAAGTCATTTACATCAGAAAATAAGCATAGGAAAAGAAGGATCTGTACAGATCTCTTTTTAGATAAAATATGGGCTAACAGGTGAATATCCAGACCAAAGAAACATTTTCATCTGGTACCCTTTGATTTTTGAATCCACGAGACAGAGAAAGAAGAACACAGAGCCCAGTGATGCCCCCAGAAAAAGAGTTGGGAACATTGGCTGACTTTCTTCTAACTTTCTGTTTATAAAAGTAGCACCTGTATGTGTTTCACTCCAATTCCAAAATCCTGACATTTTTACTAAGGTAGGAAGCAGAGTGGGGAGGGCAACTCCTTCAAAAATTTGGCATCATATCGCCAGAAAACAGAAATGTTATTTTTAAGTTAACATGCAACTTATGGGTGCATCATTGAAACCATGTCATCGTCAGCTTTAACTGGCCAATATGCACAAAAATGAATTCTTTCTCCCTTACATAAAACTGCAATGCCTATATGTTTGTGATTCCTTTAAAAGTAGCTCCAAATTCATGGAGTCAGTCCCAGGGTTTGCCATGAAATGGCTCCCAAGGACCACCTTAGAAGCTGATAGAAAAATGTCAACTCTTTGATCCAGGTTTTGAACTGAGGACCAGTTTTCAGCTCCATTTCTGTGTGTTTATCTGAAGCCTCTGAGAACTCAAGAGCTTAGATTCCGCCTTCTGCTTTTCTGTCAGGGTTTCTCTTTCCAAAAAAAAGAGAAACAAAGAGGGATCATTTTTTCCAATATACCTTTTGTTTCAAAACAGAATGGATAAACTTCCTTTAGGTTTTATGTGTTTACTGCTAGTGAAAACAGAGAAATGTGTTAAGAAGAAACATATAATGCAAGTACATGCTTTAAAATATGCGTGCTCACACACATGCACACGCACTATCCCTTGTCTCTCTTCAAAGCATCTTGGTGTGTAGATCCATTCTGTCCTATAGAAAATGCTTCACTGGGAAGGGTCAAAATCACTATGATTTCTGCTTAGATATCATGTTCTGAAAGTCATAGCTTTACTCTGTAGTTGGTAATGGTACAATGATGGAATGCAGTTATGTTGTTTCCTGACTGCCTGAATCCTTCTAACACAATATGAGAAATACTTAAGGATGCTGTGTGGGTTAGTTTTAATTTTTAAAATTTTAAGAGTTTTTTATAGTTTACTATTTTTATTTTATGTTATGAGTGCATTGCTTGCATGTATATAAGTTCACCCATGTTTCTGTTTTGTTTTTAACTGTCAACATGCCACAACCTAGAATTTGCAGGGAAGAGAGTTTTAGTTTGGAGTCATCTAGTTCATGTTTACTTATGTGCCTGTCTATGGAGGTATAGAGTCTTCATTGTTAAGCGAGGTAGGAAGACTCAGCTCATTATGGATGGTACCATTGCCTAGGCAAGGAATCCTGAACTACTCAAGACAAGAGAAAGTTGGCAGTGAGCAGCATGTAAGGATACATTCATTTCTCTCTTTTCTTGACTGTTGATGTGATATGACGAGCTGCTTGAGTTTCTGCCTTGACTTCCCTTCAGGGATGGACTGTAACCTGGAAGTAAGTCAAATAAGCTCGTTCCTCTCTTAAGTTGATTTTAGTTTGAGTATTTTATAACAGTAACTAAATTGAGGGAACAACAGGAGCTAACAAAAGATTCCATAAAATTGCTGACCTATTTCTAGTATAAAGCAGATCATATAATTGTTATCATTTTTAAACATCTATTTGTGGTCAAATAAAATATTGATATTTATTTCTATGGAAATATGAGCCTAACTAACAACAAAGATTACAGAATATTTTCATCCTAATTTTATAGACTGAAGTTTTTATTCCAATTTTTTGTTATAGAGTCCTCTGCTCTGTCTTCACAGGGTCTGACCATCACAGGATGGTCAGAAGTGATCAAATCCTGTTGTAGGTGTGGCCATTACTGAAGAGGGCAGAGGAACAGAGCATGGTTTCTACTCCTGTTATTCATTTCCCATAGTCTACTATAGGTTTCCCCACTACATGTGTTCTGATCTCATTGGACAGGGGTTGGAATCACCTTGTACTATGTAATGTGATCCATGGCTGCTATATAAAATACTGCATGTGGAGTGACGTTCTCAGCATGCTATTTACTTGGGAATTACAACTGATGTGTATTTGCTGGAACATGGGAGTGAAATGCCTGAGGAACAGGTGCATTTTCCTCATCCCCACACATGCCACAGTTGAACCATGGAGCTGGTGGTAACATGGTTTGGCTATACAGTTTCAGGCAGGACCCACAGTGCAGTCATCTGACCTTGCCTCCTGTATATCAACTTCTTTTATCAGTCATCTTAGTGATTTAGAGTGCTCATTCCAAACTGAAGATGCTCAATGTAATTATTAGAGGTGATAGAGTATATTACGTTCTGCAGATAACTAGCTTCAGCATTTCAGTCAAGTCTAAACAAGCAATTTGTTCTCAGCAGAACAGATTGCATCACATTTGTCACATCTGTCCATTTGTTATATTTCCTTTCCATTAAGAAGTTTCTAACATGATAATCAGAGTCTGTTAGGTATTTATATTAACTACTTGACAATAGAAAAAGAAACATATGCCAACTCTTTCTTTCACCCCTACCCTCTTCTTGATAATTGACTATTTTGACCTGGCTGTGATTTTACTCTCTTATCTATATTGTTTACTGGGAGAAAAACATACCTAAACATTCAAAAATTGACCAGCATCCTCTGCTGTTGAGCACACACAAAATTTCTCTTTCACTCTTAAATATGACCGACATCATTGTATTCATTTAGAGTTTCTTGGTGTTTTTTTTTTAAGATAAACTTTGAGAAATAAAATATTTTGGTAAAACTAAAGTATGGTTAATGATCTAAAAACAGAGACAAATTGATTTTCAACAAATGTTGTGTTGTTTTATTCACATTCTAGAGGCATTTGGAAAAGCCTGTCTCACTGCACTATTGCTGACCTTGATTTGATAGAGAATAGAGCACCCATATATTTCAATGTACGTTGTTTTACTTCCTGGAGACATTAAGCATTCCTTTACATGGGTTTGAGTAATACCGCATTTATATTCACCATGTAAAACCATTTGTTCCCGTTCATGGGCCGTTTGTTTGTTTCTGTGTTAGCGATTTTCCTATGTGATTACAAGGACCCATTATTTATTAATGATATTATTTCTTTACTTATCATCTATTTAAAATATATTTCTGAGTTGAAACTTTTAATTATCTTTCTTTGATTAAGAGTGCCCCAACCCTCACCTTTTGGGGGTCCATAAAATATTGAATTATATATCATTTTAGAGTTTTATGTTTTAATTTAAAAATAACACTTTATATTATCTGTAGTGTGTGTGTCTATATGGCATGTTCTAATTTAATTATCCAAGCAGTTGATTTTGTCAAGCATCTCTACTAAGCATCAAACCCTGCCCCTGGCTAGTGACAGCTCCTTGAGTCATCAGGAACTGGCTACGTAGCTGCCACTTATCACACGGACCATGCTTGCCATCAGACCCTCAGGCTCTGAGATGCCTAGCTTTCATCCTTTCATTCCTCTTGACCTTTCCTAATAACCATCTAATTGCAATGTTAAGATATGCTATAAAATGGAAATGAAATATTACATCAGTCAGTATGCATATGTCTTGTTTTATTTCCATTTCATAACATGTTTTATCATCGTTTCATTTTTTAAAAGTTCATTTATTTATTCATTTTATGCATATGAGTGTGTTGCCTGCATGTGTGTGAATGCACTCATGTCATGCACTGTCTACAGAGGTCAAAAGAGGGTGCCAGATTCCCCTGGAACTGTAGTTACAGACAGTTGTTAGTCACCATGTGGGTGTTGGAAATCAAACCCAGGTCCTCTGCAAGAACAGCCAGTACTCTTAACTGATAAGCCATTCTTTCAGCCCCATTGTTATTTTAAAATGAAGTGAAATATGGCAAGTATAAGTAATAAGTAATAAGAATATCAAGACAGACCAGAAAAATGTCTGTATACTTCTCTACCAAAAGAGGATACCAAAGAAAAATTATTGATAATTAGAGAAACCTACTGATGTTTTTATGTTTTGTGAAGTCATCAGAACCTATAAATCCTCTGAAATTCCCTAAAGAGGCAAATGCCACATAACTATAAATATGAAGCCACATAGTATGGAGGCTTGGTAAAGTCTAGATGACTGTTGGGGAGCAGGCAACAGAAGAACAAGGCAAAGAGACTGGTGTCAGGAGTGCATTTGAATCACATGGAAGTGGATGTCAGGACCCATCAGATTCTTTCCTTTTATTTTATGTGCTCAGTGATCACCACTCAAGTTTTGGAGAGTATTTGGAGGTGAAAGATTCAATACTATCTATCTATCTATCTATCTATCTATCTATCTATCTATCTATCTATATA